>NC_058519.1:528827951-529130981 GCF_904849725.1 Hordeum vulgare subsp. vulgare
ACTCGGGGACTTAGCTGCGATCCAGAATCGCCTAAGTACTAACTTCCTCCGAGTGTGCACTAAACGTCACACTCGGGGACTTAGTTGCGATCCAGAATCGCCTAAGTACTAACTTCCTCCGAGTGTGCACTAAACGTCGCACTCAGGGACTTAGCTGCGATCCAGAATCGCCTAAGTACTAACTTTCTCCGAGTGTGCACTAAACGTCGCACTCGGGGACTTAGCTGCGATCAAGAATCGCCTAAGTAATAACTTTCTCCGAGCGTGCACTACTCGTCACACTCGAAGACTTAACTGCGACCACGACTCGCTGAAATGGGAACGCTTCCCGCGACTGTATCCTATAGATACACTCGGGGACTCAGCAGACCCTCATTGAGGCTCATGTGGATGTCAAGACAACTGACAATTACATGAGTAGCAGACCCTCATTGAGGCTCATGTGGATGTCAAGACAACTGACAATTACATGAGTAACAACTCGCTCCGAGTGTAGCATGTCCGTCACACTCGGGGACTTAGCTGCGATCAAGAATCGCCTAAGTACTCTATTACCTTCGAGTGTATCCTATAGATCCACTCGGGGACTCAGCAGACCCTCATTGAGGCTCATGTGGATGTCAAGACAACTCACAATTACATGAGTAGCAGACCCTCATTGAGGCTCATGTGGATGTCAAGACAACTCACAATTACATGAGTAGCAGACCCTCATTGAGGCTCATGTGGATGTCAAGACAACTGACAATTACATGAGTAACAACTCGCTCCGAGTGTAGCATGTCCGTCGCACTCGGGGACTTAGCTGCGATCAAGAATCGCCTAAGTACTCTATTACCTTCGAGTGTATCCTATAGATCCACTCGGGGACTCAACAGAACCTCATTGAGGCTCATGTGGATGTCAAGACAACTGACAATTACATGAGTAGCAGACCCTCATTGAGGCTCATGTGGATGTCAAGACAACTGACATGGGTAACAACTCACTCTGAGTGCGGCATATCTGTCGCACTCGAAGATTTAGCCGCGATCATGAATTGCCTAAGTACTCTATTACCCTCGAGTGTATCCTAGAGATCCACTCGGTGACTTGGCAGACCCTCAGAGAGATTCACACAGATGTCAAGGAAACTGCCAATTACATGCTCCGCATGTTTGCCATTGGCTTCACCAAGAAACGCCAAACAAAACTCGAGCCAAAATTGCAACAGAAGAGCAAACGATTTGATTCAAATTCGAAGTTCACCTAAAGACGGTTCACTCGGTGCGGATCAAGCTTACCCGCACCGAACCAAGAATGTGACAGCCAACAGAAGTGGCCAAGGTTTCTTACAACCAACACTCGGCATACCGAGGTAAAAGTTTTCTTACGCGTCGTCCGGATTGGCGCCAGGGCTGGAGGGCTCCACGAATGTGTCCAAGTCGATCCCGTCGGCGATGCGGGTGGCACTCTCAAGGAAGGTTTCCATGAAGTCTTCGAATCGAAGTTTCTTCGTGTTGGCGACCTTCAATGCTTTCAGCTTCTCCTCGCGCACCTCCTTGCAATGCACTCGGACCAGGGACAGAGCAACGTCTGCACCACAGCGAGTTGCAGATTTCTTCCATGACTGCACCCGGTTTGGGACCTCCTCCAGTCGAGTCATCAAGTTTTCCATCTCATGCCGCAACTCATCTTCCGGCCAAAGCTCCTTATCTATCTGGCCGATGACTTCTCTCAGTCGACCAATGAAAGGAGCAACTTTGCCCACGCGAATGTGCGCTGCGAGCAGATCTCGATTGGCGTCCTCGCCGAGTGGAGTGTTCTCGCGAATCGACCGCTCCACGTCAGCCGCTTCAGCTTCAACGTCCATGCAAAACTCTGCAAACACAGGACAAGCAAACAATAAGCGCCGAGTGTAGCCCACGTACCACAAGCACTCGGAAAAACAGGACTTACCACCCAGATGCGTCATCATCTGCCGGGCCCAGTCACTGACGTATTTCTCCTGCGCTATACACCGCTTGTTCAGCACATTCATTTGCCCCATCAGATCAGACCTTTGCGCCTTCATCTTCTCAACTTTAGCAGTCAGTGCCTTGTTCGCTTCACGAGCCTGCTCCAACGACTTCTCTCGTTCCACCAAAACCTCCTTCATACCAGCCATTGCAATCAGTGCCGCATCCATCTCATCGACAAACTGAACCTTTTCCGCCCTAAGGGTCTCGTATGCTGTCCCCATCTCACAAGTTTTCTGCCAGCCAGCACCAAGAGACGATCAGACAAATCAAACACTAAAAGTCTAAGTTCTTCAGACCCCTGCCAACGCAAGCATCCGACAGCGGTCTCGGGGACTACACCCAGTGGGTTCACTGAGAGTGACCCCACTGGCATGAAACTCAAACAGGTCCGCCCTATTGAGATACATGACAACACCTACGCCTACAAAGCTAATACTACCCGACCTGAGTAAAATTACTCTCGGGGACTCTTACAGTAGGTGCACTCCGAGTGCCCCAACTGTTAGCAGTCGACCATATTATTTACGGCTCTGACCAACTCAAAGACAATATGCATAAAGACAACTGCCGGTGCAAGCACTCGACAGAAGTCTCGGGGACTACACCCACTGGGTTCACTCAGAGTGAACCCATTGCAAACATCATACGGTATCCGAGCACACCTAGTGGGTTACAAGAGAAAAGTAAATACTTACTAGCCCACTTACTCGGATATCGTCCCGCAGCTCCAAGCTCCGCTGGTACAAGGATGTGATGGAGTCGTACGCCTTCTTGGCTTCTCCCGCCATCAGCTCCGCCTGCACCATGGCCCCCTTGGCCGCTCCCACCTGATCCTCCGGGAGGCGCTGGACGTTGAACCCGACATTCGACGGGCCCGGCATCGTTGGAAGCTCCTTGGGCATCCCAAAGCCCGCCCCAGTCGGTTCAGCAGCCACCAGCGCCTCCTCAGTTGGCGGCATCGCTTCAGTCGGCGGCGCGTCCGCGGCAAGAGCAGTGACTGGCGGGACAGCCTCAAGGACAGGCTCCGCAGCTTGCTCGGGTCTCCCCTGATCACCCTCATCCACATAAATCACCCCTGCCAGACCGAACGGCGCGAGATCTGAGGAAAAGAAAGGGGCAAGACCGAAGACAAAATTTGCGATGCGATAATATAAAACTTTCGGAATCGCTACAATGCACGTGGCTGGGACGAGACGACGTTGTCCGCGTCCATGGGATCGTCCTCCTCGCGCGCCGGAGAGGTGGCAGAGGTGGCAACCCTGTCGAGTGAAATTCATTCGACCATCAAACAGGAGTTCAATCGAATATCAGAAGAAGAACAATGCACTTACGTTGAGGTGACGGGAACAGCGACCCTCATCCGCGGCCAAGCCTTCCGAGGTTTAGATTCGCTCGGTTTAGCCGCCTTGGAAGGCTGACCCGCAGGCTCAGCAGCAACGTCCCTGGTCCTCTTGGTGCTCCGAGCACTCAGGACCACGGGAGCAGTGGGCGGAGCACTCGAAGATGCTGGAGGGGCCGAGGGAACTGCAGGTTCATGTCGGCGCTTGGTTCGGTCCTCCGGTAGCGGGGGCGGCGAGTCCTGCTCTTCGTCTTCCTCCTCCTCCTCACTATACTCTTCCACCATTTCCCCGCTGTCGGAGACATACTCGGCGCTCTCCATGCTGCCCTCTTGGCTGCCCTCCTCCTCCTCCTTGGCCGGGTTCCCGTTTGAGACAGGGGAAAACCAGTTGGTCCACTTCTGCATAGAATACAGTCGGTGACATTAGATGCCAGGCAGAGATTCAAGAAAGCAATAAAACTAAGACAGATACGTGCACTCGACAAATGGTACTCACCTGGTTCGGAGGAGGATTGTCCGCGCAGAAAGCCCTCACTCGCCGAGACCCTCTGGGGTTCTCACAGATACATGTGATCTGGAGCACCCACGACGCCACCTTCTCCTCGGTCACGCCCAAGACGTTGGTCCGAGTGGAGTCTTCGGGCCCCGTGTAGTGCCACATGGCGTGGTCGCGAGCCTGCAGTGGTTGTATGCACCGACCGAGGAAAATCTCCAGCAAATCTATGCCGGTGACTCCCCTTCTGATGACATCTGCGAGTGCGTCGACCAGAGGCTGGATGTCGACCTTCTCCGCCTTCGTGAGTGCAAGCTGCTTAGGCGGAGCGGGTCGATCTAAGCTAAAGGGAGGCAGCCCTGTTGTGGCATTCGGGCAGGCAACGTCCTGGCAGTAGAACCACGTCGACTGCCAGTTCCTAACCGACTCCATCAGCTGAAGGGCAGGATAACTACTCCTACTCTTCTTCTGGAAACCTAAGCCTCCGCAGAGCTGGAGAAGGTGTGTCTTATCATCCGACTGGTGAAGTGTTTGATAGTTTGGGATCTAGCAGAGAAAATATGTTTGAACAGCCCCCAATGGGGAGGACAGCCGATGAAGCACTCGCACAGGACTATGAAAGCAGAGAGATGAGCTATAGCATTCGGGGGAAAGTGGTGGAGCTGCGCCCCGAAGTGGTTCATGATGCCTTTGAAGAAAGGATGCGGGGGCAGAGAGAAACCTCGATATACGTGGCTAAGCAGCAGGACGCGCTCCCCCTCCCGGGGCGCCGGCTCGATCTCCTCCTCCGTCGGCAGCCTCCACGACTTGTGCACGATCATCCCGTGCTCCACCAGCTACAGCAGATCCCCCTCTGTCACCGTGGAGGGGAGGAAGTCTCCCTGGATCCACCCCGCCAGCAACGCTCGCTGCCGCCGCCGAGCAGGAGCCGCCGCCTTCCCCTTCTTCTTCTTCGCCTCCAGCTTGCTGGTCTGTCCTTTGGTCATAGCGGAAGCTATGGGTCCACGAAGGAGAAGGAAAAGGAGGAAGCTTGGGTGCGCAGGGGAAGGCGAGAGGAGCGGAGCAAGCAAAGGCAAGAGATCCGGCGAGCGTAACGAGAAAACCCTCGCCGCTGGGGTTTAAGTAAGGTTCCGACTATGTCACTGGCGGGTGGCCCTGAAACCTTATCCCCCGACCAACCGCAACGATATCAGTGGAGAAGATGAAGGCGCGAGAATCGAGGCGTCAGGCGCTACTCGAGCGCGATGGCGTCATCCCCGCTGAGCGTGCGGTAACCGAAATTTGAGGATCCCGGAAAATCCGCCGCTGTCAGTTGATTGGTCACCTCAGAAGATGTCGCGGAAGCACTCGGTTTCCGACAGTTTGTTTCGCAACTACTTCCACTCGGATCATTGATCAGAGAAGATAAAATGGATCGAGGCAAGCAACGGCAAAGTCACATCCGTTCCAGTCGGATCCAAACTTCGAGCATCGCTTCGTCGTTCCAACCCCAATCCATTCGGGGACTAATGATGGGGTTATAGTCCTAGGGTAGGGTCATAGGCCTACCCTAAAGGTCCAACCCAAGGACTACCCCTCACAAGGGACAAGGCCCTTAGTCAGTTCCGACTGGACTAAGGAGTTCCATTCATCCAGTCGGTAACAGATCCTCGACCGTCCAGTCGGAGATTAGCATTCGGAGTTTATCAAACTAACCGACTGGATTCCACTCTTTGCATCGTAACCCCCCTGGGGGGAAATGGTCATACGTTTCCATATGCCTTAATTAGCATTTAATACGTACATTACCTGTAATGTAGACATTTATTCGCCACTACTCCACCCCTGTGCACCGAACCGTTGTGGAGGGCAGCGCACTCTATATAAGCCACCCTCCCCCTCTGGTGCAGGGGTTAGCAATTCACTGTATTTGATATTCCACTCGACAACAAGCTCTCTGAGCACTAAGACGTAGGGCTATTACCTCCACCGTAGAGGGGCCTGAACTCATACAACCTCGCCGTAGCTAAGCCTCTGCCCATTCCTTTCGTACCCTACTCATCTACTGTCAGACTTATACCCACGACAATAGTCATGTGAATTTGGTATTCGTTCGGTATTTTGATATTTTGTATGTTGTTTTTACTCTAGTGGTGTTATGTGAACGTCGACTACATAACATTTCACCATTATTTGGGCCTAGAGGAAGGCATTGGGAAGTAGTAAGTAGATGATGGGTTGCTAGAGTGACAGAAGCTTAAACCCTAGTTTATGCATTGCTTCGTAAGGGGCTGATTTGGATCCACTAGTTTAATGTTATGGTCAGACTTTGTCTTAATTCTTCTTTTGTAGTTTCGGATGCTTGCGAGAGGGGTAATCATAAGTGGGATGCTTGTCCAAGTAAGGGAAGTACCCAAGCGCTGGTGCACCCACATATCAAACTATCAAAGTAACGAACGCGAATCACATGAACATGATGAAACTAGCATGACAGAAATTCCCGTGTGTCCTCGGGAGCGTTTTCCTCCTATAAGAGTTTGTCTAAGCTTGTTCCTTGCTACAAAAGGGATTGGGCCACTTTTCTGCACTGTTGCTACTTTTGTTACTTGTTGCCTGCTACGAATCATCTCACCACACAATCACTTGTTACCGACAATTTCAGTGCTTGCAGATATTTCCTTGCTGAAAACCACTTGTCAGATCCTTCTGTTCCTCGTTGGGTTCGACACTCTTACTTATTGAAAGGACTACGATTGATCCCCTATACTTGTGGGTCATCAGGCTTCTTCATCAACACCATGACCTCTCCGATGATGCATGAGTAGTTCACGATAGACCTACGGGTCCATAGCTAGTAACTAGATGGCTTCTTCTCTCTCTTGGATCTTCAATACAAAGTTCTCCATGATCTTCATGGAGATCTATCCGATGTAATCTTCCTTTGCGGTGTGTTTGTCGAGATCCGATGAATTGTGGATTTATGATCAGATTATCTATGAATCTTATTTGAGTTTCTTCTGATCTCTCTTATGCATGATTTCATATCCTTGTAATTCTCTTCGAGTTGTGGGTTTTGTCTGGCCAACTAGATCTACGATTCTTGCAATGGGAGAAGTGCTTGGTTTTGGGTTCATACCGTGCGGTGACCTCACCCAGTGACAGAAGGGGTAGCGAGGCACGTATTGTGTTGTTGCCATCAAGGGTAAAAAGATGGGGTTTTCATCATTGGTTTGAGATTATCCCTCTACATCATGTCATCTTGCTTAAAGCGTTACTCTGTTCGTCATGAACTCAATACACTAGATGCATGCTGGATAGCGGTCGATGTGTGGAGTAATAGTAGTAGATGCAGAAAGTATCGGTCTACTTGTCTCGGACGTGATGCCTATATGTATGATCATTGCCTTAGATATCGTCATGACTTTGCGCGGTTCTATCAATTGCTCGACAGTAATTTGTTCACCCACCTTAATACTTGCTATTTTGAGAGAAGCCTCTAGTTAACACTATGGCCGCCAGGGTCTACTCCACACCATATTTTCAGCCTTACACTTTTTACTTCGTTGCACTTTCCGCCTTCAGATCTCACTTTGCAAACAATCTTGAAGGGATTGACAACCCCTTTAAAGCATTGGGTGCAAGCTTGTTTGTGTTTGCGCAGGTACTCTGTACTTGACGAGACCCTCCTTCTAGATCGATACCTTGGTTCTCAAACTGAGGGAAATACTTACTGCTCCTGTGCTGCATCACCATTTCCTCTTCAAGGGAAAAACCAACGCAAGCTCAATCTCCGTCAACGTGTCAATTTCTGGCGCTGTTGTTTGAGAAGTAGCATTCTCCTCCTCATTTTCAGCTTAGAAAACCAAAGGAGTGTTTCTCTCAAATCTTGGTTCATTCTCTTAAAGATCCATCATTTTAGCTTTCTCGCATCTTCTTAATTGTTCTCAATCATGAGTAATTCCTTTCTTGCTATCCGGTGCTTTTCTGAGTTGTTTTCATTCTCGATCCTCCGAAGGCCATCATTTTAGAAGATTCTTCGTTCTCAGCTTTCAGCTTTCATCCGGAATTCTTCTCAATTGTTGTCTCTTCGTTCGTATCTCAATTATTCCGGCGCCTTGTTCAAAGTTTTCTCTCACGTGGCTTATGATCTCTTCATTCTCATGTATCTCCATTAATTCATGGTGTTCCCATTCAATTGTGATTTCTTACCGGTGCTTCCTTCAATTATGCTTCAAGTGGTGCTTTTCTCCCTGTCTCTCCAAGATTCTTTCAAGAAGAATAAGTTGTATGCTATTCCATTGCTTGTCATCTATCAAACTTGATGAAGGGTAAGCATAACAAAATTCTTATTCTTGTTCATAGTAATCTGAACTCTTCTTCCGGAGTGGCTCACGATATCAATTTTTTTTTTCTCAAGTGTTCTTATCTTTTCTTTTCCGGAGTTCGAAGTTTTATCGGGTATCTCTTCGTGAAGCTTCATCAAAGTCTTTGTAAGGCTTCAATCTTATTCTTTCATCCTTCATATCTTGCATCATCCTTTTGATACGGAGGCTCGTCATGGTGGTTCTTCAAGGATGTGATTTTTTTCTCAAAGTGTTCTTCAAGATTCCTGTTGGAGTACCTCAAGTATTCTTTCTCTTGCATTTCCAATGTGTTTTTCTCCTTTATCCTTTGAGGTGGTATTATAGCATTCTTGTTAGTGTAGAAGCCTCGAAGAGTTTTCCTTTCAAGAATGAGATAATTAAATCCACCGATTCTTTGATCATGACATATTTTCAACCAATGATTTCTTCATTGAGCTATCTTGGTTTGGATTTCACCTATAGCTTGTCTAAGGTTGTTGCTATTATGGTAATTATCATTTATCCAAGTTCTCAATGTATCCTCTTGGTGAAAGAAGTGTGCATATCTTGTTGCTCCCAATCAATCCTTGTTTCTGTTAGTGGCTGGTTGTCACTTCATTAGTTTGAAAGGGTTCCATAAGCCCGCTACTATCTTGTTCTTTTCGTTATTGTTTTTCCAACAACTCCGTTCAATTCTTCTTAAAGGATGCTTGCCAAGTTCATTTGAGATGGTAGTTGTCATTCTTTTCTTCATTCTCTTCTTCCGTATGAGCTAGTTCCTATTCTATTGTTCCGGAGGCATTGTGATATTGCTCTTTTGGGTCTATCATCTTGTTCTATCAAGATCATGGTGTTCCCTTGTTCTATTTAGTTGTTTCTTATGAATATTGTCTATTTATCCCATCTTATCGAATTTTTTGTCCCATTTTCCTACCGAAGTGCTGCCGAAATTTTCCGTGAATTCTTGCTTTTTTCTCATATCAGTCCTCATCGCTTTGCAACCTTCAAGGATCGTTGGTTTCACTCGTTTGTCAAAGAAGCGACTAAATTTTTTTACCTCTTGTTCTTTCTCATCCTCTCCCCCTTTCATTCTTGGATCTCGGGGCGAGATCCTCTTGTAGTGTAGGAGAGTTGTGACAGCCCGATGCCGATGTTCCAGAAGATTCCCCTTTTAATTCGTTGTCGCAGTGTGTTTTATTTTGTTTGTTGCATTCATCTTGCGCATCATGGCATCATGCATGGCATCATGTCAACTGTGTTCTTGTTGCTCCTTGTTGTTGGAGTGTTAGTGCCTTGCGAGTGTTACAATGTGTTGGTGGTGTGATGAGAGTGGGTGCAACAAGAGCCACTTCAAAACCCTTGTTGCACCATGGACCTAAAACCTTCTCTCCCCTCTTATTTTATTTTGTGGCTGCATTAGAGTTTCAGTTTTAACCCCAATAAAAAGTTCGTCTTCTTTTAAAAATCCTTTTATTAAATGTGGAGGCAACCCCTTGGGTTTTCCTTTATTTACTCCTTTTGTTTTATTTCAAAAATAGAGTCTCATTTTTTATTTATAAAAAAAGGGTTTTATTTTTATTCTTCAAAAAGTCCCAATCTATTTTTATTTATTGGGGCATGTTTTAAGGAGCCCAAAAGTATTTTTATTTTAGTTAAATTCCTTTTCTTTTGGTTGTGGTATTTTTTTCTTTTAAAACCGGCTTTGTTATTTTTTTTCTTCAAAAGAGAGAGGCCAGCCTGAGCCAAGCCGGCCCAAGGCCCACCGCGGCAAGGCCCCTGACCTAGCGACAAAGAGCCTCCAGCTCGATACCATCTCCTCCTCCCTGATTCCCCTCCCTGCGCCGTCGTTCTCCCTAGCCTTGCTGATCTCCTCTCCTCGCGTCACCCAACGCCACCCTAGCCCCAACCCCCTACCGCGGAGATCCCCAGCGCCGCCCTAGCCCCGATCCCCTGCCACGGAGACCCCCAGCGCCGCCCTAGCCCCGATCCCCTGCCGCCGGAGATCCCCCGCCGTGCTCGCTGGAGCATCTAGGGCCCCTCAGCCTCGCCTTCTCTCGCCGGAGGTTCGCCCCGGCCGCCTGCAGCGCCAACCCCGCAGGAGTCGCACACGCGTCGCTGCCGCCTGCTACAGCTGTTGTGTTCTTCTCGTCGTGCCTTGCCCATCGATGTTGCTGCTGCTATGCTGATGATGCTTGCCGTCGTCGTTGTGGCCTGCTAGGTTGCTTGCCGCTGAGTTTAGTTGTCGTTGTTGCTTGCTGCATCGCCGCTTGCTGAAGCTGTTGGCTGCTGTTGCTGCTAGCTGTAGCTGTTGCGATGTTGTTGTTGTTGCTTGTGTATGCTGCCGATGCTTGTTGTAGCTGTTGTTGTGCCATGCTAGCTTGCTGCTGTTGTCTCGCTGCTGTTGCTTGCCTGCCTGTGTTGTTGCTGCTTGCTGCTGCTAGGTTGCTTGTTGCAGTTGCTGCATGCTTGTTGTTGCTGTGGCGCGCTAGCCGCTACCGATTGCTTGCGTTGCGTGCTTGCTGCATGTTGTGCTTGCTGCCAGATGCTGTTGCCACGTGCTGCTGTCGCCATTTGCTATTGCTTGTTGTTGTGTTGTTGCTGCTTTGTGTTGTGTCGCCGTTGCATGTTGTTGTTGCTACTGTAGTCGTGTTGCTGCTATTGCGGGTTGCGGTTGTCGAAGACCGCGTGCACCATCCCCGCCACCATGGATCGTCGACAAGTTCGCCGAGTACCACGACGTCCTCGACAACCCCGAACATCTACGGAGCAGTGCACGACTACCGACGCGAAGAAACGTGTGCCACTACGCCAAGCGAACGACTACCGTCGACAAGATCACGAGTACCACGACTTCCACGACGTCCACGACGATCTTTGTTCTCCTATGCCGCAACGACCCGATCCGCTCCGATATGCACGCTTCGAAGGTATCCATTGGAACGTTGTCGTGAACCTTGTGCATGTGATGTATGAGATGAATGTGTGCTTGCGCCATATATGTTGCCCGTTGAACGTTGTTCCTCTTTTGCATGCACCCGACACATGGGAACCCGGTAACTGGGATCACCCCATCTTTATTATGTTTGACACGCACGCGCTTCCAATTCGTTGGTACCGATATCTTGTTGAGTTATCGGGATAGGAACGTTGTCGTGGCTTCGTTTCTGCCTTGCCGCCATGGTTCCCTTTCGCTCGCCATGGCGACACATGCCTCTTTTCCTTCTTGCCTGTGTTGTTTTAAGCTCGCATGCATGACGCATTCATGGCATAATATCTTGTGTTGCATGTTTCTTGTGACGTAGCGACTCTCAAAGTCCCGCGTGATTACCGACTAGGATGACTTGTAGAATCACCTGCTTCACCCCTTGACATGTTAACAACATTTTAATATTGCCGTGTAAATAAACGGGAGAGAACTAAATAATTAATCGTGGAGTTTCGTCGACATGCAACTCGTTGCATATCGAGCTTCACTTAATGTGTAGTGTTTGTGTCAGGTGAATTGCCATGCCATCCCTTGCATTATTGATCTGATCATGCATCATATTAGGTTGTGCGTCATGTCGTACATTTGCCGTGGTGATTATCTGTGTTGATGCTTGTTTCCGGTTTGCTCCGTCTCGATAGAGTTCGGCAAGCATGTCGGAATGTGAGGACCCGTTCGACTACGTTGGTTCGCCGACTTCATGGAGTTGTTCTTCTTCCAAGCGAGATCTCAGGCAAGATGACCATTTCCCCAGATACCATTACTATCATTGCCATGCTAGTTTACCGTTTCTATCGTTTATG
The DNA here is from genome assembly GCF_904849725.1 of Hordeum vulgare subsp. vulgare. Taxonomy (NCBI): domain Eukaryota; kingdom Viridiplantae; phylum Streptophyta; class Magnoliopsida; order Poales; family Poaceae; genus Hordeum; species Hordeum vulgare. Next base: position 528,839,895 of record NC_058519.1, read on the forward strand.
TCTCGTTGCCTACCACATGTTAAATATGAGCCTCTCAACAATGCCATGAAAACCTTCAACCTGTTCAACCTAGCAAACCACTGATTGGCTATGTTACTGCTTGCTTAACCCTGTGTTAGCGTTGCTAGTTGCAGGTGCAGTTGATTCCATGTGATAACATGGGTCCCTTGTCATATCACCCTATTAAATGCTATTTAATTTAATGCACCTATATACTTGGTAAAAGGTGGAAGGCTTGGCCTTTCTAGCCTAGTGTTTTGTTCCACCTTTGCCCCCTTAGTTTTGGCTACCAGTCTTATGTTCCATATTTGAGCGCTCCTAACACGATCGGTTTGTTACGGGGACCCCCTTGATAATTCGTTTTAGATTAAAGATGGTCTGGAAAGGCCCAACTTTGGCTTTACAGTTGCCTAATAACTAATGAACCGCATAGGGAGTAATTAACCTGAGGAAATTTAATCAACCCCCGGGCCAGTGCTCCTCATGAGTGTTGGTCCAAAACGGTCTGCCTGCGGGGCCACCACGAGGAAACTCGAGGTTTGGCACTCGTAGCTAGTTCCATCCGTCGTGTCCTGAGAACGAGATACGCGGCTCCTATCGAGATCGTCGACATGTCGGGCGGCCTTGCTAGATTAGTTTTACCTTTGATGAGATATCTTGTGCATCGGTATTCCGGTGATGCTTTGGGTTATCTCAGAGTTGAGGTTTTCCACTAAGGAGTCCGACGAGATCGCGAGTGTCGTGATCGAGGATTTCTAAGCGGCTTGTGGTAATTTGTGATGGACTAGTTGGAGCACCCCTACAGGGTTAAATCTTTTCGAAAAGACGTGCCCGCGGCTATGTGGCAACGTGGAAACTTTGTTTAACACTGGTTCTAGATAACTTGAAGTTAACTTAATTAAAACATGACAACCGTGTGCTTAACCGTGACTGTCTATTTCGTGAGTTCCTTCTCCGATCGAGGACACGGTGGGGTTATGTCTGACGTAGGTAGGTATTCAGGATCATTCATTTGATCATCAGTAGTCACGTCCGTTATGCATAGTTCTTCCCCCTCTTATTTCTTGTACTCGTAAATTTAGCCACCAAATATATGCTTAGCCGCTGCTGCAACCTCACCACTTAACCATGTCTCACCCATTAAGCTTTGCTAATCTTGATACCTTTGGAAATGAGATTGATGAGTCCCATGTGGCTCACAGATTACTGCAACACTAGTTGCAGGTACAGGTAAAGGCTAATTGACGTGAGCGCATTGATTGTTCATTTGGAGTTGCTTCTCCTTCTTCTTCTTCATCGATCTAGGATGGGTTCCAGGCCGGCAGCCTGGGATAGCAAGGATGGACGTCGTTCTTCTTTTCTCGTTTGTTTTCGTCCGTAGTCGGACCCTGCTCTTATTCATGATGATTATATATTGTACTGATGTGACTTTGATGTAGCTTGTGGCGACTATAAGCCAATTCTATATATATATATATATATATATATATATATATATATATATATATATATATATATATATATATATCTTCTTTTCAGTACATGTACTTGTAACGATATCCATTCTTGCGACACGACGAGATGCGCTTCTATCCCTGATGAGGCCCTCGTGCCAAATTGAGGATAGGGTCGCATCTTGGGCCTGACAAGTTGGTATCAGAGCAGTACCGACCTAGGAGCCCCCTTGATTGATCGAACTTGGCCGAGTCGAGTCTAGTGAAAAACTGCTTTGAGTCTAGTTATATATCGGAGTGTAAGATTCTTTTTTCTCCTCTTCTATGCTCTGGTGAGGAATCTGACGTAATAATTATTCTACTACTCTTCTCACTCAAAAAAAATTTAGGATCACGCGGATATTTTTGAATCTATATGATGTCGATGTGACGGAGTTCTGTCTTGGTGCCTCCTGTCTGACTTGATTTCTTCCGGGGAGTTGAGCTCCAGGGGATTCTCGAGCACATCGTTATCATTCAGGTTTCTGAGTATCTCAGAATGAAGGATGTTCGTAATTGCTTCAATACTAGTAGTGGCGAGATAACCCCGATGTCCCCATTACTGGTGTAGATTGTTCGGGAGTACTGCCATACTTTGTATCATTGTGATCACGAGGGTCTGTAGTAGATGAAGGTCCAAGATTCTTGTCGTGTGTTGACGGATGTGATACATTGGACGGGTTATTATAGGAGTTGTGTGAAATATTACTCCTTTGTATCCATGTACCAGATTGCATGACCAGAAATTTTGGGAATTCTTAGGTGGGAATTCAAGTAGTTGCTTATAGGACAATCTTCCAACAAATGCATGATGTTAGGTTGCGGTTCAACATCTAGTGGACTCATTTGTTGACGGTCGACTTACAGCCATTCTCGATGTATCTTAAGGAGTACTTGTAGCTTGCTATGACTCGAGGACGCTTCGTATGTCGGGTGCACTGCCTTGCACTTGATGGCTATTGTAAGGATCGAGCCCGTGCGATCTTGTCCACGAAAATATCGGACGAAATCTTTCTCATGAGTTTGTTCTCGCTAATTGCAAGCCGCATCTTTGTTTTGTTGGAGTTTGCTAATTCAAGTTGCTTCGATGTCAAGTGGTGATTTCAGATCTTTCCTAAGAGGTGTTCTCATATTGTTCATTTGGAGTTGCTTCTTCTTTTTCTTCTTCATCGATCTAGGATGGGTTCCAGGCCAGCAGCTGATTGGCACTCTCTAGCAATAGCTAGACGAATGATGTTCTCGATTGCTCAACAATTAGAAATCGTCTTGCAATAACCCACGAGCGCGTGGGATCAAGGCAGTTTTCAAGGGTAGAGTATTCAACCCAAATTTGTTGATTCGGCACACAGGAAGTGAGAGTATACTCTCAAGTATTAGGAGTTGAATGTGTCAGATTAAACCACACCTAAAAGATTAATATCTGCAAGCGAAGTATCAATAGCAAAGTAGCAGCAGAGCGAGTAACAGCTGCGGCAACAGTAGCAAGTAACAGCAGTAGCAAGTAGCAACAGTAGCAAGTAACAACAGAGCAAGTGACAGCAGCAGCAACAGTAGTAACAGCAGCAGAGCAAAACAAGTAACAGCAGCAGTGGGACAAACTTGTAGGCAATGGGTCGGTGATTTGTTTGGATGATATTCATCATGCAACAGTTATAACACGGAGAGATATGTGGCTAGCTCCCGTTCGTCAATGTGATGTAGGCATGCATTCCGTGTGTCGTCATACGTGCTTAGGGAAAAGAACTTGCGTGACATCTATTGTCCATCCCTCCCGTGGCAGCGGGGTCCAAAAGGAAACTACGGGATATTAAGGTTCTCCTTTTAATAAAGAACTGGACCAACGCATTAGCACTTGGTGAACACATGAACTTCTCAAACTATGGTCATCATCGGGAGTGGTTCTGGTTATTGTCACTCCGGGGTTGCCGGATCATAACACATAGTAGGTAACTACAACTTGCAAGATCGGATCTAAAACACACATATATTGGTGACAACATAATAATTTCAAATCTGAAATCATGGCACTCGGGCCCTAGTGACAAGCATTAAGCATGGCAAAGTAGTAGCAACATCAATCTCAGAACATAGTGGATACTAGGGATCAATCCCCGTCAAAACTAACTCGATTACATGACAGATCTCATCCAACTCATCACCGCCCAGCGAGCCTACGAATATATTACTCACGAACGACGAAGAGCTTCATGGAATTGGAGAGGGAAGAAGGTTGATGATGATGATGTCCATGATTTCCCCTCTCCGGAGCCCAAAACGGACTCCAGATCTCCCCTCCAAATGAAGAACGGGATGTGGCGGCGCCTCCGTATCGCAAACGCAATGAAATCTTCTCTTTTTATTTTTTCTGGGACGAAAGTGAATTTATAGAGCTGAGATTGGGGGCGGCAGAGCCACGTGGGCCCCACAAGCTTGCTAGCCGCCACCAGGGGGTGGCGGCTACAGGGCTTGTGGCCCACTGGCCCATCCCCTCCGGTGGATCTTTGCGTAGGTATTTTTCATATTTTCCAGAAATATTCTCCATAATTTTTCAGGACGTTCTAAGAACTTTCATTTCTGCACAAAAACAACACCAAGGCAATTCTGCTGAAAACAGCGTCAGTCCAGGTTAGTTCCATTCAAATCATGCAAATTAGAGTCCAAAACAAGGACAAAAGAGTTTGGAAAAGTAGATACGATGGAGACGTATCAGCAGCATGGGATAGCAAGGATGGACATCGTTCTTCTTTTCTCGTTTGTTTTCGTCCATAGTCGGACCCTGCTCTTATTCATGATGATTATATGTTGTACTGATGTGACTCTGATGTAGCTTGTGGCGAGTTTAAGCCAATTCTATATATATATATATATATATATATCTTCTTTTCAGTACATGTACTTGTAACGATATCCATTCTTGCGACACGACGAGATGCGCTTCTATCCCTGACGAGGCCCTCGTGCCAAATTGAGGATAGGGTCGCATCTTGGGTGTGACATTCAGAGAAAGTATTCAGACAAATTCTTCAAAAAGCACGAATGGAAGTCTTCAACATACAATTCTAAGGAAATGAAAGTGTTGAAGAAATAGAACCTGTATCATGATGAAGACAGTTGTTGATGACCCAGTTCCAACTGTTGTGACAGTCGTACGTCTGGTTTGGAGTGGCTTGGTATTGAAACCAAAGGACACCCAGTCCCGGGACACACAGTCCCTACCATATTCTCCTTGAGTCAAGGACACACAGTCCTCGCCCAACACTCGTGGTAAGTCTTCAGGGAAGACTTCCAAACCCTCACAAACTCGGTCACCCGGCGACCCACAATTGACTCCTGGATGCTCTAGACCATGACGCCTAACCGTCTCGAGGACGCACAGTCCTCAAAGGTAAAAGGCTTCAGTTCCACACACGAACAAATTCTTAAGTGATGCTCAATCACTTGGTTTTTTGTTTGGGGTTTGGGGTTTGGGGTATTTCCTCACTTGATGATTTTTTTTCTCGAAGACTCTCAGGAATTTGGGTTGCTCTAAATGACAAGTGTCAGTTTCCTTGGAGCAGCGAACTAGCTAGTGGTTGTGGGACGGCTATTTATAGTCTGGGAGCATCCTGACATGATTTGACATAGATTCCCTTAAATAATGTGACCCTTGGGTGGATAGGATCAGTGAGGTGGCCCGTGTCGCGGCAACGGTCAGAACTTTCAACGTTGAAAGTCCTCGTGTCTCTCATATTCCTCACTTTGAGGCTTTGGTAGGTTTAGGCTTGGGTTGAGCATCATGAGGAAATTCATTCCATAGTATTACTTCAACCCCCTTTAACAGTACGGTGTTCCTATGACTCAAGAGTAAAGACAATGAAATAGAAAGAGTAAATCTTCACGCTTCAAAGTCTTCAGACAATTTTTCTTCAGGAACCACCGAATTCCTCATCTTCAATATCTTCATGAGGAATATCAATCTCATCGCAATTTCTTCGCGATAAAAGTCTTCAAATTAAGACCAAATTCTTCAAGCGAAGACATTCATTTTTAGGGGTCGATATTCATTGTATAACTCAAAGTCCTCAATGACTTATAGAGCATGTGTACACTTACAAACACATTAGGCTCTTAACCTATAAGTCTTTAAACCACCAAAATCACTAAGGGCACTAGATGCACTTACACAGTCTTTAGAGGGTGCTTGGATCCAAGGGACTAAAACTAGTCTGACTAAAAATAGTCTCTTTAAGAGGCTAAAGTTCCAAGCATCCCTGACTAAAGATAGGCTAAAACTAGTCTTGAGGCTAAAATCTTTTAGTCAGGGGTACCCCTACTAAAATGTGGATTAGTCCGCTCTCTCCTCATTTAACTCCTCTCCTTTAACACATGCGAGTTCTGGATTGGAGGGTTTGGAGGATAATAAATGCTCATTAACTTTATTTTAGTCTCTTTAGTATTTGGATCCAAGCATGGGTAAGGCTAGCAAGTTTTAGTCCCACTACTTTTAGTCATGGGACTAAAACGTATCCAAGCGCCCTCTTAATAAACCTCCTATAGAAACCAGCATGACCAAGGAAAAAAATTATAGCTTTGATTCTGTTGGACATGACATTTTTTCAATAACATCAACTTTAGCTTTATCAAATTCAATACCTCTTTCAGAGATTTTGTGTCCCAAGACAATGCCTTCATTAACCATAAAGTAACACTTCTCCCAATTCTAGACAAGATTAGTTTCTTCACATCTCTGCAAAACTCTATCAAGGTTTCTCAAGCAATCATCAAAAGAAGTTCCGTAAACGGAAAAATCATCCATGAAAACCTCAACAATCTTTTCACAAAAGTCAGAGAATATAGCCATCATACATCTTTGAAAGGTAGCAGGTGCATTGCATAAACCAAAAGGCATGTGTCTATAAGCAAAGGTATCAAAAGGGCAAGGAAAAGTGGTATTCTCTTGATCCTCTTTTGACATAGGTATTTGAGAGAAACCAGAATAACCGTCTAGAAAGAAAAATTGTGTATGTTTGGATAGTCTTTCTAGCATTTGATAAAAAAAAGGTAGCGGGTAATGATCTTTGCTAGTAGCTTTATTTAATTTCCTAAAATCAATTACCATTCTATATCCTATAACAATTCTTTGCGGGATCAATTCATTTTTATCATTAGGAACAACGGTAATACCTCCCTTTTTAGGGATACAATGAACGGGACTAACCCATCTACTATCAGCAATAGGATAAATTATACCTGCCTCCACAAGCTTTAGTATTTCATTTCTTACCACTTCCTTAATTTTAGGATTTAATCGTCGTTGGTGATCAACAACTTGGTTTAGCATCAGGCTCCATATTGATTTTGTGCTGACATAGAGTGGGACTAATTCCCTTAAGATCATCAAGAGTATATCCAACAGCGGCACGGTGCTTCCTCAAAGTTTTCAATAATCTCTTTTCTTCATGCTGTGAAAGGTTAGCACTAATAATAACAGGATATATCTCCTTTTCATCAAGATAAGCATACTTCAGAGTATGAGATAATTGTTTAAGCTCAAACACGGGATCACCCTTGGGTGGAGGAGGATCCCCGAGTATTTCAACAGGCAGGTTGTGTTTCAAAATAGGATGCTGATCAAAGAAAATCGTATCTACTTCATTCCTTTCATTCATATGCATATCATTTTCATGGTCTAGCAAATATTGTTCTAAGGGATCAGTAGGAGGCACAACGATAGAAGTGAGACAAATAATTTCATCTTTACTAGGCAATTATTTCTCATGGGGTTGTCTACAAAATTTAGAGAAATTGAACTCATGAGACACATCCCCAAAACTTATAGTAACCGTTTCTTTCTCACAATAAATCTTAGCATTAACAGTATTCAAGAAGGGTCTACCAAATATAATGGGACAAAAATCATCTTGTGGGGAACCAAGAACAAGAAAATCAGTAGGATACTTTATTTTCCCACACAAGACTTCAACATCTCTAACCATCCCAATTGGTGCAATAGTATCTCTATTAGCAAGCTTGATGGTAACATCAATTTCTTCTAATTCAGCTGGTGCAATATCATTCATAATTTCTTGGTATAAGGTAAAGGGAATTGCACTCGCGCTAGCACCCACATCACATAAGCCATGATAACAATGATCTCCTATTTTAACAGAAACAATAGGCACACCAACAATAGGTCTATATTTACTTTTGGTATGAGGTCTAGCAATTCTAAAAGCTTCATCATAGAAATGAACGACATGCCCATCAATATTATCAACCAAGAGATCTTTAACCATAGAAATACTAGGTTCAACTTTAATTTGTTCACGAGGTATACGTGTTCTAGTACAACTCATATGAACCATAGTTGAAGCTTTAGCATGTTCCCTTATTCTAACAGGAAAGGGTGGTTTCTCAATATAAGAAGTAGGAATAACAGGATCGGCATTATAAATAATAGTTTCTTCTTCAACTTTAATAGGTTCAACTACTCTAACTTCAATGGGAGGATGATATTTAAACCACTTCTCCTTGGGGAGATCAACATGAGTAGCAAAAGATTCACAAAATGAACCTACTACCTCGGAGTCAAGTCCATATTAAGTGCTAAAATCACGAAAAGCATCGGTGTCTATAAAGGATTTAACACGATCAAACTTAAGGCTTATACCTGACTCATTACCTTCGTCGAGTTCCCAATCTTCAGACTTGCATTTAATTCTTTCCAGTAAGTCCCATCTGAATTCAATACCTTTCTTCATAAAGGAACCAGCACAGCAAGTATCGAGCATGGATTGATCATTATGAGAGAGCAAAGCATAAAAATTCGGAATAATAATTTCTCTCGGGAGCTCATGATTGGGGCATGAATATAACATTGACTTAAGACTCCCCCAACCTTGAGCGATTAATTATCCTTCACGAGGCCAAAAATTATAAATATAATTCTAATCATGATGAACCAGATGCATAGGATAAAATTCCAATTTCAATCGGTTGTAGTTCCACGATCCAATATCATCACATAGCCTATACCACGTCAACGCCTTTTCTTTCAAAGATAAAGGAAATACCTTCTTCTTGACATCATCCTCGGGCAGACCTGCAAGCTGAAATAATCCACAAACTTCATCCACATAGATTAGAGGCAAATCAGGATGTAATGTTCGATCTCCTGCATAAGGATTAGCTAGCAGTTTTTTTATCATATCCGAAGGAATTTCTGTTGGGGAACGTTGCATGGGAAACAAAACATTTCCTACGCACACGAAGACCTATCATGGTGATGATCATCTACGAGAGGGAGATCAGATTCATATACCCATGTAGATCACCAAGCGGGAAGCGTTAAGAATGCGGTTGACGTAGTGGAACGTCTCCGCGATTCAAATCGCCGCCGTCCCACGATCCGCCCCAATCTAGCACCGAACGGACGACACCCCCGCGTTCAGCACACGTACAGCTCGATGACGATCTCCGCCTTCTTGATCCAGCAAGAGAGATGAAGAGGTATCTGAATTCTCCGGCAGCACGATGAAGTGGCGGTGATGAGGGTGGAGCTACTCCGGCAGGGCTTCGTCGTGTCGTACCGATCTAGCTACGAGGTGTCATGAAGTAGTGGAGGGATAGAGGGTTAAACAAAGGCTTGAGGTGCAAAACCCTCTCAAACCTCCACTATATATAGGAGGAACCAAGGGGAGGCTGCCTTGCCTCCTACTCCAAGGAGGAGGCTTCGGCCGAAGCAAGGAGGGAGGAGTCCTCCTCCAATTAGGTTTGGTGGAGGACTCCTTCCTATCTTGTCCACCTCTTTCCTTTTTTCCTTTTTTCCTCTTTAGTTTTGCCTTGGCCGAAATAGTTTTATTGAGCTGGCCTCACCAGCCCACAAAGGGCTGGTGCGCCACCCATGGGCCTATTAGGTCCTCTCCGAGGTGGGTGGCCCCTCCCGGTAAAACCCCGGAACCCATTCATCACTCCGAGTACTTTACCAATAATGCCCGAAATCTTTCCGGAAGCCAAATGCAACAATCCTATATATCAATCTTCGTTTTTGGACCATTCTGGAGACACCGTGATGTCCGGGATCTCATCCGGGACTCCGAACAACATTTGGTTACCAACATCAATAATTCAACTATACCGAAAACGTCACCGAACCTTAAGTGTGCAGACCCTGCGGGTTCGAGAACTATGTAGACATGACCTGAGACACTCCCCGGCCAATATCCAATAGCGGGACCTGGACGTCCATATTGGATCCTACATATTCTACAAAGATCTTATCGGTTGAACCTCTATGTCAAGGATTCACACAATCCTGTATATCATTCCCTTTGTCCTTCGGTATGTTACTTGCCCGATATTCGATTGTCGGTATCCCATTACGCTATGGTGTTCTAGGCGGTGTGAACTGTGAAACAATTCCACATTGTCTTAAGTGAGCACCAAACTCGTAACTCATATATGCACCTCCTCGATCAGATCATAGGAACTTGATCTTCTTGCTATGATGATTTTCAACTTCACTTCGAAATTGTTTGAACTTTTCAAATGTTTCAGACTTGTGCTTCATCAAGTAGATATAGCCATACCTACTCAAATTGTGAGTGAAGGTGAGAAAATAACGATATCCGTTGCGCACCTCTATGCTCATTGGTCCGCACACATCAGTATGTATGATCTCCAACAAGTCACTTGCACGCTCCATTGTTCGAGAGAACGGCGTCTTAGTCATCTTGCCCATGAGACATGGTTCGCATATGTCAAGTGATTCAAAATCAAGTGACTCCAAAAGCCCATCAGCATGGAGTTTCTTCATGTGCTTAACACCAATATGACCTAAGCGACAGTGTCACACGAAAGTGGCGCTATCATTGTTAACTCTACATCTTTTGGTCTCAATGTTACGGATATGTGTGTCATCACAATCCAGATTCAATATGAACAAACCCCTCACATTGGGTGCATGACCATAAAAGATATTACTCATATAAATAGAACAACCGTTATTCTCTCACTTAAATGAGTAATTGTATCACAATAAACAAGATCCAGATATAATGTTCATGCTCAACGCAGGCACTAAATAACAATTATTTAAGTTCATCACTAATCCCGATGGTAACTCAAGTGAGACCATGCCGACGGCGATCGCATCAACCTTCGAACCATTTCCCACGCACATCGTCACTTCATCCTTCGCCAGCCTTCGTTTATTCCGCAGTTCCTGTTTCGAGTTGCAAATGTGAGCAACAAAACCGGTATCAAATACCCAAGCACTACTACGAGAGATGGTGAGCTACACATCAATAACATGTATATCATATATACCTTGTTTGGCATTGACTGCCTTCTTATCGGCGACATACTTGGGGCAGTTTTGCTTCCAGTGACCAGTCCCCTTGCAATAATAGCACTCAGTTTTCGGCTTATTTCCAGCCTTGGGTTTCTTTGCCGGAGGGGCAACAGCTTTTCCACTCTTCTTGGAGTTACCCTTCTTGCCTTTGCCATTTTTCTTGAAACTAGTGGTCTTATTGACCATCAACACTTGATGTTCTTTCTGGATTTCTGACTCAGCGACTTTCAGCATCGCAAATAAATCGTTGGGTGACTTATTCATCCCTTGCATGTTATAGTTCAACACGAAGCTCTTATATCTAGGTGGCAGTGACTGAAGAATTCTGTTAGTGATAGCTTCTTGCGGGAGTTCAATCCCCAGCTCAGCTAGACGGTTAGAGTACCCAGACACTCTGAGCACGTGTTCACTGGCAGACGAATTCTCCTCCATTTTGCAAGCATAGAACTTATCGGAGGTCTCATACCTCTCGATCTTGGCATTCTTCACAAAGATAAACTTCAACTCCTGGAACATCTCATATGCCTCCATGACGATCAAATTGTCTTTGAATACCCCGGTTCTAAGCCATACAAAACTGCACATTGAGCTAGTGAGTAGTCATCCTTACGCGCTTGCCAAGCATTCAAAACATCTTGGGTTGCCGTAGCGGGTGGTGCATCACCTAGCGCGGAATCATGCACATATTGCTTTTGGCAAGCTTGGAGGATAAGCCTCAGATTTCGAGCCCAGTCAACAAAGTTGCTCCATCATCTTTTAGCTTAGCTTTCTCTACGAACGTATAAAAATTCAGGGTTACTACTGCACGAGCCATTGACCTACAACATAATTTTTTTTGCAAAGATTACTTAGACTATGTTCAAGACAATTGAGTTTAGCTAATCATATTACTAATAAACTCCCACTCAAATAGACATCCCTATAGTCATTCAAGTGTCCCATGATCCAAATTCACTAACTCAAGTTCGATCATCGCGTGAGTTGGGTACAGTTGGTGAACATCTCCATGTTGATCATATCAACTATATGATTCATGCTCGACCTTTCGATCTCTTGTGTTCCGAGGTCATGTCTGTACATGCAGGCTCATCAAGTTTACACCGAGTGTTCCGCGTGTGCAACTTTTTGCACCCATTGTATGTGAATGTTGAGTCTATCACACCCGATCATCACGTGGTGTCTCGAAACGACGAACTGTCGCAATGGTGCACAGTCGGGGAGAACACAATTTTTATCTTGAAATTTTAATGAGGGATCACCTTATAATGCTACCGTCGTTCTAAGCAAAATAAGGTGCATAAAAGGATTAACATCACATGCAAATCATAAGTGACATGATATGGCCGTGAACTTGTGCTTCTTGATTTCCATCATCAAAGCACCGGCATGATCTCCATCGTCACCGGCGCCACACCATGATCTCCATCATAGTGCCGCCATCGAGGTTGCGCGCTATCTATGCTATTACTACTAAAGCTACAACCTAGCGATATAGTAAAAGCATCTGCAAGCACAAACATTAATTTAAACACAACCCTATGGCTCATGCCGGTTGTCGTAGCATCGACGTGCAAGTCGATATTTAATTATTACAACATGATCATCTCATACATCCAATATATCATATCATGTCTTTGGCCATATCAGATCACATGCATACCCTGCAAAAACAAGTTAAACGTCCTCTAATTTGTTGTTGCATGTTTTACGTGGCTGCTATGGGTATCTAGTATGATCGCATCTTACTTACGCAACGCCACAACGGTGATATGCAAATTGCTATTTAACCTTCTTCAAGGACCGCCTCAGTCAAGTCCGATTCAACTAAAGTTGAAGAAACATACACCCGCCAGTCATCTTTATGGAACAAGTTGCATGTCTGTCGATGAAACCGGTCTCTCGTAAGCGCACGAGTAAAGTTGGTTCGGGCCGCTTCAATCCAACAATACCGCCGAATCAAGAAAAGACTAAGGAGGGTAACAAATTGAACATCAACACACACAAACTCTTTTGTGTTCTACTCGATATATCATGTATGCATGAACCTAGCTCATGATGCCACTCTTGGGGAACGTTGCATGGGAAACAAAAAATTTCCTACGCACACGAAGACCTATCATGGTGATGATCATCTACGAGAGGGAGATCAGATCCACATACCCTTGTCGATCGCTAAGTGATAAACCACAAGTGTAGGGGATCGCAACAGTTTTCGAGGGTAGAGTATTCAACCCAAATTTACTGATTCGACTCAAGGGGAAGTGAAAGAATATTCTCAAGTATTAGCAGATGAGTTGTCAATTCAACCACAGCTGAAAGATTAGTATCTCCAAGCAAAGTATCAGTAGCAAAGTAGTATGATAGCAATGGTGCCAGAAAAAGGTCTGTTGACGGCAGACTATTCCTGACTTGTTGTATCAATGGCGCCAAAAAAGTCTTGCAGCAGGTAACAGCAAAGTGGCAAGTAACAACAGTAGTGACAGCAGTAGCAAGTAACAACAGTAGTCACAGCAATAGCAAGTAACAGCAGTAGCAAGAAACAGCTGTAGCGGCAAAGTAACGTAGCAAGGACCAGTAGTAAAAGGCTCGTAGGCATTGGATCGGTGATGGATGATTATGCCGGATGTGATTCATCATGTAACAACTATAACACGGAGAGATATGTAACTAGCTCCCGTTCGTCAATCTAATGTAGGCATGTATTCCGTATGTAGTCATACGTGCTTAGGGAAAAGAACTTGCATGACATCTATTGTCCATCCCTCCCGTGGCAGCGGGGTCCTAATGGAAACTACGGGATATTAAGGTTCTCCTTTTAATAAAGAACCGGACCAACGCATTAACACTTGGTGAATACATGAACTCCTCATACTATGGGCATCTCCGGGAGTGGTTCCGGCTATTGTCACTCCGGGGTTGCCGGGTCATAACACATAGTAGGTGACTACAACTTGCAAGATAGGATCTAAAACACACATATATTGGCGACAACATAATAGGTTCAGATCTGAAATCATGGCACTCGGGCCCTAGTGACAAGCATTAAGCATGGCAAAGTAGTAGCAACATCAATCTCAGAACATAGTGGATAATAGGGATCAATCCCTGTCAAAACTAACTCGATTACATGATAGATCTCATCCAACTCATCACCGTCCAGCAAGCCTACGATGAGATTACTCACTAACGGTGAAGAGCATCATGGAATTGGCGATGTAGGAAGGTTGATGATGACGATGGCGACGATTTCCCCTCTCCGGAGCCGAGAACGGACTCCAGATCTGCCCTCCAAATGAAGAACAGGAGGTGGCGGTGCCTCCGTATCGTAAAACGCGATGAATCCTTCTCTCTGATTTTTTTTTCGGGCGAAACGGAATAAATAGAGCTGAGTTTGGAGGTGGTGGAGCCTCATGGGCCCCACAAGCCCTCATGGCGCGGCCAGGGGGGTGGCCGCGCCCCCTGGGCTTGTGGCCCACTGGCTCACCCCCTCTGGTGGATCTTTGCGCAGGTATTTTTCATTAATTCCAGAAAAATTCTCCGTAAGTTTTCAGGTCATTCCGAGAACTTTTATTTCTCCACAAAAACAACAGCATGGCAATTCTGCTGAAAACAGCGTTAGTCCGGGTTAGTTCCATTCAAATCATGCAAATTAGAGTCCAAAACAAGGGCAAAAGAGTTCGGAAAAGTAGATACAACGGAGACGTATCAACTCCCCCAAGCTTAAAGCCTTGCTTGTCCTCAAGCAATTCAGTTGACAAACTGAAAGAGACAAAAGAAAACTTTGACGAACTCTGTTTGATCTTGTTGCTGCAACTATGTCTAACTCATATCCAGAGTTTCAGCAACATCACAAGCAAACCACATAAGAAAATGACATCTAGGTCTCACGTTGAACTCATATCAATGGCATAATCAACTAGCGAGCAGATAATAATAAGCCTCAAATGTCAACACTTCAATCAAAACAACATGAAGCAGTACGAACAGATGGTATCTCACTAGCTCTTTCTGAGACGGCAAAACATAAATGCAGAGCACCTTCAAAGACAAAGGGCTGACTAAACATTGTAATTCATGGCAAAGAAGATCCAGTCACAGTCATACTCAACACAGTTAAAAGCAAAGCATAAAAATGACAGAGGTGCTCTCTAATTGGTGCTTTTGTAAGAGGAGGATGACTCAACAGGAACATAAATAGACAGGCCCTTCGCAGAGGGAAGCATTGATTTGCACAGGTGCCAGAGCTCAAGCTTTTGAAAACAGAGATAATAATTTTGGGTGGCATGCTTTCATTGTCAACGCAATGACTAAGAGTTATCAACATCTTCCACGCTACACATGCTATAGGCGGTTCCCAAACAGAAAAGTAAAGTTTTGGCTCCCCCACCACCAATCAATCACACTCCATGGCTAGCCGAGTCCTCGGGTACCGTCCATACCAACATCAATCCTGGGGGAGTTTTGTTTGCAATTATCTTTTCGATTTGAGCATGGAACTGGGAATTCCAATTATCGGCCCCTTTCTCGTGAATGATAGTGAATAAACACATATCGAGGCTAACACGCCTAGCATGGAAGATACTAATAGCCCTGTGTCACTACATGAGCGGTTCGGGCATGCAAAACAGATTATTTCTTGATGGTTTAGAGAGTGGCACATGCAAATTTACTTGGAACGGCAGGTAGATACCGCACATAGGTAGGTATGGTGGACTCATATGGAATAACTTTGGGTTTATGGGAGTGGATGCACAAGCAGTATTCCCGCTTAGTACAAGTGAAGGCTAGCAAAAGACTGGGAAGCGACCAACTAGAGAGCGACAACAGTCATCAATATGCATTGAGATTAACTAACATTGAGTGCAAGCATGAGTAGGACATAATGTTGGGGAACGTCGCATGGGAAACAAAAAATTTCCTATGCGCACGAAGACCTATCATGGTGATGTCCATCTACGAGAGGGGATTTCCGATCTACGTACCCTTGTAGATCGCACAGCAGAAGCGTTAGTGAACGCGGTTGATGTAGTGGAACGTCCTCACGTCCCTCGATCCGCCCCGCGAACCGTCCCGCGATCCGTCCCACGATCTAGTGCCGAACGGACGGCACCTCCGCGTTCAGCACACGTACATCTCGACGATGATCTCGGCCTTCTTGATCCAGCAAGAGAGACAGAGAGGTAGATGAGTTCTCCGGTAGCGTGACGGTGCTCCGGAGGTTGGTGGTGATCTGATCTCGGCAGGGCTCCGCCCAAGCTCCGCGGAAACGCGATCTAGAGGTAAAACCGTGGAGGTATGTGGTCGGGCTGCCCTTGAAAAGTTGTCTCAAATCAGCCCTAATTGCTCCATATATACATATAGGAGGAGGGAGGGGAGGCTTTCCTTGAGGCTCAAGGAGCCCCAAGGGTTGCGCCACCAAGGGAGGAGGAGTCCTCCTCCAATCCTAGTCCAACTAGGATTGGAAAGTGGAGTCCTTCTCTCCTTTCCCACCTCCTTTTTTTTCTTTTCTCTTTGATTTTCCATCCTTGGCGCATAGGGCCTTCTTGGGCTGTCCCACCAGCCCACCAAGGGCTGGTGCGCCACCCCAAGGCCTATGGGCTTCCCCGGGGTGGGTTGCCCCCCCCCCCTCGGGTGAACACCCGGAACCCATTCGTCATTCCCGGTACATTCCCGGTAACTCCGAAAACCTTCCGGTAATCAAATGAGGTCATCCTATATATCAATCTTCGTTTCCGGACCATGCCGGAAACCCTCGTGACGTCTGTGATCCCATCCGGGACTCCGAACAACATTCGGTAACCAACCATATAACTCAAATACGCATAAAACAACGTCGAACCTTAAGTGTGCAGACCCTGCGGGTTCGAGAACTATGTAGACATGACCCGAGAGACTCCTCGGTCAATATCCAATAGCGGGACCTGGATGCCCATATTGGATCCTACATATTCTACGAAGATCTTATCGTTTGAACCTCACTGCCAAGGATTCATATAATCCCGTATGTCATTCCCTTTGTCCTTCGGTATGTTACTTGCCTGAGATTCGATCGTCAGTATCCGCATACCTATTTCAATCTCGTTTACCGGCAAGTCTCTTTACTCGTTCCGTAATACAAGATCCCGCAACTTACACTAAGTCACATTGCTTGCAAGGCTTGTGTGTGATGTTGTATTACCGAGTGGGCCCCGAGATACCTCTCCGTCACAAGGAGTGACAAATCCCAGTCTTGATCCATACTAACTCAACGAACACCTTCGGAGATACCTGTAGAGCATATTTGTAGTCACCCAGTTACGTTGCGACGTTTGATACACACAAAGCATTCCTCCGGTGTCAGTGAGTTATATGATCTCATGGTCATAGGAACAAATACTTGACACGCAGAAAACAGTAGCAACAAAATGACACGATCAACATGCTACGTCTATTAGTTTGGGTCTAGTCCATCACATGATTCTCCTAATGATGTGATCCCGTTATCAAGTGACAACACTTGCCTATGGTCAGGAAACCTTGACCATCTTTGATCAACGAGCTAGTCAACTAGAGGCTTACTAGGGACTGTGTTTTGTCTATGTATCCACACATGCACTGTGTTTCCAATCAATACAATTATAGCATGGATAATAAATGATTATCATGAACAAAGAAATATAATAATAACTAATTTATTATTGCCTCTAGGGCATATTTCTAACAGTCTTCCACTTGCACTAGAGACAATAATCTAGTTCACATCACCCTGTGATTCCAACGAATCCAACACCCATATAGTTATGGGGTCTGATCACGTCTTGCTCGTGAGAGAGGTTTTAGTCAACGGTTCTGAAACTTTCAGATCCGTGCGTTCTTTACAAATCTTTATGTCATTTTATAGATGCTGCTACTATGTGCTATTCGGAAATACTCCAAACATCTACTCTACTATACGAATCCGTTTCACTACTCATAGTTATTCGGATTAGTGTCAAAGCTTGCATCGACGTAACCCTTTACGACGAACTCTTTAACCACCTCCATAATCAAGAAAAAATCCTTAGTCCATCAATTGCTAAGGATAAATTTTGACCTTTGCTAGTGATTCAATCATGGATCACTCTCTGTACCTCTCAACAGACTTTGAGTCAAGGCACACATCAGGTGCGGTACCCAGCATGGCATACTTCAGATTCTACGGCCAAGGCATAGAAGACGGCCTTCTTCTATTCTCTTTATTCTGCCGGGGTCGGGTTTTGAGTCTTACTCAAATTCACACCTCACAACGCAACCAAGAACTCCTTCTTTGCTGATCTATTTTGAACTCCTTCAAAAACTTGTCAAGGCATGCATCTTGTTGAAACTTCTATTAAGCGCTTTCGATCTATCTCCATATATCTTTGATGCTCAACATTCAAGTAGCGCAATCCAGGTATTCCTTTGAAAACTCCTTTCAAACAACCTTGTATGCTTTACAGAAATTCTATATTACTTCTGATCCACAATATGTCAACCACATATACTTATCAGAAATTCTATAGTGATCCCACTCACTTCTTTGGAAATACAAGTTTCTCATAAACCTTGTACAAACCCAAAATCTTTGATCATCTCATCAAAGTGTATATTCCAACTCCGAGATGCTTGCACCAGTCCATTGAAGGATCGCTGGAGCTTGCATACTTGCTAGTATCTTTAGGATCGACAAAACCTCCTGGTTGTATCACATACAATGTTTGCTCAAGGAAACCGTCAAGGAAACAATGTTTTGACATCCTATGTGCAATATTTCATAAATAATGCAGCAACTACTAACATAATTCTAACAGACTTTTAGCATCGCTACGAGTGAGAAAGTCTCATCATAGTCAACTGTTTGATCTTGTCGGAAACATCTTTGCGACAAGTCGAGCTTTTCTTAATAGTGACTTATCACCATCATCGTCTGTCTTCCTTTTAAAGATCCATCTTTACTCAATAGTCCTATGACCATCAAGTAGTTCTTCCAAAGTCTACACTTTGTTTTCATACATGGATCCTCTCTCGGATTTCATGGCTTCCAACCATTTGTCGGAATCCGGGCCCACCATTGCTTTCTCCATAACTCGTAGGTTCACTGTTGCTCAACAACATGACCTCCAAGACAGGGTTACCGTACCACTGTGCAGTAGTACGCGACCTTGTCAACCTACAAGACTTGTAGTAACTTGATCCGATGCTCGATGATCACCATCATCAGCTTTCACTTCAATTGGTGTAGGCGCCACAGGAACAACTTCCTGCGCCCTGCTACACACTGGTTGAAGTGATGGTTCAATAACCTCATCAAGTTCTACCACCCTCCCACTCAATTCTTTCGAGATAAACCTTTCCTCGAGAAAGGATCCATTTCTAGAAACAAACACTTTGCTTTCGGATCTGAGATAGGAGATGTACCCAACTGTTTTGGATATCCTATGAAGATGCATTTATCCGCTTTGGGTTCGAGCTTATCACACTGAAACTTTTTCACATAAGTGTCGAAGCCCCAAACTTTCAAGAAACGATAGTTTAGATTTCTCTAAACCTCAGTCTATACTGTGTCATCTCAACGGAAATACGCGGTGCCCTATTTAAAGTGAATGCGGTTGTCTCTAATGCATAACCCATAAACGATAGTGGTAATTCGATAAGAGACATCATAGCATGCACCATACCAAATAGTGCGTGGCTATGACGTTCACACACATCATCACACTGTGATGTTCCAGGTGGCATGAACTGCGAAACAATTTCCACATTGTCTTAACTGCGTACCAAAACTCGTAACTCAGATATTCATTTCTATGATCATATCGTAGTCCGTTTATCCTCTTGTTACGACGAACTTCACTCCGAAACATAATTGAATTTTTCAATATTTCAGACTTGTGATTCATTAAGTAAATACTCTTGTATCTACTCAAATCGTCATTGAAGTAAGAACATAATGATATCCACTGCGTGCCTGAGCACCCATTGGACCGCATACATCAAAATGTATCACTTCCAACAAGTTACTATCTTGTTTTATCTCAATGAAAACAAGGCCTTGCTCATGTGGTATGATTTGCATGTCACTAGTGATTCAAAATCAAGTGAGTATAAAGATCCATCAGCATGGAGCCTCTTCATGCAATTTATACCAACATGACTCAAGCGGTAGTGCCACAAGTAAGTGGTACTATCATCATTACCTCATATCTTTTGGCACCAATATCATGAACATGTGTAACACTACGATCGAGATTCAATAAACCATTGAAGGTGATTATTCAAGCAAATAGAGTAACCATTATTCTCTTTAAATGAATAATCGTATTGCAATAAACATGATCCAATCATGTTCATGCTTAACGCAAGCACCAAATAACAATTATTTAGGTTTAACACCAATCCCGATGGTAGAGGGAGCGTGCGACGTTTGATCATATCAACCTTGGAAACACTTCCAACACGTATCGTCACCTCGCCTTTAGCTAGTCTCTGTTTATGCCGTAGCTTTCATTTCGTGTTACTAATCACTTAGCAACCGAACCGGTATCCAATACCCTCGTGCTACTAGGAGTACTAGTAAAGTACACATCAACATCATGTATATCAAATATACTTCTTTCGACTTTTGCCAACCTTCTTATCTACCAAGTATCTAGAGTTGCTCCGCCTTAGTGACCGTTCCCCTCATAACAGAAGCACTTAGTCTCGGGCTTGGGTTTAATCTTGGGTTTCTTCATTAGTGCAGCAACTGTTTTGCCGTTTCACGAAGTATCCCTTCTGGCCCTTGCCTTTCTCGAAACTTAGTGGTTTTACTAACCATCAACTATTGATGCTCCTTCTTGATTTCTACTTTCACAGTGTCAAACATCGCGAATCTCTCAAGGATCATTGTATCTATCCTTGATATGTTATAGTTCATCACGAAGCTATCACAGCTTGGTGGCAGTGACTTTGGAGAACCATCACTATCTAATCTGGAAGATTAACTCCCACTTGATTCAAGTGATTGCCGTACTCAGACAATTTGAGCACACGCTCAACGATTGAGCTTTTCTCCTTTACTTCGTGGACAAAGAATCTTGTCGGAGGTCTCATACCTCTTAACAAGGGCACAAGCATGAAATCACAATTTCATCTCTTTAGAACATCTCTTATGTTCCGTGACGTTTCAAAACGTCTTCGGCGCCTTGCTTGTAAGCCATTAAGTATTTTGTACTGAACTATCGTGTAGTCATCAGAAACGTGTACGTCGAATGTTCACAACATCTACAGATGACGCTCGAGGTGCAGCACACCGAGTGGTGCATTAAGGACATAAGCCTTCTGCGCAGCAACGAGGACAATCCTCGGCTTTACAGACTCAGTCTGCAAAGTTTGCTACTATCAACTTTCAACTAAATTTTCTCTAGGAACATATAAAAACAGTAGACTATAGCGCAAGCTACATCATAATTCGCCAAGACCATTAGACTATATTCATGACAATCAGTTCAATTAATCATATTACTTAAGAACTCCCACTCAAAAAGTACATCTCTCTAGTCATTTGAGTGGTACATGATCCAAATCCACTATCTCAAGTCCAATCATCACGTGAGTCGAGAATAGTTTCAGTGGTAAGCATCTCTATGCTAATCATATCAACTATACGATTCATGCTCGACCTTTCAGTCTCATGTGTTCCAAGGCCATGTCTGCACATGCTAGGCTCGTCAAGCTTAACCCGAGTGTTCCGCGTGTGCAACTGTTTTGCACCCGTTGTCTATGAACATTGAGTCTATCACACCCGATCATCACGTGGTGTCTCGAAACGAAGAACTGTCGCAACGGTGCACAGTCGGGGAGAACACAATTTCGTCTTGAAATTTTAGTGAGAGATCACCTCATAATGCTACCGTCGTTCTAAGCAAGATAAGGTGCATAAAGGATTAACATCACATGCAATTCATAAGTGACATGATATGGCCATCATCATGTGCTTCTTGATCTCCATCACCAAAGCACCGGCACGATCTTCTTGTCACCGGCGTCACACCATGATCTCCATCATCATGATCTCCATCAACGTGTCGCCATCGGGGTTGTCGTGCTACTCATGCTATTACTACTAAAGCTACATCTTAGCAAAATAGTAAACGCATATGCAAGCACAAACGTTAGTTTAAAGACAACCCTATGGCTCATGCCGGTTGCCGTACCATCGACGTGCAAGTAGATATTATCTATTACAACATGATCATCTCATACATCCAATATATCACATCACATCGTTGGCCATATCACATCACAAGCATACCCTGCAAAAACAAGTTAGACGTCCTCTAATTTTGTTGTTGCATGTTTTACGTGGTGACCATAGGTATCTAGTAGGATCGCACCTTACTTACGCAAACACCACAACGGAGATATATGAATTGCTATTTAACCTTATACAAGGACTTCCTCGGTCAAATCCGATTCAACTAAAGTTGGAGAAACCGACACTTGCCAGTCATCTTTGAGCAACGGGGTTACTCGTAGCGATGAAACCAGTCTCTCGTAAGCGTACGAGTAATGTCGGTCCAAGTCGCTTCAATCCAACAATACCGCAGAATCAAGAAAAGACTAAGGAGGGCAGCAAAACGCACATCACCGCCCACAAAAACTTTTGTGTTCTACTCGAGAAGACATCTACTCATGAACCTAGCTCATGATGCCACTGTTGGGGAACGTCGCATGGGAAACAAAAATTTTCCTACGCGCACGAAGACCTATCATGGTGATGTCCATCTATGAGAGGGGATTTCCGATCTACGTACCCCTGTAGATCACACAGCAGAAGCGTTAGTGAACGCGGTTGATATAGTGGAACGTCCTCACGTCCCTCAATCTGCCCCGCGAACCGTCCCACGAACCGTCCTGCGATCCATCCCACGATCTAGTGCCGAACGGACGGCACCTCCGCGTTCAGCACACGTATAGCTCGACGATGATCTCGGCCTTCTTGATCCTGCAAGAGAGACTGAGAGGTAGATGAGTTCTCCGGCAGCCTGACGGTGCTCCGGAGGTTGGTGGTGATCTGATCTCGGCAAGGCTCCGCCCGAGCTCCGCAGAAACGCGATCTAGAGGTAAAACCGTGGAGGTATGTGGTCGGGCTGCCCTTGAAAAGTTGTCTCAAATCAGCCCTAATTGCTCCATATATATATAGGAGGAGGGAGGGGAGGCTTTCCTTGAGGCTCAAGGAGCCCCAAGGGCTGCGCCACCAAGGGAGGAGGAGTCCTCCTCCAATCCTAGTCCAACTAGGATTGGAAAGTGGAGTCCTTCTCTCCTTTCAGACCTCCTTTTTTTCTCTTTGATTTTCTATCCTTGGCGCATAGGGCCTTCTTGGGCTGTCCCACCAGCCCACCAAGGGCTGGTGCGCCACCCCCAAGGCCTATGGGCTTCCCCGGGGTGGGTTGCCCCCCGGTGAACACCCGGAACCCATTCGTCATTCCCGGTACATTCCCGGTAACTCCGAAAACCTTCCGGTAATCAAATGAGGTCATCCTATATATCAATCTTCGTTTTCGGACCATGCCGGAAACCCTCGTGACGTCCGTGATCTCATCCGGGACTCCGAACAACATTCGGTAACCAACCATATAACTCAAATACGCATAAAACAACGTCGAACCTTAGGTGTGCAGACCCTGCGGGTTCGAGAACTATGTAGACATGACCCGAGGGACTCCTCGGTCAATAACCAATAGCGGGACCTGGATGCCCATATTGGATCCTGCATATTCTACGAAGATCTTATTGTTTGAACCTCATTGCCAAGGATTCATATAATCCCGTATGTCATTCCCTTTGTCCTTCGGTATGTTACTTGCCTGAGATTCGATCATAAGTATCCGCATACCTATTTCAATCTCGTTTACCGGCAAGTCTCTTTACTCGTTCCATAATACAAGATCCCGCAACTTACACTAAGTCACATTGCTTGCAAGGCTTGTGTGTGATGTTGTATTACCGAGTGGGCCCCGAGATACCTCTCCATCACAAGGAGTGACAAATCCCAGTCTCGATCCATACTAACTCAACGAACACCTTTGGAGATACCTGTAGAGCATCTTTATAGTCACCCAGTTACGTTGCGACGTTTGATACACACAAAGCATTCCTCCGGTGTCAGTGAGTTATATGATCTCATGGTCATAGGAACAAATACTTGACACGCAGAAAACAGTAGCAACAAAATGACACGATCAACATGCTACGTCTATTAGTTTGGGTCTAGTCCATCACATGATTCTCCTAATGATGTGATCCCGTTATCAAGTGACAACACTTGCCTATGGTCAGGAAACCTTGACCATCTTTGATCAACGAGCTAGTCAACTAGAGGCTTACTAGGGACAGTGTTTTGTCTATGTATCCACACATGCACTGTGTTTCCAATCAATACAATTATAGCATGGATAATAAACGATTATAATGAACAAATAAATATAATAATAACTAATTTATTATTGCCTCTAGGGCATATTTCCAACACATAAATCACCATGAACATGAATATCATAGAGTCTATGCTGATTTTGTTTCAACTACATGCGTAAACATGCGCCAAGTCAAGCCACTTGAATCATTCAAAGGAGGATACCATCCTATCATACTACATCGTAGTCATCTCAACATTCATGTTGGCAACCAAGACGAACCATTAGAAGCTCCTAGCTAAGTAAGCATGGCATAAGCAACTATGGTCTCTAAGTGGTCATTGCAAACATGTTTCTCTCACAACAAAGCCGAATCAGGCATGATGAGCTAGTCATATTTAAAAAACAAAATAGATCGAGTTCATACCAGCTTTTCCAGGCTCAGTCACTTCATCATATATCGTCATTATTGCCTTTCACTTGCACCACCGAATGATGTGAACAATAATAAGCGTGCTCGTGCATTGGACTATGCTAGAATCTGCAGGCAAACACAAAGGAGAAGACAAAGTAATATGGCTCTTTGAAAGATAAACATGTATGCATGCAAGAGCCACTAAACATTGTAACCATGGTCTTCTACCTTGACCCAACGAAAAAGAAAACTATTTACATGGGAAAGCTCCCAACAAGCAAAGGAAGAAAAGGAAAATATTTTTGGGTTTTCTCAAACTAGACAGACACACGAAAAGAAAACGAGAAAAAGAAATAAACTAGCATGGATGATACAGTGGCAAAGTGTGAACACCGACGAACAAAGTGAAAGCATAAGCAAGAATGTAAAGTCGGTGAGAAACACGTACTCCCCCAAGCTTAGGCTTTTGGCCTAAGTTGGTCTACTCCCAAGGATGGTCCTGGCGACACCCAAAATCATAATGGGGGTTATACGGGAGCACTGCAGCCACTGCCTGAATAGCTGCCTCACGGAGACGAGCAGCCTTTGCCTCCCTCTCATACTCCTGTGCCTCTCCTCTGGTTATGTAATATCTCCGTTTTACCTGAAAGTCAAAGAAGGCAGGAGCAGGAAGGGTAATATGGAAAACACGCTGTTGGTTAAATATCAAACGGTATAGGAGGGATTCATCATCCCTCTCAAGGAACTGGTAACGTGTCAAAGCGACGCGGTCAAGGAAATCTATATCAAGCGGGGGATCTCCTTCGTGGATGGGTACTCCAAGAAAATTTGCTATGCGAGTGGCATAGATCCCACCAAAGAAATCCCCTTCATTAGCATTCTTATTCAGCCTCCTTGCTATTATAGCTCCCATGTTGAAACTCTTGTCACCCGTCACTGCGCTCTTAAGGATACTAAGGTCGGGTGCGCATAGGTGACAATGCTCAATCTTGCCATTAATGCATCTGCCTATGAAGAGGGCAAAGTAATGCAAGGCAGGAAAATGAATACTCCCCATGGTAGCTTGCGTAATGTCTCTAGTTTCTCCAACAGTAATACCAGAGAAAAAATCTCTAACCGAAGATTTAGGAGGATCATTGAGGTTACCCCAAATAGATATTTTGCAAATTCTATTAAAATCCTCTATATCCATGGTATACGATTTATCATAGAGATCAAACAGTATCGAAGTGTCACGGCCAACTAAAAATTTGAATCTACGAACAAAAGAGGCAGTGAGAGCAAAATACTGTTCACATTTATCGGAGATGAATTTTTCGAGTCCGACGTTGCGAACAAGTGCATCAAACTCATCTTTGAAACCTGCCTCAATCATAAATTCATCAGAAGGCCATTCACATGGTTGTACCTGCGCGTCCCTTGGTTGGTAAGGATCACGCTCCCAAATCGCAAGACGGGGACCTCTCTTGCTTGAGGAACCGCCATGATAGTTTCTCCTGAACATCTTCCTTCTCTGAAATTTTCACTGACCCAAAGGAAAAATGAACAAGGCTCAACTAAACTAGTAGAAACTACTCCCACAAGTGCCTAGAGGCCATATTACGCATCAAAACTACTTGGGACCAGTTAAAATTAGCATGCAAAGCTCAAGAACATGGTCACCAAGGCAGCAAAAATACGCGAAGTATAAGGCACTAGAGCAAAAACTAATTGGACCAATGGAGGAGTCACTTACCAAGGAGTAATTTCCCCAAAACAGTTCGGAGAATGGTGCTTTGAGCAAAGAGATCGAAAATCCCAGCAAGAGGAGCAAGAACACGGGTTTGAGCTGCGAAATGATTTTTTCCGGAGGTAGCAGAACCAGACGAGAGCAAGAATGAGTGGAGGGGGTGTGTGTGGACCCCACAAGCCTGGGTGGCACGGCCAGGGGGGTGCCCGCGCCCCCTGGGCTTGTGGCCCACTGGTGCAGCCCCCAGACAAGCTCTTCGTCTCTGTATTTTTAAAAAAATCCAGAAAAAATCATACTTGATTTTCAGGACATTCGAAGAACTTTTATTTTCGGAGTACTTTTCTACCGGACGCTAAAACAGAAAACAGGGAAAACTAAACTAAATCTATCATCTTTCTTCTAAGCAACCGAAGGTGAAAGCTTGGAACAGAGGTTTGTGACTCCTCGATTCATCCATCTCATGGTCATCGAAAGAAATCCGTCAATGAGGTTGATCAAGTCTCCTTGACAAACTTTTCGAATTGCAAAAGAAGACGAAGAATTTTAGAATAGTCACTAGGTCACCTCAATGGGGATGTGAATCTCCCCAACAAGCAAATCATACTTCATCTTGACACGAGGAATAGTGCATTCAAAGCTCCCAATAAGAATCGATGAAGTTTTTTTGATAGCATTGATGCAATGTACTCGATATTGTTTCTTCGGAAAGTGCATTGTATGCTCATTACCGTTGACATGGAAAGTGACATTGCCTTTGTTGCAATCTATAACAGCCCCTGCAGTGTTTAAAAAGGGTCTTCCGAGGATGACCGCCATGGCATCGTCCTCGGGAATATCCAAGATAACAAAGTCTGTTAAGATAGTGACGTTAGCAACCACAACAGGCACGTCCTTGCAAATGCCGATAGGGAAAGCAGTTGATTTGTCGGCCATTTGCAGAGAGGTTTTAGTAGGTGTCAACTTATCCAGTTCAAGCCTATGATAAAGAGAGAGAGGCATAACACTAACACCGGCTCCAAGGTCGCATAACGCAGTTCTAACGTAGTTGCCTTTAATGGAGCAAGGTATAGTGGGCACACCGGGATCACCTAGTTTCTTAGGAGTTCCACCCTTGAAGGTATAATTAGCGAGTATGGTGGAAATCTCAACCTCAGGTATCCTCCTCTTATTAGTCACAATATCTTTCATGTACTTAGCATAAGGAGACATTTTGAGCATATCTGTCAAACACATTTGCAGAAAGACAGGTCTGATCATTTCAACGAAGCGCTCAAAATCCTCATCATCCTTTTTCTTGGATGATTTGGGGGGAAAGGGCATAGGTTTCTGAACCCATGGTTCCCTTTCTTTACCGTGCTTCCTAGCAGCGAAGTCATTCTTATCGTATCTCTTAGTCTTAGGCTTTGAGTTATCAAGATCAACATGTTCAATCTCCACATCCTTATCATTGCTAGGTTGAGCATCAACATGAACATAACTATTGATATTATCATTAGGCTCATGTTCATCACCAGATTGTGTTTCAACATCAGAGAGAGAGACATCGTTTGGACTCTCAGGTGTAGCAGCAACAGGGTTGCTAGCGTGCAGGTTCCTATCATCTTTCTTCTTCTTTCTAGGATGACTAGGTGCATCAGTGCTAACTCCTTGAGAATCTTGTAAAGTTCTCTTCCGATGACCCTCAGGATAGAAAGGTTCCTCAGTCATTCTACCGCCTCTAGTAGCGACTCTAACGGAATTGTCATTCAACTCATTGAGCAAGTCATTCTGAGCTTTAAGTACTTGTTCTACCTGAGTAGTAACCATAGAAGCATGTTTACTCAAAAGCTTAAGATCGTTGACATTTCTGTCCACACAAGCACTTAAATGACTAAGCATACGAGCATTCTATTCTAATTGTCTGCTAACATAATCATTGAAACTCTATTGTTTAGCAACAAAGTTATCAAATTCATCCAGGCATAGGCTAGCAGGTTTATCAAAAGGAATATCACTCTCATCAAACCTACGGAGAGAATTTACTTCTACTACCTGTATCGGGTTATCAAGACCATGGATCTCTTCGATAGGTGGTAGATTTTTGACATCTTCAGATTTAGTGCCTTTCTCTTGCA
Source organism: Hordeum vulgare subsp. vulgare (assembly GCF_904849725.1). Classification (NCBI taxonomy): domain Eukaryota; kingdom Viridiplantae; phylum Streptophyta; class Magnoliopsida; order Poales; family Poaceae; genus Hordeum; species Hordeum vulgare. The sequence continues at coordinate 528,868,371 of NC_058519.1, forward strand.
TAGATTTCTTAGCTTCTTGCATATCTTCAGGACTGAGGAATAGAATACCTCTTTTCTTTGGAGTTGGCTTAGGAGGTGGTTCGGGAATAGTCCAAGCATTCTCATTGAACAAGATGTTATTCAGTAGAATCTCAGCTTGTTCTACAGTTCGTTCCCTAAAAACACAACCGGCACAACTATCTAGGTGGTCTTTCGAAGCATCGGTAAGTCCATTATAGAAGATATCAAGTATTTCATTCTTCTCAAGAGGGTGATCATGCAAAGCATTCAGTAGATGGATGAGCCTCCCCCAAGCTTGTGGGAGACTCTCTTCTTTAGCTTGAGCAAAGTTGTATATTTCCTGCAAGGCAGCTTGCTTCTTATGGGCGGGGAAATATTTTTCAGAGAAGTAGTAGACCATATCCTGGGGGCTACTCACACAACCAGGAGCAAGAGAAGTGAACCAGGTCTTAGCATCATCCTTTAGTGAGAAAGGAAACAGCTTAAGGATATAGTAGTGGCGGATCTTTTCCTCACTAGTGAATAGGGTGGCTATATCGTGCAGTTTGGTAAGATGGGCTACAACCGTTTCAGACTCATAACCGTGAAAAGGATCAGATTCGACTAGAGTGATTAACTCAGGATCGACAGAGAATTTGTAATCCTTATCGGTCACAAAGATAGGCGAAGTAGCAAACTTCGGGTCGTATTTCATCCTAGCGTTTAGAGATTTTTCTTTCCACTTGCGCAGTAATTTCTCAACATCATAGCTATCCTTACACGCAAGAAAGTCCTCGGCTATCTCTCCCTCCATAACATAACACGTATCAGGCATATCAGGCAATTCAGGCATAGGAGAGCTACTTCTAGCAGGAAAAATAGCAAGTTCTACTTCAATAGTATCATCAGTTTCAGAAGTATCATCACATCTAGCAGTAACTCTAGCAATCTGTGCATCAAGGAATGCACCTAGTGGCAAAGCAGTATCAAGCATAGCATCATCATAAGCATCATGGGCAGCAGAAGTAGCATCATCAAGCACAGGCGACATATCAAGACTTCTAGCAGGAGGTGAAGTCGCAAACTTACTCATAACTGAAGGTGAATCAAGTGCAGAGCTATATGGTATTTCCTTACCTGTCCTCGGAGTGGAAGGAAAGACTTTAGTTCTTGGATCTATCGGATTCCTCATAGTGATCAGCAGACGTAAATCCCAAGTGACTCAGAGAATATAGCTGTGCTTCCCCGGCAACGGCGCCAGAAAATAGTCTTGATAACCCACAAGTGTAGGGGATCGCAACAGTTTTCGAGGGTAGAGTATTCAACCCAAATGTATTGATTCAACTCAAGGGGAAGCGAAAGAATATTCTCAAGTATTAGCAGCTGAGTTGTCAATTCAACCACACCTGAAAGATTAGTATCTGCAAGCAAAGTATCAGTAGAAAAGTAGTATGATAGCAACGATGCCAGAAAAAGGTCTGTTGATGGCAGACTATTCCTCACTTGTTGTATCAATGGTGCCAGAAAAGTCTTCCCGGAAAAGTATCAGTAGCAAAGTAGCAAGTAACAACAGTAGTGACAGCAGTAGTGACAGCAGTAGCAAGTAACAGTAGTAGTGACAGCAGTAGCAAGGAACAGCAGTAGCGGCAAAGTAACGTAGCAAGGACCAGTAGTAAAAGACTCGTAGGCATTGGATCGGTGATGGATGATTATCCCGGATGTGATTCATCATGTAACAGCTATAACATGGAGAGATATGTAACTAGCTCCCGTTCGTCAATCTAATGTAGGCATGTATTCCGTATGTAGTCATACGTGCTTAGGGAAAAGAACTTGCATGACATCTATTGTCCATCCCTCCCATGGCAGTGGAGTCCTAATGGAAACTATGGGATATTAAGCTTCTCCTTTTAATAAAGAACCGGACCAACGCATTAACACTTGGTGAATACATGAACTCCTCATACTATGGTCATCTTCGGGAGTGGTTTCGGCTATTGTCACTCCGGGGTTGCCGGGTCATAACACATAGTAGGTGACTACAACTTGCAATATAGGATCTAAAACACACATATATTGGCGACAACATAATAGGTTCAGATCTGAAATCATGGCACTCGGGCCCTAGTGACAAGCATTAAGCATGGCAAAGTAGTAGCAACATCAATCTCAGAACATAGTGGATACTAGGGATCAATCCCCGTCAAAACTAACTCGATTACATGATAGATCTCATCCAACTCATCACCGTCTAGCAAGCCTACGATGAGATTACTCACGAACGGTGAAGAGCATCATGGAATTGGCGATGGAGGAAGGTTGATGATGACGATTTCCCCTCTCCGGAGCCCAGAACGGACTCCGGGTCTGCCCTCCAGATGAAGAACAGGAGGTGGCGGCGCCTCCGTATCGTAAAACGTGATGAATCCTTCTCTCTGATTTTTTTCCGGGCGAAACGGAATAAATAGAGCTGAGTTTGGAGGCGGTGGAGCCTCGTGGGCCCCACAAGCCCTCATACGGCAGCCAGGGGGTGGTCGCGCCCCCTGGGCTTGTGGCCCACTCGCTCACCCCCTCCGGTGGATCTTCGTAAATTTTCAAGTCATTCCGAGAACTTTTATTTCTGCACAAAAACAACACCATGGCAATTCTGCTGACAAGAGCGTTAGTCCGGGTTAGTTCCATTCAAATCATGCAAATTAGAGTCCAAAACAAGGGAAAAAGAGTTTGGAAAAGTAGATACGACGGAGACGTATCACTAAGCGGGAAGCGTTAAGAAACACGGCTGATGTAGTGGAACGTCTCCGCGATCTAAATCGCCGCCGTCCCACGATCCATCCCGATCTAGCACCGAAAGGACGGCACCTCCGCATTTAGCACACGTACAGCTCGATGATGATCTCCGCCTTCTTGATCCAGCAAGAGAGACGAAGAGGTATCTGAATTCTCCGGCAGCACGACGGCATGGCAGTGATGATGGTGGAGCTACTCCGGCACGGCTTAGTCGTGTCGTATCGATCTAGCTACGAGGTGTCACGAAGTACTGGAGGGAGAGGGGGCTGCACAAAGGCTTGAGGTGCAAAAACACTCTCAAACCTCCACTATATATAGGAGGAACTAAGGGGAGGCTGCCTTGCCTCCTACTCCAAGGAGGAGGCTTCGGCCGAAGCAAGGAGGGAGGAGTCCTCCTCCAATTAGGGTTGGTGGGGGACTCCTTCCTATCTTGTCCACCTCTTTCCTTTTTTTCCTTTTACCTCTTTTTTCTGCCTTGGCCAAAATAGGTTTATTGGGCTAGCCTCACCAACCCACAAAGGTCTGGTGCGCCACCCATGGGCCTATTAGGTCCTCTCCCGGGTGGGTGGCCCCTCCCGATAAAACCCTGGAACCCATTCGTCACTCTCGGTACTTTACCGGTAATGCCCGAAATCTTTCCGAAAGCCAAATGCAACAATATTATATATCAATCTTCATTCCGGACCATTCTGGAGACACTCGTGATGTTCGGGATCTCATCCGGGACTCCGAACAACATTCGGTTACCAACATCAATAATTCAACTATACCGAAAACGTCACCGAACCTTAAGTGTGCAGACCCTGCGGGTTCGAGAACTATGTAGACATGACCAAGAAACTCTCCGGCCAATATCCAATAGAGGGACCTGGACGTCCATATTGGATCCTACATATTCTACGAATATCTTTTCGATTGAACCTTTATGTCAAGGATTCACACAATCCCGTATATCATTCCCTTTGTCCTTCGCTATGTTACTTGCCCGAGATTCGATCGTCGGTATTGTGACATCCCCGGATTTGTGCTATAGCAATCCTATGCTAATGATGCCACATCACCCTGATTACTATTGTTAAACTCTCATTGGTTCAAACCCCGTTCAAATTCAAATTTAAAATAAAATCAAACGATAAAAGTTTTTCAATGTCAAAATAAAAATGTTCGGTGTGTGTCAAATATTACGTAGGAAATTGCCCTTTAAGAATCATTATTTTTTAAGGTATTTAAGTTCACTAAAATGAAATAAAAATAAAACAGAAGTTGAAAAGAAATAAAAAGAGAAAACAAAGAAAAAAAGAAAAATACCCCCACCCCAACTGGGCGAGCCGGCTCACCTAATCTAACCCAAACCGTACCACTCTACGTGGGGGGTATAAAACCCCCCTCCTAACCCTAGCCCACCACCGAGTCCTCACTCCCTCCCCACCTAGCGCCACCAGCCACTCTCCCCTCGCTCGCTACCCTCGTTCCCCTTGAGCTAGAACCCCACGAGGGGCTGAATCCCCTCGCTCACCCCACCCCACCACCCAGCCCCTCGCTAACATCCCCCCTCGTTCCCCAGACTCCCCCACCGAGCCCCTGCTCTCCCTCGGCCTGGCTCACCCCGCCACCCGCGCCTCGGCCGAGCCCCACCCCACCGACGGCCTCCACTCCGGCCACCTCCGACCCTCACATGGGACGACCCCGTTGTCGGCCAACGCGACCCCTCCTCCAGCCATGAACCCCCAATCGCCTTTGTCCCTCCGGCTGAAGCATCCAGCCGTTGGCCCTCCTCTCGCCAGCCACCACCGTCCGACGCCTCCTCCGACGTCCACCTCGTAGGCCAACCACCACCACCGACCGACGCCTCCTCCGACGTCCACCTCGCAGGCCAACCACCACCACCACGGCCGGCCATCTCCTCCACCACCGTCGGCACCACCGCACCCCATCGGCCGCCCTTCATCGCACCGCCGGACCTCCTCAACCTCCTCCCGGTCGGCTCCTCCAAGCCTTGTCGCCCCTCTACCCGTCAACGGTGGTGATCCACCGCGGCTCCGGCCACCCCTCCTCCTCCCCATTTCCCCACACTCCGGCGAACTCCGGCCACCGTGCGCACTATGGCCGCTGCCGACCGACGGCCTCCACCACGCCCCTGAACCTTCCTGTTAGGAGGGGATAGCCCTGTGGTTGTTTAGAGGAAATAAAAGAAAAATAAAAATAAAATGGATATATAAAATGTATGTATGCAGGTGTATGTGGATATGTATGTATATGTAGGCATGTGTATATGTGTGTATGTATAAAAATTGTGTACAAAATGTGTGTGTGTGTGGCCCGTGGGCTATTGCCATGTGGGGCCAACTCCCCACTCCCACTGACAAGGAGGCCCCACACCCCCTAATGTAATAAAAACATTTAAAATAATAATTAATAAATGGTTTAGTTAATTAGTGAATTAATTAATTAGTGAAATAGTTAGTTAATATGACGATTAAGAATAATATATTAATTAGTGAAACGGTTAATTAATCTGTTTAATTAATTGTTTTAGATAGTATGACACGTGGATCCCTCCCACTAATTAAACTGATTAATTATTAGTTAATCAAAAAATTAAAATGCGCCTATGACAACAAGGACCCACTGGTCATAGTTGACCGGTCAAAGTTACTGTTGACTACCGATGTCATATTTAATTATCTTATGTAATTAAATCTATTAATTCCTAAATAATTAATAAAAAATTTTAAAAAAATTATAAAATAAACCGTAAGTGAGATGAAAATATTTTGAACATGAAAGTTCATCTAAAAATTGAGACAAACCCGGATACATTGTCCGTTCGTCTGTCTCGCGTCCCTAGCATAGCAAACGTGGAACTTCTCCACCGTTTTCATCTCACTAGTAGTAGCTAGAGACCCGGGAAATATCATCCGATATTTTCCTGCCCCGTCTATGACGGATAGCACTGCGTTAGCTCGTGCCTAGACCTGCATATTGCCATGTCATGCTTAGTGTATGCAGCTGTGTTATATTTATTGTTTCTTCCCCCCTGTTCTTACCCGTAGACCCCGAGACTTATGCTACTGTCGGGTACGACTACCCTCCTGAGGACCAGCCCTTTGCCACAGAGAAACAAGGCAAGAAAACCCCCCTTGATCATTCCTATATCACCCATTTCTTTCTCCCTCATGCTTGCATTAGAATTTTGCTACTGTTGTAGATAGATCATATTCTGGTGCATAGCCTGTTTTTGATGAACTGCTACTTTCAGTACCGCATCTTAAAACTATTTAGTATAGGTGGAGCAGTCATCCCCTCTGACCCTTAGTCCAGTTGCCCCCGCATTATCATCAAGTCTTGATCCCTGATCGACGAGCCAAGACCCGACATAGCACTTACAGCCCCCTTAGTTGTACGACGCTGCAGAGCTACTATCGGGTACCGAGGGTGACACCTCGCAAAGTACTCATGATGTTATCTTTGTTGTGCAGCTAGTCGGTCATGGTTATCGAGGGTGATTCCTCCTTCACCACTCCCGACGATGACTCTTTCGTGCAACCCCTCAAGTCTGAGACCCTCGAGGGTGATTCCTCTAAGTCCACCTTGACGGTTACATCGTTCGGAATCCAATGAGGGTGATACCTCGGATCCCCCTGATCTTACAACCACACAATTACTTGACCGTGTTACTGGGAACATTGATGAATAAATGTTAGGTGGGTGGATTCCCGCGTGGATGTGTTGATGAGTTAATTAAAATGTTAATGGATTTGGGTACTCGACGTCAGCGAACCTCTTCAGACATCAGCAATGGAGCGGCGCGCGCCCGAGTGGTACGGGATAGGCATCACGCTTGTAATAAGGGGTGCTAGGACTGACCTCGGTCGCCCACGCATCGTGCATGAGTGCAAAGGATGATGGTCCCATGACTCCTGGGTGCTTAGGATTTAGACCGGCGGGCTGGCCTCTCTATCGAGTCTAGGTGGGACTGCGACGTGTCGATGTTCCGAGGCCGGGCATGACCCAGGAAAGTGTGTTCGGTCAGAGTTTATTGAGCGTGATGGGAATATGTTGTGCACCCCTGCAGGGAAGGACTTATCTATTCGAATAGCCGTGTCCACGGTTACAGGATGACTTGGAGTTATGCCCCGATCTTATACAACTACAACTGTTATTTAACTGGACTGTTGCTCCGGGATTGCTTCCTTGCAGGGAGTCATGGGAGAATCACTGGGCGTGACCTCATATTAATATTGTTGCAACAATATGACTATTAATTGTGTTACCTTGTTCTACTCTCGTCTATTGCTGCAAGACCTCTGAAGATGCTAGTCTTCGATAGGACTAGACTTCTCTCTCTGTTCTCGCATTTCTGTAGTCAGTCCACATATTAAACCCCTTCCTTTGATACTGATGCATACTTAGCATAGTTCTGATGTCAGTCTTGCGAGTACTTTGGATGAGTACTCACCGTTGCTTTTCTCCCCCTTCGCCCCTTGATCCGTTGCTGCGACCAAATGATGGATCCCATGAGATGGAGTATCCCGCCGCCGACGACTGCTACCCCGACGGTGCCTACTACTACATGGAGGCCGCTGAAGACCAGGAGTAGTTAGAGGCTCCCAGGCAGGTGGCCTCGCCTCGTTTGATCATTGTATCCTTTGTGCTAGCCTTCTCTAAGGCACCTCATGTGTTAATGTCTGTACTCAGATATTTGTGGCTTTCGCTGACTCGTGTGTTTATCGAGGTTCTATATTCTAGCCCCCGAGGCCCCTGGCTTGTAATATGTAGCTTGTATGTTTTATTTATGTCTAGAGTTGTGTTGTGATATCTTCCCGTGAGTCCTTGAGCTTGGTTGTACGCATTTGTGTGTATGATTAGCATACGATCAAATCGAGGGCATCACAAGTTTCACCATACCTATTTCAATCTTGTTACCGGCAAGTCTCTTTACTCGTTCCGTAATAGAAGATCCCGTGGTTAACTCTTTAGTCACATTGCTTGCAAGGCTTGTTTGTGATGTTGTATTATAGAGTGGGCCCTGAGATACCTCTCCATCATACGGAGTGACAAATCCCAGTCTTGGTCCATGCTAACTCAACGGACAACTTCGGAGATGCCTGTAGAGTACCTTTATAGTCACCCAGTAACATTGCGACGTTTGATAGACACAAGTCATTCCTCCGGTGTCAATGAGTTACATGATCTCATGGTCATAGGAATGTATACTTGACATGCAGAAAACAATAGCAACAAAATGAGACGATCATATGCTACGTTTATAGTTTGGGTCTTGTCCATCACATCATTCTCCTAATGATGTGATCCCGTCATCAAGTGACAACACTTGTCTATGGCTAGGAAACCTTAACCATCCTTGACCAACAGGCTAGTCAACTAGAGGCTCACCAGGGACATTGGTTTGTCTATATATCCACACATGCATTTATGTTTCCATTCAATACAATTATAGCATGGATAATAAACGATTATCTTGAAACATGAAATATAATAATAACTATTTTATTATTGCCTCTAGGGCATATTTCCAACAATTTCATAATAAATATTTTTAGTAGGTGCATCAGGTTGAGGAGCATCTCTTTGTGCTTCCATTCGGGGTGAAGATACCCCGAACAAGCCCCTCAAAGGATTATTTTCCATAGTGACAAGTGACAGTAAATTTCAGCATAGTATATAAATTTTTCCTTACCAAGTTTCACTCGCCAAAGGAGCTTCACTCCCTGACAACGGCGTCAAAAAAGAGTCTTGATGACCCACAAGTATAGGGGATCTATCTAGTCCTTTCGATAAGTAAGAGTGTCAAACCCAAAGAGGAGTAGAAGGAAATGACAAGTGGTTTTCAGTAAGGTATTCTGTGCAAGCAGTGAAATTATCGGTAACAGATAGTTTTGTGATAAGGTAATTCGTAACGGGTAGCAAGTAAAAAATGTAACAAAGGCGCATGAAGGTGGCCCAATCCTTTTTGTAGCAAAGGAAAAGCCTGGACAAACTCTTATATAAAGCAAAGCGCTCCCGAGGACACATGGGAATTTCTGTCAAGCTAGTTTTCATCATGCTCATATGATTCGCATTCATTACTTTGATAATTTGGTATGTGGGTGGACCGACGCTTGGGTGTTTCCCTTACTTGGACAAACATCCCACTTATAATTATCCTATCTCGCAAGCATCCACAACTATGAAAGAATAATTAAGATAAATCTAACCATAGCATGAAACATATGGATCCAAATCAACCCCTTACGAAGCAACACATAAACTAGGGTTTAAGCTTCTGTCACTCTAGCAACCCATCATCTACTTATTACTTCCCAATGCCTTCCCCTAGGCCCAAATAATGGTGAAGTGTCATGTAGTCGATGTTCATATGGCACCACTAGAGGAGAGACAAAATACATCTCATCAAAATATTGAACGAATACCAAATTCAGATGATTACTTATAGCAAGACTTATCCCATGTCCTCAGGAACAAACGTAATTACTCACAAAGCATATTCATATTCATGATTAGAGGAGTATTAGTAATCATTAAGGATCTGAACATATGATCTTCCTCCAAGTAAACCAACTAGCATCAACTACAAGGAGTAATCAACACTACTAGCAACCCCGAGGTACCAATCTAAGGTTTGAGACAAAGATCGGATACAATAGATGAACTAGAGTTTGGAGAGAAGATGGTGCTGACGAAGATGTTGATGGAGATTGACCCCCTCTCGATGAGAGGACCGTTGGTGATGACGATGGCTTCGATTTCCCCCTCCGGGAGGGAAGTTTCCCCAGCAGAATAGCTCCGCTCGAGCTATAGATTGGTTTTGGCGAAGTTTCGGCTCGAGATAGCGGCGCTTCACCCCGAAAGTTATGATATTATTTTTTCCAGGTCAAAACCCTTCATATAGCAGAAGATGGGCACTAGAGGCCTGCTAGGAGGCTCACAAGCCTACAGGGCGTGCCCCCTGGCTTGTGGCCAGCTGGTGGGTCCCCTGATGTATTTCTTTCGCCCAATTTTTTTATATATTCCAAAATAATTCTCCGTAAGTTTTCAGGACTTTTTGAGTTGTGCAGAATAGATCTCTCAGATTTGCTCCTTTTCTGGTCCAGAATTTCAGCTGTCGGCATTCTCCCTCTTCATGTAAAGCTTGTAAAATAAGAGAGAAAAGGCATACGCATTGTACCATAATGTGTATTAACAACCCATAATGCAACAAATATCGATATAAAAGCATGATGCAAAATGGACGTACCAGGGCGTCAAGGGGTTGCAGGGACTTGGCGAGCTTCGGGTGGCTGCACACGATAGTGCCCGCGGGCGGCGGCAACGGTGGCCCGATCCAGGCCCAGGGTGGGCCGGATCTGGGCCTCAGCGGGCCCTAATGGCTGGAGGCGGGAGTTGGCGGCTGTGGCGGTTGGAGGGTGCGTGGATCGAGGGTGTCAAGGGTTTAGGCCAAATCTGGCACGGGGGAACGTCTAGTATAACATGGGGGGGGGGGTTTAGCGTTAGCTATTTTTAGCCCGATTCGAGCCGTTCGATCTCGATCGGACGGCTCCGGGCGCGGGCTGGTGTAGGTGGGTTGTGGGCTGTGTAGAGTGGTAGTGGGTGAGTTGAGAGGGAGTTTGTGACCCGTGACACGTGTTTTAAAACACCGAAATGTCCGATAATAAACCGATATGCTACCTCTACGGTCGACCGTTCGGGTATCAAACAGACTCTGATTCCGATGAAATTTGTCAGGTGGCCTACCTACACACTATTAAGACCGCATGCAAAGTTTCAACGCAATCTGAAAATGTTTATACACACTTTTAAAAACAAAGTTTAACTGATGTCGCGGGCGCTTGCGAGTGTGGTTGGCCTCAAACGGTCAACGACAAAAACGGAGAGAACCGACAACTAAGAACGGATGCAAGTTTAAAAAATGATGACAACGGAGTGCAAATGCAATGCGGATGATGCAAATGACGCGATGATGAATGCGACAAACAAAAGAACCACGCGACGACAATGGAATAAAAGGGAAATCTTCTAGAGCATCGGTTCCGGGTTGTTATAGCTCCGTGCCCATCAGTCGGTGGACTCCACACCGGCGTACGACGGGCTCCTCGCCCACGATACAACGGACTCCACATCCGTGCCCGACATCCTCGATGTCGTCGACTGCTTTTCGCAACTATGAAGACCCACCGCCCGACTCTTCGAGTCGCACTGAAGCAAGCCACATTGACCGCAGCCTGCTCTCGACCGTCACCAACAAACTCTGCCACTACAACAACGAAAACCCTCCGCCAGACTCTCCAAGTCACGCGGAGGCTCGGAGGCTACTATCGAGGGGATAACCCCCGGGTAGGCTCAAGGAGACGACTCAACATTTTAAAACATCGGGGTGGCTAACGCCCCTAGTCCTGCTACTCCGACTGGCTCCCTACTCCGGCTGGCTCCCCAGTTTGGCACGCTACCAGTTGGCCGGCTCCAAGGTTGGCCGGCTCCACGACCCCCCGTCCGATTGGAGCCTTGCCGGCTGCTGGCTGCTCCTGGCCGACTGTGGGCTGCATGTTGCACCCGACCGACTAGGAGCATATCCGGTTGGAGCCTGTCCAATTGTAGCCTTGCCGGCTGCTGGCTGCTCCTGGCCGACTACGGGCTGCAGGCTACTCCCAGCCATTTAGAAGCCTATCCGGGTGGAGCCTGTCGGGCTGGAGTCTGTCCTACTGGAGCCTTGCTAGCTGCTGGCTGCTCCTGGCCGACTACGGGATGTAGGCTACACCCGACTGGAGCCTATCCGGCTAGAGACTTGCCGGCTGCATGCTCCTCCTGGCCGACTGCGGCGTGGCGGCTGCTCCCGGTCGGCTGGGGCCTATCCGGCTGCAGCCCTGCGAAGTCAAGTGCAACATCCTGTCGGACGCGACATGAAGACACTGTAGCCTAGCTCTCAAGCTACCTACAACTTAGGATGTAAGCTACCCACTGTAGCTTACATCTCAAGCCACCCATTCATGTCTATATAGAAGGCACCATGCCCACTCACCTGGGGACATGCTCTCTCATTGGCTCACTCTCTCCCATTATCTCTCTCACACACGCATGAGGCATGAGGAAAGAGCTCTCACAGCTCCCTCTTCGTCCCCTAATACAGCCCTGACAACTCTGTACTGCAACTAGATACACCGCATATATATCACGAGACATGCAAGATTAGGGGTGTTACCTCCACGTGAGGGCCCCGAACCTGGGTAAAAACATAGTGTGCTACTATCCTATCTCGTTCCGGATCTTCCACGACAACTTTGCACTCACCTCGATTAGCCACCCCCTCGCATCTGTTGTGAGAAAACGGCGACACCGATGATTGATTGAGGAAGGAAGGAACATAACTTTACGTTAATGAATTACGTAGATGTAACATTTTTGCCCTCTGGTCGGATGTATAAGGCGTGCATTCTCAATTTGACCAACGAAATATGTGTTATGTGCCATCGAAACTATAAGCTTTTGATGGCATATAGTACTATAAGATATGTTCAATTTCTCAAATTGAAGACTTAAAAACCCGCGTCGACCCTACAAGCCTCACTAGGAGGGAATAGAAAAGTCTGGCTGCTCGAAAATTCAAAAACGGACCGTGTGAAAATTAGAATTGAAATTAGAGAACCAAAACTTGAAATGTGGGGGGTGGCCAACGTGGATAATGAAAAATGCTATTTGACGCATTCTGCATCAAAGTGTCGGGGTATTGCACACGCGTAGGAAGGGACGGGCCGGCCCATACGGGTTCCACTGATTGCGGTTTTGGGAACCTGTTGGAAGGTTCCACGCGGTTTTTCCTGGTTTTGTGAACCTTCCACAAGGTTCCTAAATCGTTTTTTTGGTTTCTGTTTGTTTTTGTTTTTCTCTTTTTTTTCCAGTTTTTTTCTCCTCTTTTGTATTCTTTTTTTCTTTCTTTTTTCCTTTTTCTTTTTAATACTTTAATTTCTCAAGTTTGTTTTTTAACAAATATTCACAGTTTCAAAACTTGTTTATTTTTCTAGATTTCAACTTTGTTCACAATTCAAAAAATGTTCATGGTTTCAAAATTTGTTCACAATTCGAAAAAACTGTTTCCAATTACAAAATTTGTTCCGGACTTTGGAAAATGTTCCGGAAATTAAAAAAATGTCCGGAATTTGAAAAAATGTTTCGGACTTTGGAAAATGTTCGGAATTTGGAAAAATGTTCCATAATGTAAAAAAATGTTTCGAAATTTAAAAAATATTTTGGAGTTTGAAAAAATGTTCCGGAATTTGAAAAAATGTTCCAAATTTTGAAAAAATGTTCTAGAATTTTATAAAAGTATTCTGGAATTTGAAAAAAATGTTCTGGATTTTGTAAAAATTATCTGAAATTTGAAAAAATGTTCCGGAATTTTACAAAATGTTTCGTAATTTTTAAAATGTTTCAGAATTTCAAAAATGTTTCGGAATTTCAAAAATGTTCTGGAATTTGAAAAAATGCTACGTATTTGACTTTTTTATTCTGGAATTTGAAAAATGTTCGGGAATTTGAAAAAGTACTCCAGTATTCTAAAAAATGTTCCAGAACGTGAAACTTTTTCCAGAATTTTGAAAAATGTTCTAGAATTTGAAAAAATATTCCGGAATTTGAAAAACGATTTTGTACATATTTTATAAAAATGTTCCTGTTTTTAAATTTTGTTCTCATAATTCAAAAAATGTTCGTGCATGAAAAATGAGTTCGCGTTTTCAAATTTGTTTGGGATTTTTCAAAATTATTCTCCTCTTTAGAATTTTGTTCTCAAGATTCAAAAAAATTTCACGTTTCCAAATTTATTCACGTTTTTTGAAAGTTTTTCTTTAAATTCGAAAAATGTTGTTGGTTTAAATAAAAATTTGGTCGCGTTTTTCAAATTTGTTCGGGGTTTTTAAAAAAGTCACCTTTTCAATTTATTTCTCGAGATTGAAAAAATGTGCGTACTTTAAAAAATTATTAGAGATTTCAAATTTGTTCACGAGATCGCAAAACTGTTCTCGGTTTCAAAACATGATCTCAAGATTCAAATTATTATTTTTGCTTTAAAAATTTGTACTCGCTTTCAAATTTGTTCTCCGTTTTTAAAAAATGTTTATGGTTTCAAAATTTGTTCACAATATTAAATATTTTCATAATTTTAGTTTTGTCCACGAATTTGAAATTTATTCATATTTCAAAATTTGTTCACAATTCAAAAATGTTGCTGTTTCAATATTTATTTACAATTCAAAAAATGTTTGCTGTTTCATAAATTTGTTCACAATTCTAATTTTTTCCAACAAACAGTGAAACTCCTAATAACAGTTTTCTATGAAACAGTGAAAACCTGGTAGTATTTTTGAACAGCTGAACCAGCAGAAAACAGCAAAACAATACAGCAACAGTAGAACAAGCAGAAAATACGTGGGAACAAGTGAACCAGCGTCAAGCGGCCCAGAAAACCCGCCAGTAGGCTTCTCCAGTGCGAAGCCACACTTATTGGACGCATTATGCGTCCAATAGGACCTCCCGTGGATAATCCCGTACCAAAATGCAGCATGTTTTTGACAACAATTTCTCTTTTATCGTAGCATGGGGAAAACTTCAGCAAAGCCCAGGCATTGCCATCAGGCAAAACCCTCGCTTCGCGGACCGCCTCTCCTCTCCGTCCCCCCTCTTCTCTACGGCCTCCAGGCCCGCGACCCGCAAACGACCTAATGGCGAAAAAGGGCAAGGCCACCGCCGCCGCCGCGTCCGACTCGGGGGCGTCGAGCCCCCAGGGCTCCGTCGAGGGCGGCGGGGAGAAGGAGGGCAGCTTCCTGCTGGGCCAGCCGACCTGGGAGGACGCCGGCGGCGGGCGGTGGCGGTGCGCGGAGACCGGGCACGAGCTGCCGGAGCGGGAGAAGGACGCCTACGCGCGGTCCCGCGCCTGCCGCCTCGCGCTCATCGACCACGGCGTCGCGCACAAGAAGCCGCCGCTCAACGCCTTCAAGCCCCACCCCGAGCACAAGTGCGTACCGCTCCTCTGCTCTCTATATTGCTGCTCCAGGCGTGTCCAAACGTAGATTGTCCCCAATAGTTTGTCTAGGAGTGTAGATTGCTCATTCGGTTCCATTGCGCTTTGATCGGCTATCCCTTAAGTGCTCTTAAGGGATTCTAGGGTTCTAAATGCAACGTACATCGTGTGCCAAACAAGTAGTACTAACAAACATATGATTCATGTGCTTGTAATTCTGCTGTGCTTTAGCCGTCGCCTTTTATGATGTGGCTCTGTCAAATTGATACGTTGGTAATTGTGTTGCAGGTCCAAGCTCATATGCAACATTACGGGGGACACCATAAACAAGTCGGAGGAGCACATCTGGAAGCATGTAAATGGGAAGAGGTTCCTGAATAAATTAGGTAATGTGAGTTTTGCGCATTACTTTCTCTCTTGCCAAGTGTGGCAAATGGAACATCATATGCTGTTACTGCTAATAAAATGTTCAATCCTGTTTTTTCATGTAATTCTGGTTGAAGAACCATGATGGATTTCCAACTACCGTTTCCATGTATCTGTCCACTTCTCATGGTGCATTCTTGTACACCCATGTGATCTATCATTTTGGGTATCACCAAAAGTAATTGTTATAACATTTAGCTGGTCCTTCTCTCTGAACGATTTTCTATGGATTGATAGCATATGGTTATTTGGGTAGAATTATGTTATACAACCTGCTTTGGAATTGCAATAAGCGCTTTGTTTCATTTGTCTTCTCATTGGTCCGGAAATAGTTGGGAATATATCTCATCATGTACATCTCTTCAAATACATTTTGGTGGAACTCTCATCTCCTATACAACACTAGTTTTAAGCCACTGCATTGGCACGTTTGGTTGCTTCTACATCTAACATGCCTATCCCTATTTTGACAGAAAAGCTAGAGGAAAAGATGGCATCAGGCGAGACAGGCAAAATAGAAGGTGAACAGTCAAATGAAGTCGCAAAGAAATCCAAGTCTAGCAAGAAGAAGGACAAGAAGAAGGGGAAGAAGGAGAAGAAGGAAGCTGCTGTTGTCAACCCTTCTTTGCCACGAGAACCTGAACCAGAAATCGACGATTCAGATGATTCAGAATTTTGGGTGCCTCCTGTTGGAAGTCGTTGGGATGATGATGATGGGAAAGACCGATGGGAGTCCTCTCCGGGGAAGGATGATATAGCAGAGGATGAAGGTGCATCCGGTAAGTTTCTTTTTTTTTATCATGTGTAACTGCTTTAGTGCTTTATTAAGCAAAGCTCAAATGTTCATTTCTACAATTAAGAACATATTTGGTAGATGTTGTTTGCTTGATCACATCATATAATATCCGGTTCAAACTGTTGCTGTTAGATCTTCTCTCACCAAATCTCTAGTAAACAACATCTATCAAAATTTACTTTGCAGACAAAATTTGAGAAACATAATATTTTCCATTTTGTAGTCCTGTAGCCAATGGACAGGATGATTGCGAGCATGTCATCCGTTCCAAAATATTTGAAGTTCTAGGTTTGTCTTGACTCTTTAGTCAAACTTCCTCAAGTTTGATCATGTTTATAGAAAATAACTAGCAAAAGAGCCCGTGCGTTGCAACGGAGAAAAAGAATACCATCTGTTCTAACTCTATAAATTAAATCGATGACGTCGCAATAATTTATATAAGAGGAAAGATGTAATTAAAAGAATAATTTGTAAGATGTGACGTGAAACATAAATTTTTTGGAAGCTATAATAAATATTTCAGTCGTTTGGAATCACCCATGAACAAACTTATATAGTTAAAAATTGAATGTCACTTCTACTTAAATTTTGGTCCCCAAACTTTGCCCATAAATTATTTTATCACCTTACCAAGCCCCATCAAATATCTGAACTTTTTTTCGAACCTTACAAATATCTATTTCCCATTCAAATGAGTTTGAATTCTACTCTTCCATATCGGTTGAAACTTTTTTTTGTTGAACTAAGTATAAATCATATGCTTTACATTAAAAGTTTCAACATTTTCCATGTACCCTAGCCATTTGTTTTCCATCCTTCTCTATTTCTACTTCTTATTTCTAATTTCTATAAAGGAATTTAGAGAAAGAAATTAAAGGAGAGAGAGAGAGAGAGAGAGCAATAGTGCAGAGCCCATCCGGCCTGTCAAGGCCCAGCCACACCCACTCCTAAATTCCCTAACCTAGCTCGATCCCCTCTACACTTTCGATTCCCAGCTTCCCCTCTTCCCCACCACCTCGCGCCACCAGGGAAGACAGCCCTAGTCGATCCCCAATCTCCCCGACTCCCCCTTCCTATTCCTCGGCTCCTCCACCGCCGCTCATCTGTGCATCTCGCGACCGCCTCCCATGGCGTGCTGCTGCTAGGTCTCATGCCTGCAACTCTGGGGGGGTCGTTGCTTCCTCCTCTGCTCCTACGAACGAAACCTGTTGGATCGTTTTTTCTCACTTATTTTTGTATTGCGGATTTATTTCCATAAAGCACAAGGGCTTATTTGTAAAAGCGCCGCAACGACGGTCGAGAGAAGCACTCCGTGCTTTAGTATTATAGCAAACATGCCCGTGCGTTGCAACGGAAAAACATCGCCCCCTTATATATATTGGACGATATTAGTAAATCCTTTGACAACAAACAACATGATATTGATTGGTTATTGTGCACGATGGAAAATATGATGACTATGTACATATTGTAACCTTTAGCATATGATAGCTAGTAGGAATCAACATCCGCTATAGTGTCAACTCTATCTTTTGTGAGAGCATTAAACTGTTATATCTACTCAAGTTAAATGGGACAAGAAACATGTGTAATAGGCATTTCCAAAATAACCAATATAGAGAAGGTATTAATTAATATTGCACAATAAGCTTTATTGTGGAAAGTAACATGCAAAATAATAGCATATTTGAAATCTTCACTTTTTTGTGAGCGATTTTCATATATAACATGTTAGATTTGGAGTTAGGATTTAAAAGATATGAATGTTTTAAAAGCATTTGAATTTACAGAAAAAATGAAGCAATAGAAAGGAAAAACAGGCCGCCGCTAGAGTCGAACTCAGGTCTCGCATCAAGCCGTCGATGCGTCAACCACTGGGCTACGTACATGACTGTGCTGAAACAGAGGTGGCACTTTATATATACCAGATTAAACGAACCGTTTTTCGTTTTCTCCACTTGAAAAGGGAGTGCGGGTTGAATACACAAAACGTCAGGGACTTTTTTGCAAAACCGCCACGACGGACGACAGAAACAGTACCTGCTTTATTATTAGGGAGAGATACTAATACCCATGGCATCAAATATATTTACTATGAAAATATACTTATGACGAATCTAATGATACTAATTTGGTGTTTAAATGCTGGTACATGTTTCTATAGGCTTATTCGTATCTAAAGAAGTTTGACTTCAGACAAACCTAGAACTTTAAATATTTCGGACCGGAGGGATTAGTGTTTAGGTGCAGGCAAGAGCCAGCCTATGTGTGGGGATGCAAGTTGGGTGGGATGTGAATTTTGATTCACCGCTAATGCATAAGCAATGTGCACATAGTGAATTACCTATTGAGTGGGATGTGATCAGTCGATTTGTATTCCTATAAGTAGATAGTTTTTTTTTTCAGTTGTTTTCTTCTCTAATACTCCTTCCGTACCATAATAATTGTAGTTGGGGAGAACTAGTTTAGTTCTCTCCAACTACAATTATTATGGTACGGAGGGAGTAGAAACTTCTTGGCGGCAGCTTTTGCAACCCTGTGTTTTTTGTTAAATACACATCTCCACAAGAAGCTAAAAATATTGCCATCAGATGTTATATTCGCCAAAGTTTTACTTTTGACTGAATCTTTTATCCTCTTCTTTTGGGATCTTGTTATCTGTTATGAACTTAACATCAGATGATCCTCTGGCAAGCTCCTTTGTTTAATTTACATTGTATAAACGAGCAATTCAAGCTATGTGTGCAAGATCTTGTAGTAAAATCATGATATGCTCAATACCATTTCGTGTCATTTCCTTGCTTCTGAATTTTGTGATCATCGCATTTTTTTTCTTTTCTTCATCCATGATAAAAAAAATGATTTTGCGATCTACAACAGAAGTTATTATCTTGCTGCTGTGTAACCAATTTTTTATAATACTATAAAAACAGTAGGAGAATTTCGTACTGCATTTTTTTATGAGTTAAATTTAAAGTTGCCGCATGCAAAAAGATTCCATTATGAAATGTTGTATGTCTGATTTGGAAACTAAACTGATAGATGACGAGGACGACGATGTTATGGCTGACAAGGATGATGAAGTGTCAGAGGAACTGGCTTCAAGGTATTCTCGAATAGTTCTTCTATAATCAAATAATTGCGTGATGCCACACACTAAGGTATAATATTTCCTTTCATCTTGTAGCAGGACAAAGCGATTGTCAGTAGAAGCTGTTGGACCAAGTAGTTTTGCTACAAGGAAGAAAAAGCCCCGAAAGGACGAGTAGACGGTTATTTCTGATCTATTCTGCTAGCTAATAGCTATGCATGAACTTTTTTCACGGTGCTTCATTTGGAGGCACGAACTCAACCACTTTCTTTGTTCTCCCTGTGTGGCTTTGGGTTGGCTGATCAATGGCCAATTTTTGTACTCCTAGTTAACCTGTGTTTCGTTAGTTTTTCTCAGTGCTGTCATACCGCTGCTCGTTGCAACATGATGTGTGCTGAGCAGCCTTTCGTTAGTGGTAATGAGCAGTGATAGCTATACTTCGTCGCCTACACTCTGTGACTACCCATGATCATATATATTTGACGTACGAGGGAACTTATTTTTTATTGTAGTTTTGATTTGAAATTGAGATATATATTTTCGCTCCGACACTGTTGAATTAGATACACTTATCTGTTCACAAAAAAGTAAACCAACTGAGCAGCCTTTCGTCAGTCGTAATGAACAGTGATATCAATGCTTAGAGCGATCCTAGCCCCAATTGCGTCGGTCTTCTGCAATTTGCTCAGGTAGTATGAAACTTTTGAAAAACGCACCTCTTGCGGGAGAGAAAAAATATATATAAAAAACATTTAAGGACCATAATGTGAATCACTGTCTCAGGTTTCCGGCGCTACAGAGGGCGATTGTCCTGGTTGGACCGGCCCTGTCCGTGCAGCCTAACTCTACCGGCGGTCCCGAGTCTGTTTCCAACGACGAGCCAGGCAAGACATCTTTCGCGAGGAGAAGTGAATAACCAGTGGCGTCCTCGCCGTACTCCATGCCGGCGATATGAGCAAGGCTCTCCTGATACAGCACGAGGCGCAGCCTGTCCGCCATAAACTCCGGCACGTCGCAGCCGCTCTTCTTATCGCCTTCCATAGAGGCCACCATCCGGAGCGTCTTCGTCGTAGGATCGTACACGTGCGCCGTCGTCGCGAGCAGGAGCCTCCTAGCCTCCATGGGGGAATCGCCGCCGCCGCCGAGGTAAGAGAGCGGAATGACAAGCCACGGCATGATGAGCGGCACCGCCATGAGCCCGCGTGCTAGCTCAATGCGGTAGTCGAGAGACCATACGCCAGATTCGTAGTTCTGGAGCTTTCATATCTCTGAACGGCGGAGGCGCACGTCGCGCATCGTGCAGAGGCGCCCGTCGAGCTCCGCCAACGCCGTGCCGGCCGGCGAGTAAACCTCCTTGTTGCGTATGGATGTAAGTGGACAGCTTATTGGGCATTGTGGGACTTGCCCGCACTAACCATCAGTCGATTATGTCAAAGTCCATTTAATATCTACTCCCTCCGTCCTAAAATAAAATAAGTGACTCAACTTTATACTAACTCTAATACAAAGTTAGTACAAAGTTGAGTCACTTATTTTAAAACAGAGAAAATATATGGTTAAGCGGCGTCCACATGTGACCATTTATACAACGGTTCATCTATTTACTTAACACATCAGTTCATATTACATAAAAACCATCGGTTCATCCATTAGAAAAATTAACGGGGTCAACACTTAAGCTTCACACGCATGCAGAGGGGAACTTCAAGGATTCAGAGACAACGCATACAAAAGCGAGCTTCAAGTATTCAGAGACAAGCTTATTAGAATCATCATCTTTGGGGCTTTCTTAACAATTTTCAGAGAATGTCATGAGCAGCAGATGAGCAGGGGACGAATGACCTCTGATGGCCTCCGATTTCCGCCGCGTCGCGCTGTCGGTCGTCACACAATGCACCTAGTACCAGTGATAACAACACTAGTGCATGCCAAGGATCAAGTATTCAGACTTCAGAGGTTATCTTAAGACTTCGTCAACCTGAATCTGCATCAACCTTCAGATTGCGTCGCAGCAGAGGGGAGATGTGGATGAGCGGGAGGGAAAGCAGAGCAGAGGTCCCCAATTGTGCTTGTCGTCAATACCGATGTCGTCGCGGCAGTTGAAGAGAGAGTATCGACGGGATTGAAGAGATAGTAGAGGAGGCGCCCTGCAAGGCTCGGCTCGATCCCCGGCGCTTCCCGACGGCGGTCTCTTCCAGAAACATGGCGGCGACGGCTTTGCCGTGGAACGAAAGGAGAACTGGAATGGGGAGGTGGTGCCGGTGGAGACAACGGTGACGACGCCTATGGCATGGTCGATCGTGGTACGGGGGAGGATTGGAAGGAGAAGTCCATGCGGGTATGTTGTTGTTGTCAGTCGCTGGCTTCATGGGCTTTTCTGGACCGTCCATTTCTGTCATTTAATTTTCGGAGATATCCACCTGAGCCGTTTATTTATTTTCAGATGGATGGCATATGTGGGACTAATGGGCCCCAACGCAATTTACATCGTGAGCTGTACGGGTCGTTGCCGCCATATTCGACAAGGTCTGGCAAGGCGATCGGGCAGGGCTCGCCAGGGGCGGAGACGGGGGTAGTAACCAAAGCCCAAACAGTAGCCCATCTGCCCATGTTCGAGAATTGGTTATGGGACCAACACAGCCACATGAAGCCTACATGTTTGGTAGTTTCTGAACCTGTGCGTTAATCCGATCCACGATCAAACTTTTAGTTTATTAGGGCTTAGGAGCAACGTTTATCTGATCCACGATCAATCTTCCAATTCATTAGGACTTAGGGCGTGCGTCGCTCGTCGGGCTTGCTGCTACCTATCAACCGATGGTGCTCTAGTTTGCCAACAGCCGACGGTGTTTTAGTTTGTTAGCCATCAGCGTTGCTTCGTTTGCCAGCCACCGGGCGCTAGGGGCCTACTCAGATCGTGACGTTGACGCAGATCACTTCCACGGTGTTAGCCGCTGAGATGATTTTGACATAGAGGATCAACGAAGTATTTGTGTGTTGTGATCCAGGCTTAATTTTAAAGATACACAGATACACATAACTCTTGTTGCTAGTACTTCTTCAAAAGGATAATCACCTAGCAATTTTTTATTGCGGGGGACCTAGCAGCCTAATTAATCTAGCTAGTAGACAATTGTTTAATTTACCATTAGGATTTTCAATTTACTATCCATCTACGTTCTAATTAAATTCCTTTAGTTGTATGTTCAATCTATCTTCGGAGCAATATTTTACAAGCTACAAATTAGATTCTACACACATATGAATACTACTTCCTCCATAAACTAATATAAGAGCGTTTAGATTACTATTTTGATGATCTAAACACTTTTATATTAGTTTGTAGAGGGAGTAGTAAAGAGGCATTTACAGTAAACCATGGGATGCAATTTTCTTTAGTTTTGGATGACTCGCCCCCCATGTCCAATTCCTGGCTCCACCCTAGGGCTCGCGGGAGGGAGCCCGCCAGCCTCCAGGGTCGCTGACAGTGAGCACCCCGCATTCCACCCTCACGTCCCTGGAGAGTCCACTAGCACGACCCGCACCACCTTATACTGTTTGGTCAGGATTCAAGCTGCAGGTGGGATTGTAGATGGGTGTCCCACCTCAACCCCACTTCATCCCATCACTATTTGCTGGTAAGTAATGGATATCCCATTAAAAGTCTGATGGGATAAGTGGGATTAAGTGGAGTCCCATTTAAAAATATCATACAGGCATGCAACAAAGAAATTCACACAAAAGCTCCAGTCTTCACAATCTCATACACGTATGCTACATGCAAAAAAAGGATTAATACAACTTCTCTTCACTACATACATGTAACCACATCATAGCACCATTTGCTTTAAAAATGAACATTACAAATGCCAGAAAAATTTGATGATCTTTTGCTTGGGACATGGCTGACATACTGACATGAGACATTCCTTTCTTTCTATTTTGAATGCTTTGGTCGCGTGGACGGTAGCGGTATTCCAAAGAAAGATCAAGTATGACAAAACCTACAACACAAAAGCAAATCAAACTTTAAAAAAATAAGAAAATCAACAACCAGAGCTAAGAAGATCATAACTGCACAAAAGCATTGTGAGTTCATGGAAGAGCTTCTGGCTCGGGTTCAAACTTCAAAAGTTAATCCAGTACATGAGAATTGAAGGCAACATGGAAAAGTGTTGCTGCACAAGAATTGCCTAGGTGGTTCCAGCATCATCTTGATCACCACCATGGTCTCCGAATGTTGGTTCCGCCTTTTGAAGATCTGGAATATTGGAGGCATTCAAAATGAAACATTCAACAGAGACAATATTAAATAAAGTATTAAAAAATAATTAAAAACATATTACCAAATGATCGAAGCCAATCCTCGAGTCACATCAGCGTCTCAACGATACTCGGGCTCAAACTACTTCTATGGTCAGTGATGATCCTTCCATTGTTGCCGAATGCAGCCTCTACGGGAATAAGAAAGGAAGAAACTGCTTTACTATGAATTCAGTTATCAAATTATCACGCTAGAACCTGTTGTCCTTGTCAACACATATACATAAATACATGACCGTCGTCGATTAAGAAAGAAAGAACCTGCTATACTACTGATTCAGATATACGTACTCTACAATCATATATACTAATGCAATATTAACATGTAATATGTAATATTAACTTTTATTTTCACTAGAATCGGTACATCTCTAACATAAACATAGGGGAAAAATAATAATTTCAGAAATCGTGACTCTGAACTTGGACGGAAAGCAAGCATTTTAATCCATGAGCAATCCATCAGCGAGCTGGGGTCACATCACATCTAAAAGCAATCATCCGCTACTCTGAACTTCATCCATGAACTCTAAACTTGGAAGGAAAGCAATCATCTTAATCCATGAGCGAGCTTAAGGAAAGCAAGCATCTTAATCCATGAACTATGAACTTGAAATTAACGTGTTGTACGCATCACATCTAAAAGCAATCATTTGAATGAATGATGGATTACCTTCAGCCGGCAAACTGGGGTCGGGGTTGGGGCAGCCGGCGAGTTGGAGGTCAGTTTTTTTGCTGCCGGCGACCTGAGGGTCGGGGTTAGGGCTGCCGGCTACTTGACCATCCCGCCCGACCGGGGTCGAGGGGATCTACGAGTTGGGACGGTGTTGGAGCATATATCTCCATATGTGGTTTTGGTACTTGATGACAATTCCTATGGACTAATGGTTGCCTTAAGTTACATTTATAGGATTTGTCCATAGGCACTTCTTGAAGTCCATCTGTTGGGTTCAAGGAGTTTATATGATGACCAAGATGGTATTCAAGGTATTATCCAAAGAATGGTCATAGAGACACATGGTTGATCAAGATCTCAGACAAAGAGTAAATCAAGATGATCAACACACAAAGCGTACAAGATGTACCGAGAGGGATCAAGTGATCCCATGGTATGGTAAGCATTGTCCATTACGTGTTTGTGTACTAACCCATGGTCTTCGTGAGAGTTCTATGTGGGGGTTAGGTGTGTTTACATGGGCTTGCATCAAAGGGAAGATCTCATACAACCCATGGAGTATGACCTCAAGTTGTGATCATCATCAATGGTTGATCAAGATCTCAGACAAAGAGTAAATCAAGATGATCAACACACAAAGCGTACAAGATGTACCGAGAGGGATCAAGTGATCCCATGGTATAGTAAGCATTGTCCATTACGTGTTTGTGTACTAACCCATGGTCTTCGTGAGAGTTCTATGTGGGGGTTAGGTGTGTTTCCATGGGCTTGCGTCAAAGGGAAGATCTCATACAACCCATGGAGTATGACGTCAAGTTGTGATCGTCATCAAGATTGCGATGTGCAAGTTCAAGTGGATCAGCACGAAGATAACATGCTTGAAGCTTGCCGTCCATTGTGGTGGCAATGGACTTGTGAAGATATGCTGAAGAGTGGCTCACCCATAGTGAGTATGGGGGAGCAATCAACTAGTCTTCATCAAGCCAACACAATCAAGAAAGGTGGTCCATCTTGAGGAAGCCAAGATCATCATCATCTAGCTCAAGAGGACGAGGTGCAAGGTATAGGTTTGCCCTTGATAGGTTTTCTGGTTAGGATAGATTGCTGTTCTATCAAGGGGGGCTCTCAAGTGAGTAGCTTGATCGTATCATTCGTTGAGAGCTCAAACCATTTGCATCCTTGCATCATACTTCTTGGTTCTTATTTGGTGTTTCTCTTTGTGAGTTTTAGAGCTTATGGTCATCTTCATGACAAGCTCGAGTTCATCGAAAACGGAGTCCATATGCAACTACTATGATGTTTTCGATGTTGGAGTTTTTGCCGGTTCTTCATTCTTAGAGGACTCACATCTTTATATCATTGGCATATTCATAACCACATGGTTGATGTTTGGATAGCCCTTGTCGTCCTGAATCCAACAAGCTTGGGTTTGCTCGATTCGGAGCTCGTATGCGAAAGTTATGGCTGTTTCAGTGGCGAGCGGTAGTACCGCTGGACCTAGCGGTAGTACCGCTAGAGTTGGCGGTAGTACCGCTGGCTCGTGGTAGTACCGCCCCTGGTCAGCGGTAGTACCGCTCCAGGAGCTTAGTACCGCCTGCCTAGCGGTTGTTCGTGGATGGACCTTTTTGCGAAGACTTTCTTGGCGGTGGTAGTGCCTTTGCACTACCAGGGGCCCAGCGGTAGTACCGCTGGAGTGCCAGCGGTAGTACCGCTAGCTGGCGGTAGTACCGCTCGAGTGCCAGCGGTAGTACCGCTGCAGCCAGCGGTAGTACCGCTGGAGCTCGGGCAGAAAGTGGGGGTAACGGTCTGATTCCTTCCCCCACTATATAAAGGGGGTCTTCTTCCCCCTTGGTCTTATCCATCTGTTGAGCTCTTGTTCTACCTCCATTGTTGACATTCTTAGAGCTTGCTTACTCTCAATCCCTCCAATGATTCTTGCTTGTTCTTGAGGGAAAAGAGAGAGGGGATCTAGATCCACATCTCCACCAATCACTTTCTCCTCTATGTGAGGGGAACCCCTTGGATCTTGATCTTGGAGTTCTTTGTGAGCTCCTTGTTCTTCCTCTCATATTTCTCCATAGCTTTTGTTGTTGTGGAGGGATTTGAGTGTGAGGGACTTGACCACTTCGTGTGTTCTTGCCATTGCATTAGTTGCATCGGTTTGAGTTCTCCACGGTGATACGTGGAAGTGAGAAGTTGAGAAGCTTACTACCTTTGGTACTTAGTACCCTTGATATTGTTCTTCGTGGATGCTTTGGCGTCCTAGAAGCTTGGTGGTGTCTCGGAGCTCAATCATTGTGGTGTGAAGCTCCGGGAAGCGTCGGGGTCTCCAATTAGGTTGTGGAGATTGCCCCGAGCAATTTGTACGGGTACCGGTAACCGCCCCCAAGGGTTGCCACGTGTACGGGTTCGGTGACCGCCCCCAAGGGTTGCCATTTGTACGGGTTCGGTGACCGCCCTCAAGGGTCCCTTAGTGGAATCACGGCATCTTGCATTGTGCGAGGACGTGAGGAGATTACGGTGGCCTTAGTGGCATCTTGGGGAGCATTGTGCCTCCACACCGCTCTAACGGAGATTAGCATCCGCAAGGGTGTGAACTTCGGGATACATCATCGTCTCCCCGTGCCTCGGTTATCTCTTACCCGAACCCTTTACTTATGCACTTTACTTTGTGATAGACATATTGTTTATTGTAATATATCTTGCTATCACTTAGTGTTTATCTTGCTTAGCATAAGTTGTTGGTGCACATAGGTGAGCCTAGTTGTTTGTAGGTTTTGTGCTTGACATATTAAACGTTAGTTTTATTCCGCATTTGTTCAAGCCTAAACCTTAACTATTTTAAAGTGCCTATTCACCCCCCCTCTAGGCGACATCCACGTCCTTTTCAGACGGTGATATGATGCAGAGCAGCAAGAAGCTGCGAGGCGGGGAGACTGGGAGGTGCAGAACACGAGGCGAGAGAGGAGGTGATGCGGCGGCATCAGCCATCGATGGGTGGCGGCAAGAGCGACGGCGGCAGGAGCGGTCACATCACCTCCTCTCTACACATGGAGTCGAGGGATGGAGATGGACTGGTGGTCTGGTGGGTTAAAGTGTCACACCCTGTGTTTTGACTCTCCTAACTAAATTAACTTATCTCAAAAATTAGGACCAATTAAATATTTTTGTGAGTGCTTGTGATGCTTGATGTGATTGTTACTTGCTTGTTTGTTTGCTTGTGTTTGAATCACAATGTTTGTGCTACTTTCTAGACTCACCTCCTTGACCCGAACCCTTGCCTAATGATCATGCCATGTGTATAGTATCAGAAACTATTTTGACCAAATACTATTTTGACAAAAAGCTCTTATTTAATTTAAGCTTTCAAAAACCCCTGAGTAGGGATTTGTACTACAAGTCATCAAATTAGGGAAGTTGTTTTGCACCAAATAATTTATTTAAATCCCATTATCAAAATGGTTTCCCAAAACCAAAGATTATTATTTTAAAAGTTATTTTACTATTTTAATTAAATACCTTTTTCTGAGGTCAGAAATGGTTCCTTATGAAGGAAAGTTATTTTTATTGCTTTCAAAATATTTAAGAAAGTTTTGGGAAACTTAGTGTACATATATATTTCATATATAAGAGTTTCAACACATGGCCATGTTTAAAATATTGGGCAAAACCCTTCAAAACCCTTTGTGCATATTTCAAGTTTTCGGAATATTTATATGAGAAATATTCTCAATAAATTTCAGTAAAATTCTAGCATGTCACACATGATATATGTTATGATCTTGCCAAGTTTAATCCCAATCCAAGTTGATTTGATTCACCTAAATATTCCAAAACCCTATGTGTCTAGATCCAAATTTGAGCAACTCTACATTGCCAAGTGTCTGCAATTGTGCTCAGAATTGATGGACATGTTCTAATGCTCTAAAAATGCATCCACACCAAGTGGTGCATCAAGGGGAATAGATTAACTTGTCCCAAACCCCTCAAAACCTTATATGCTGATTTCTAGATTTGGAAAACTTTACATGGTGAAGTTTCTCCAATTGAGCCCAAACTTTTTGGGCTTGCACTAATACTCAAGTAATGCCACCACACCAAGAGTTGGATTAGTGAGAATTGATTTGCATGGATTCATATGCAGAAAGCCATTTCTGCCCATTTCTTGGGTTTTCAAGTCTACATTGGAAACTTTATCCACCAAATCCCCAATTTGTTGTCGAAGCTTATTTTAACCTATAATGTGATAGTGTTAATTTTCATAGCAAGTGAGCTACGTTTGCTAGCCCTAACATCCATCAAACACCTTGTGCTCACTTACCAAACTGGCTTATTTGACCCCTTCTCCTAATCTCCTTGAGCTCAAATTTTTACCACAACTTCTTCTATCCCTCTACCACCTCCAGCAATCTTGCCATGGCCTGTGATCAATTATTGGAGGGTAGCCCCCTCTCTTTGCCTCTTCTATTCACCATGGGAGCACCCCTTTTCCCATCTTTCATCATTTCTTTTCAAGCTAATGTCCCCAGAACTTTCCAAACCATCTATAGTATGCTAATGCATCATTCCAAAGAAAAATATTGCATTCTCATGTGGGAAATGTGAGCACCCCTTCTAAAACTAGTTTTTTGGCAGAAATGTGGCATTGAATTGCAAGTGCTAGCTACACTCCTTTCCCTGAGCTCAAACTTGGCAGTCTTGAAGTCCTTCCATGCCTAAGACTACTAGACAAGGTTTTATTTCCAAAGCCTCCCAGTAAGAACCACTTTTGCTAGCCCCAAGTTTGTTGTTGCAAACTTAACCAGGGCTGAAACCCAACCAAACTTGCTCCACCCAGGTCCAGTTTCCACGAGTGCTCTCTAGCGTGCATGCCTTGTATGCTTTGTTGGAAATATGCCCTAGAGGCAATAATAAATTGGTTATTATTATATTTCCTTGTTCATGATACTCGTTTATTATCCATGCTAGAATTGTATTGATTGGAAACTCAAATACATGTGTGGATACATAGACAAAACACTGTCCCTAGTGAGCCTCTAGTTGACTAACTCGTTGATCAAAGATGGTCAAGGTTTCCTGGCCGTAAACAAGTGTTGTGACTTGATAAGGGGATCACATCATTAGGAGAATGATATGATGGACAAGACACAAATTATGAACGTAGCATATGATCGTGTCAGTTTATTGCTACTGTTTTTTGCATGTCAATGTATTTGTTCTTATGACCATGAGATCATGCAACTCCCGGACACCGGAGAAATACCTTGTGGGTTATCAAACGTCGCAACGTAACTGGGTGACTATAAAGGTGCACTACAAGTATCTCCAAAGGTGTTTGTTGGGTTGGCATGGATCAAGACTGGGATTTGTCACTCCATGTGACGGAGAGGTATCTCGGGACCCACTCGGTAATACAACATCACAATAACCATTGCAAGCAATGTGACTAAGAAGTTAGTCACGTGATCTTGTATTATGGAATGAGTAAATAGACTTGCCGGTAACGAGATTGAACTAGGTATAGAGATACCGAGGATCGGATATCGGGCAAGTAACATACTGAAGGACAAAGGGAACTGCATACGAGATTATCTGAATCCTTGACATAGAGGTTCAACCCATAGAGATCTTCGTAGAATATGTAGGAGACAATATGGACATCCAGGTCCTGCTATTGGTTATTGACCGGGGAGTGTCTTAGGTCATGTCTACATAGTTCTCGAACCCGCAGGGTCTGCACACTTAAGGTTCGATGACATTTTGGTATAGTTGAGTTATAGGTGTTGGTGACCTAAAGTTGTTCGGAGTCCTGGATGAGATCCCGGATGTCACGAGGAGCTCCGGAATGGTCCGGAGGTAAAGATTGATATATAAGAAGTCCTATTTTGGTCATCGGAAAAGTTTCGGGCTCATCGGTAGTGTACCGGGAGTGCCGGGAGGGTACCGGGGGCCATCGTAGGGGGTGTCTCGACTCAAAAGGCCTCATGGGCTGTGGGAGGAGTCAAACCAGCCCCTAGTGGGCTGGCCGAACCAACCACTAAGGCCCATGTGGCTAGAGGTGGGAAAACCCAAAAGAAAGGAAGGGAAGGAGTCCAAGTAGGAAAGGAATCCTACTTGGAGTAGGATTGGAGGTGGACTCTTCCACCTCCTCCTAGTTCGGCCGAACCCCTAGAGGGTTTTTGGCTGCCTCCTCCCCTCCCTCCCTCCTATATATACTATAGGATTTTGTAGCGACCCGACTCAAAACGAGTCAAGCCTGTGTGTATCTGTGCCATCCCTGGATCAGTATGCTGGCACACACAGTACATCAATGTATATATCAAAGTGCAATCACATGTAAAATAGCGTAAAACTGATATATACCTTAAATATCTCAGCGGAAGCGGTCAAGGGAGTGGAGTCCCAATAAACACCAACGGCAAGTTGAGTGTAGACCGTAACCCTGAATCGTACTCTTACTCGTCGAAGAAAAATATCTGCAACATAAGACGTTGCAGCCGTGTAGGTCAGCATATTGAATATGCCGGCAAGTCACAAGAGAGGGGTGAAAAGTAATCATCTATACTATATGCATATATGGCAAGTGGGTCTATAAGTTTTTAGCGTAAAGCAAATTTTCTCCTACACCAAGAGGGCTAAAAGCAAAATGTTACTACATAGTTGGTTGTTAACGAGATGGTTCCGCCAACCAGTTCTCGTACCCGAGTTGTCAATAGTTACCCTCATCAAATATATTTAATGGTGTTGAGAAATCCAGATAACTTCAGTTCCTTTGGCTCAAGTTGTCCATGACCGTGGACATGGCTAATCGATTAGGTTTGAGTACTCTGCAGAGTTTTGCACACGTTCCCCACAAGATTTGATCACCTCCGTGTTTGTCCTCGCACTTCAGGGTGTTTGAAGACCGGATGATCAAAACATAGTCTTTCAACGGGTCCCTCTGAATCCCTGTCGGTGCCCATCCATTCCTACCGTTCTTCTACATCTGCTAGCACCGCCTGTCCAGAGTCGCCGCGTTGTCCAACCAAGCCAGAGCCCATAATGACTTGTGGCTGTGCAGGTAAGCCTTGGGTCTTGAAAATATCTGTCCGTCTCTTTGAGCCTGGGTGAAGCTTTCCGCAGGATGTCATGGCCGTCCCCAGCATCCCGGGCATGCACTGGGTTCTCCAGGGAGCCGATCAACCATCCTTCACCCAGTGTTGCATTGCGTCCGAGGTCTTGAAAATCTTGTCTTAACCGGTCTTGATTATTTAATCAACCTCGCATCACTCGTGATATACACTCAACCGAAATCCCGTCTACTCAAGCATAGAAATATGAAATTTGTCGTCCCGGGCCAAGTATCGGGGTTGTTGTGTGCCTACCACATGATACTACAATCTATACTAAAATTTCCAAGTACCTAAGCAGCATGCAGATTTGGGCATAGGATGGTAGAACTACAATGCATAAAACATAGGTGATAGTATGATCAAAGTGACTTGCCTGGTAATGTTGACGAAGAAGAATTTCTCGAGGAAATCACTTGATAGACTACTCGCCACTCTCCGATGAAATCTATATAAAAAACATATCATTCACCTAAGCACTCATACTAGCAATCATTCTAGCAATCAAAACAAAAGAGAGAGCGAATAAGAATCCGAAAGAAACTTCAAATAAGACTAGGGAGTCCTCTACTACATCAAACACTAAATGATTTTTGTCCAACAGAAAATAATAACAAGGAACTAATATATAAGTTTAACTAAGATAAAATAAAGTATTTTTCACAAAACTTTTTGAAAGTATTCCCAAACGGGATTTGAAACAGTGGTGAAAACAATTGCAAGTTACTAAGGAACTAGAATTGATTTCATGAAAACAAATAGAAAATAAAATAAAAACTTGTTGCAAAACTACTGTTTATCTAACAGAAACAAAACATAATATTTCTGAAATAATAAATAAAGTATTTTAAAACAAAGCTAGAAAAGGAATTAGCCAAAATCCTAAAAGAGGTGAAACAGAAATTGTTTCACAAGAAACAGTGAGCTAAAATACTCAAACAAATCTGAAATTTTTATCACTTATAAATAAGATCACTAGTGATCAGTACCAAAAGGAATCAAATTAAAAGCTATTTTTAAACTCCTGGAATAGGCAAAACAAGGTTTAAACTAAATCTGATCTAACTTATATTTAAAAATTTCAAACACAGACAAATTATATGTTTTTAAAAACTACAGGAAATTTTTGAGCTACTGGAAAAATAATCAATGTCATTGGACTTCGGGATCAAAAGTTGTGGCCAAAACAAAACAGAAACTTTCTGTTTTTGCAATTTAGACAGAAAAACTGAAGTTGACTAGCTAACAAATAGGGGGTAGACGTGGCGCGCTACGATAGGCTGCGGGTGATGTTTGCTGCAAACTTAGGAGCAAATGGCCTAGGCTTAACAAAAACTACTGGCTAAAAGATTAAGTGAATTAAAAACCGCCGGTTTTCTACTCTAAACCGAAGGGGTACTATAGGATCTAATCTATACCATCTAAATATGATCTAAGGGCTACTAAAAAAAAGAAAAAAAAGGGAGGAGAGTTACCTCGGTTGGGAGTTGATCCCGTGGCTAATGGTGGCCGAGGGGTGGTGGAGCTCCGGTGGGTGGGGTAGGGGCCGGCGGGGTGGAGGGGAAGGGGGGCCGAAGGTGGGGTGGGGCGCTCCTGGGAGGGGGTGGTGGCGAGGTGGAGGGGGAGGGGTTGTAGGGGGCGAGGTGGAGGAGGAAAGCTACTGGTGTGCTGCTGCTGGTCGTGGTGATGGAGATGGGGAGGTGCAGCAGGGGGGTGGAGAGGTGGTGGAGGAGGGGGCCGAGTGGTGGGGAGGTGGTGGCGGGGTGAGGTAGGCTCGGCAGGGGGAAAGGGTGCAGGGGGGGGGCTGATGGAGGAGTTCTCTGGCAAGTTTTCCGGTGAAAACTCCGGTGAGGGGTGCGCGAGCTAGAGGCGAGGAGAGGCGGCGGTTTCAACGGGAATGGAACGAGGAGGACGTGGGGCTTCTTATAGAGGCGACGGGAGGCGCTGGGAAGGAAAGGATTTCGCGAATCCCGGAGGTGGGGATCCTCTGTCCATGGAAGGAAAAAATCTCTGTGAAGTGAGAGAGAGAGGAGGAAGAAGATGATCTGGTTGGGCCAAGTTTGGAAAGTGTCTTAAATGGGCCAGCTCCTATTCCTAATAGAAACGATTTCTTTCCTATTTTTAAAACTAGGAAACTAAAACGATAAAAAGGAAATCAAATCAATTCGGAATAAAGAGTTTTTATATATTAAAATTATCAAAAAAATAAAATATAGATGATGGGCATTTTGCCACGACAAAAATAAAAACTTCAGAAAAAATTATTTTCACAAAATTGCCTAAAAGATTTATTTTCTTCTGCAAATAATTTTCAAATGACCCTCTAAGTTTTAGGGTTCAAATCACTTTCAAAATGCCCGTGGGTTTGAGGGTCATGTTCCTCCGCTCTTTAGAATGTATTTCCCGGCATTTCTTGCACGAAGAAAACGAATGGAAATGCAAAAGAATTCAATGCAAATATCTCCGTTCAAATTCTTTGTAGTTGAAGAAGTCATGTCATCTTCTCTCTTTGCTTTTAAAAGATTGAATTTGAATTCACCGGAGAAGGGGAAAGTCATTTTATTCCCTCTCATTCAAAAGTTTCGAAAAGTTTCAAATTTCACACAAGTTTCAGTCACTCAGCAAACAAACAAAACAATCAATCTAATAATTATATTAACATTCCAAAATTTATAATTTTGGGATGTTACAGATTTAGAGTAAAAAGCTAACCCGAATTGCCACATGTTCCCTCTACTTCATCTAGATCGGTTTCTCCTCTAGTCTAGTTCGGCGGTGCTTAGGCGAAGCCCTGCTGAATTAGTTCACCACCACCACCGCCACGCCGCCGTGTTGGAGTACTGATCTACCTCTCCACCCCTCTTGGTAGATCAAGAAGGAGGGGATCGTCATCGAGTTGTACGTGTGCTGAACGTGGAAGTGTCGTCCGTTCGGCACTAGATCGGGATGGGATCGCGGGACGGATCGTGATGAGATCACGGGACGGGCTGCGATTTGGATCTCAAAGATGTTCCACTACATCAACCGCGTTATATACGCTTCCTCTGATCGATCTACAAGGGTATGTATATTCACTCTCCCCTCTCGTAGATGATCATCACCATGGATAGGTATTGCGTGCGCGTAGGAAATTTTTTGTTTCCCATGCGACGTTCCCCAACATGCTTGACACCTTGGCCTGGCCAAAGGATGGCTCTGGAAACATTGTAGTGTGGTGACCACGCTCGTAGCATGCAATACTGGCGCTCTGTGCCTTGTTCTTGTCCTACAGCCCGTGTCCCGTAGCTGCAGGGTGCCCCAGCGCACCACGGATCCCCCCTTGACCGTCCACGCCCCTCCCCGACGCCAAGAATACACCAAATTGCCTCTCGCACGCGTGGCCGCCGTTCCCATAGGACCCGAGGCGGACCCGAGCTTCCCTCTGCGCCCCCTCCATTTTAGCTTGTCCGAAGCAGCTGCCGCACCCTAGCCCGCTCTCCTCCACCCTAGCAACCTCCCGTACCTCCCCTATTCGCCTCCCGTGGCCTGCTACTCTCCCCATGTCCGCCACGTCCGTTTCGGCCTCGATCAAATGCGAACTCCACCAAGCCCCACCAATCAACCACCCAACGCCCCCTGTTGAGCTATTCGATCACCAGTGCTCGAGATCGACCGAGGCGCTGTTGCGTCGGGGCTCCATCGATCTCGGAACCAAGGTCCGCTCCAGCGCTCATTCCACCTTCTCCGTGACCGCAAGAGACCCTTGATCCATCTCCTCCTCCTCCCCGTCCTTCTCCCCTCTCTGAGTATCATCGCCAGCCACTTCCCGAGGACCTTCGCCATGGCTTCCTCGTCGCCAGCGACTCAAGCCACCTTAACCGTCCCCTCGACCTCCATCTGAAAGGCGGGAGTGCAAAGAATCCATTCCTGCACTCGCCCTTCCTCGACATCATCTGAGCCGCCGCCGGTGAGCCTCCTCGTTTCTGTCCCGAGGTAGGAGATGTCCCCGACAGGAGGATCCCACCCGTCGACGTCTCTCTCTCTCCCTTGTCGCTGGCCTTAGGCCCCACAGCGTCAGGTTTGAACCTCACAACGCACGCGCCTCGGTTAGCTGGACGGTTGGCTAGCTGGGCCAGCCCAGCTGCTGATCGAGCCTGGCGAGTGAGCTACGCCCCTTTTCTTTATTTCATTTCTGTTGTTTTTTGAAATAATTCCACAGGTTTAAACATTCATCCAAATCCAAATATTTTCCACCATAAATCTTGTAAAAATATGTAGTATTTAATCACAGTGCTTGTGTAATTTTTATAAAGAATTTTATACACAGTTTTATTTTAAACCCTAGTTTAAGTATTTTTAACCTGTGTTAAAAATAGATTTCAAAACCTTTTTCACTCCAAAAACAGAGGCAAATATTTTTAGGTGTGAAATTAGTATTTTACAGAATAGGGTAGCATTTTAGAAGTGAGTTTGTGTTCTGTTTTTGGTTGTGGTTCTTATTATTGCTATTACTGTTGCGAATATAGATCACGTGGTTGGCGAAGGACTTGGACCGGAAGACTTTGAAACCCCGTGGACTTTGTTGAAGAAGGCAAGCAGCCCTTTGACCATGTGTGAGAAAATATTTTTATGCATGCCATGTTTATGGTTCCATTCCGATGCATATGATCATGATTGAATCAGTAAACCCCTCGGTAGGGTATTCCAGATGGTTCCTCGACAACACTTGCATTTGAGCATGACCTTACCATCTATGAGGGTCATGCAGATGAAAGTAGTTAGGTTGCTAGTAAATCTACACATGGGATGAGCATATGCATGGTGACGGTAATACAGAGGTGATTTCAAAGGTTTTATAAAAAAACCCGTCGGGTGCCACTAATGCCCACGGGAGAGGATGTTGAGCTAGGTAACCACTTGAGAAAGAAGTGGTGTACCGAGGCAAATGAGTGTGTGGTTTTCGAAAATGGATTGGTTTAAGTTGCGACCGATACTCCCACCTTACATGTGCGACCACGATACCCTTTTATGGGACGGGGCTTGTTGACTACCTTGGTCGGTACTAGCAGAGAGCCCGCATTACTAGTGGCGGGAGTGGCGTGGTCACTCTCGAGATGGGGTCGCGCCAAGAATGGCGACCATGAGCTGTTTTTACAGGCACCGGGCACACCGTTGGTCCCTGCATGGATGATACGATCTAAAGCGGGGCTCGTAAGATGTACATCATGTGGGATGGGTACCAATCAAGTGGACTCTTTGTTTAGTGTCGCCAGGGGAAAGGCATTGTTCGGGTACTTACATCGGGTATGACAAATACCGCGAGTCGTGGATGACACGAAAGTTTCATGAATCTTGTGGGTACAACGCGCAACCTCTGGAGAGTGTAAAGCTATTCAAATAGCCATGTCCACGGTCAAGGACAGTTGGATGACCGCTCTTGGGCTACGTCCATGTTTACAAAAGTGTGTGTGTGTGTGTGGGAAAGATGGTACTCGGTCAAGTCGGATGACTTGGCATGATGGGTGAACATGGGATGTTCTACCCTTAGTTGATATTTATATCTGTAACCTGTTCATATGGTATCACTTACCTTATGATGTATGTCCACACAAGTATTTGATCATGTTATTGCATTTAGAGAAAAACTTGCTTTTCGCAAAACTTGTCATTGATACTATGTCATGTTTCATTATTGCCTTATTCCACAACATGGGTTGCTTGCGAGTACATTCAAAGTACTCATTGGCTTGCCATTGGTTATTTCATTGAACACGTAAGAGAGAACAGGAGATGGTGAAGAGTATCTGGTGACGTTCCTGCGAACTAGGACACTTCTCATTTAGAATGCCTGTAGGTTAAGGCTGATGGCATGGATTCACGCTCTCAATCGAGATTTGCGCTATTAGTTGAGTTTGGTGTGTTGGCTTTCATGGCCTTATCTATGTAAGACTTGACCGTAATGGTCATTATTTGTATCACACAATATGTAGGGCTGGGCGTTCGGTTTATATGGTTAATACGGTTCGGTTTATTCAGTTCTATATAATTTTGATTTGGGAGGAATAGAAACCAAAATAATCTTTTAAAATTAAGAAACTGAACCATATTTACCATAATATATCGGTTCGGTTTGTTCGGTTAACCAAAAAACCAAAATTCATGCACTTGTGAGTATAAGTGTAATGACTCGAGAGCATTGATTTGGATTGTATAATATGCAAAAAGATAATCACAAGTTCTAGCAACCTTAATATCATTCTGTGATTTATTCGATCAAGCAAACTAGTAACCATAATTAAGTAAAAAAAAGCACATGGAACGTGAAATGTATTATGTGCGGAGGAATGTGTGATGCCTCCATACAGTTGCACTTTTGGAAACAAGGTGTTACATGAGGTATCCCACATATCGGTTTGTTCGGTCTATTCGATTTCTGGGCACCAAAAACCGAACAAAAATAAAACACCGAACAATCTTAAATTTTTCCACCAAACCAAAAACCAAACCACCAAATAAACCGATAAATCGGTTAATACGGTTCGGTTCGGTTTGGTTTTTCGGTTTTCGGTTTTATAATGCCCACCCCTAACGGTATGTATGGATGTAAGACTCTTGTTATTCAGTTTCTGTGTGTTCGGTGAACATTGATCTTTGGGATCACTGAGCACGTGCATTCGACGATCTCGACCTACAAGTCGGGGTCCCCACAAAGTGGGGTTCCACCGGGCTAATATGGTTCGCCCACTTATTCTTTTCCTATCGAGTTGGAGTCCAATAAAACGTTTTAAGTGGGATGGGATAAAAAGTTCCACTTATATCCACTTCCACTTGTAGCCTTAGTCAGGATTTAAATGGCAGTGGAAGCTACTTGTCCCACATACGCCATCCATTTAAAAGAGGCTAAATAGCGTATGTTGATGCCCATTTAAATTAAATGGATTACATGGATATACCACCAAAGCCCACATACGCCGGTGATAGCAGGAATGAAATCCTCAAAACCTTCCTCTTAAGTTCCGATGGCGCGATGCCCTAGGCAACGATGCCACTGTATCTACTTGTGTGTCTGGAAAGACCGAGGAGAAAGATGAGTTTGAGAGCCACCCATGCGATGCACGGATATATAAGGACTTCCAACTCGTTCCCATCGACGTTCCATATCGATTTGAGGCAGTAGTCGCCGCTCATGCCTGCGGTGAAGCTAAACCCATGGATGTTGAGTAGCCGCACCAAGCGGGTGACCTGATTGAGCTCATTTACTGTTCACCCGAGCTCATTTGAGATGAGGTGCAAAAACATCACGTTTGAATGACAGTGGTATCTCCAACCCATCCGAGTTCAAGTTCTAGACATACCATTGGTGCTCGCATTTTGCTGAATTTATTCTGGGAATTTCGATGATGTGCGTTCGGTGGAAGACTTTCGGTGGAAGACTTTTCCGTGTCGACATGTGCGCTTCAATGTCAATATGATGTGCCGGTTTAGTGTTTTTGAGGTGCTCATAGGGTAGGTAGGGCGTGTGTGCGTGCGTTCCTAGGGTATATGTGTATGCTTGTGTATGTTTGAGCGACTTCGATTGTAGTGTTTTTAGAAAAAAGAATAGTCGGTATTTCAAGTAAATATAGTGTTAAAATCAGCCACACAAACACACACTCAACAAATATATTTATACTGTATATATACATGTCTATGACCATGCATGGCCGCGTACATACATGGATGCATGGAGGACGCATTATGAACTCAATCGAGTTCACTTGCCGAAGGTGATGGGGTAGACCTTATCGGTGGTGGACTGGTGGGGTAGAAGAGCCCCCAATTCTGTTCCACGCCGGCCTCCTTGAGGTCCTCATTCAACATGGAAAACTAGTGCATCTCCACCTTTCACAGCCACCGCGGGGTGCCCTTCCTCACAGTTAGTTTTAATCTTGTTATATGCATTAGTATATGTTTTTAGTCCTTGGGGGGGGGGGGGGGGACTCCCTGCGGTAGTGTAAGCTCCGCCATTGTTCTATCAGGTACTGACGTTTGGAAGTCGGCTTGTGCTCCTGTCTAGACCTTCGAGTCGTGACACGTTAAACATGTATGGTACTCCCCCGCAAAAATATATATTGTAATCCTACCTATGTGCTCAATTATCTTAGGACCTTATATTTGACGGTCTTTTTTTAGGAAAGCCGGCAATCTTTTTAGAATGTGTGTTCCTTGGGCGGGTGCAATGGTTGAAACACGTCGGAACTTTGCAGGCATTTCAAAAATAACCTACATTAGCAAAAAGAAAAAACACTAACTTACAATGTCGACATAATATAAATGCATATTATTTTTGCTAAAAAATAATATACATGCATGTACCATGTTGTTAATTTCCTATCCGAATTTGAACCATGGTCGAAGAAACCGAAAAGAGAAATGCAACACTGGTTGTGTTTTTTATTTTTATTTTTGTGGGATCAAGGGAGTTTTATTGCAATGGAATAGTTAATGTGCTAAATTTGCAGCTGAACAAACCCGTTTTTTCGGTAAAGTGTACGTGATATATTACTGTTACCCAGACGATATCAATGTCCCTCGGGCTGGACTATGCAACAACATTGGCAACATTTTTGATAATAACTAAAATAAAATTCACGGAGTATTTGGTTTGTGTTCCTTCCGTCCATCCGCAAGGATCCGGTCACGCAAGTGCTGAGGGCAGGGCTTGTTTTAATTTTGTGTGGACGTTCGCACTGGGACCACGGTTGAACAGATCAACGGGAACACCTGTATTGCTAGTACGAGACATCATGGTGCTCTGGTCTCTCCATTGTCTCCCTTCGTTTTTTTGGTTGGTTGGTAGTGCTCTGTACCCGCAGTCTGCTCTGCCCTGGCATGCAGCTTGTGAGGCCCCTTCCTTTTTTCTTTTCTTTGGATTGGAGCAGGACCTTTTCTTTGGTCTCTTCTTTCTTCTTTGTTAGCTTTTCACTCTATACTCTACAGTTGTGATCCATTTTCTTTGAAAGTCCATCTCTGTTTCTTATCACTACTTGGCTTCATGGTTAGGGTGCACCTCCCCCTGAGGACAAGTTTAGCGGGCTCTAAGCTCGGTAATCATGGAGCGATTCGGGAGGCGTGCTAGCTTGTGCTTCCCAATCACATGTGACGTGACAAAACACCCTATCATGCACGCACCTGACCTGTCCCGGTTCGACGTAAATGGAGCTCGATCCCCACGTTCACGTTGCATGTTGTTGCATCGAGTCTTTGCTTTGCCCGTGTGAGGGTCTGGTCAACACAAGAACTGAGAGGCAGGCAGGATTGCCTTAATTTTGTGAGGACGTTCGCCTTGGGATCAGAGAATCTCGCCTTTCCTCCCCCCTTGCATTGCCTCTTCCGTGCACAGCAGAGGGCAACTCCTTCCTTTACACGGGTGCCATGGGAAGATCAATGCAAATCATTTCTGATCGCCGTCTGCTCTAATGCTCTGCCTGACATGCAAACAATTGGCCTCGCCTTCTTTTTCTTTGGAAGTAGGACCTTTCTTTGGTCTGTGTTAACTTTGCTCTCGACGGTTGTGACCATTTTTCTTGGACGTTACATGCTTCTTATCATTGTTACATTTGTGGAACACGGGCTCCAAGAAACTATGCATGGCGAAAGGAGCACGTTAGCCCCGATGCCCCTACGACCAAGGATGCATCTGCGCCTTCCCTTTGGTTAGCTTTTCGCTCTCTACGTTGTGATCCTTTTTTGTACGATCTCGGTTTCTTATCATTGCTAGCTCCGTGGTTAGGGCGCCCCTCCCGTGAGCACAAGTTTAGCGGGCTCTAAGTTCGGCAATCAGGGAGCAATTTGGCAAGCATGCTTGTGCTTCCCAATCACACATGACGTGACCAAACACCCAATCATGCACGTAAATGAAGCTCCCCCACATTGCATGTTTCTTCTTCTTCTAGAATACACATGCATGTGCGTATTAGTCCTTCCGTTTCATAATATAAGACCTTTTAATGATTTCACTAAAAGAGTACATACGGAACAAAATAAGTGAATCTATACTCTAAAATAAGTCTACGTACATTCGTATGTAATTATAGTGCAATCTTTAGAATGTTTTATATTTTGAAACGGAGGAGGGAGTATTATGCATTAAAGAGAGGGAAAGGGTGAAAGCACCCAAAGGTCTGGGTACACGATGTTATAGGCATGCGTACGGCGTGTCCATCGTCCCACAACCAGGACAATTTTGTTTTGTTTTGACCTTTTACCCTAAAAAAATTCAGAATTGATCTTACTTTCACAAAAAAATGAATATGACTTCTTTTGGTGACGCCAGCATCCCTGGCGTCTAGTACCAAACGTCAAGGACCTTGGCGTCTCGATGACGTGGTACATATTATAAAAAGAATATTTACGTGATCTGCTGGGACCAGACGCCAAGGTCCGTGACGTTTGGTACCAGACGCCAGGGTCCCTGGCCTCTGGCCCTTTGCCACATCACAGACTCAAAGGGTCAGCTGGTCATGCCAGCCCGTACCAGACGCCAAGGTCTCCCATGTAAACCAGACGCCAAGGTCTCCCACGTAAACCAGACGCCAGGGATGTTGGCGTCACCAAAGGAGCTCAAATTTGATTTTTTAAAAGTAAGGTTAATTCTAGAATTTGTTAGGGCAGAAGGTAAAAAATGTCCCCGCAACCACAATTGGCCTACCGGACTAATCGCTATTGACCCACCTAGTGATCTCTCCCGTACTCTTTTTTAAGGGGAAATATGGGGAGCTTTATTCAACTATTGCCCCGGCAAAGTCTGCCATAAGGCTGGTTACAAGAAATCCGGGCTTCAAATCAAGCCAGCAGTCCCTCACATCTAAAGTGCTAGCTTGCTTTGCACAAAAATGGACAAAAGTATTTGCTGATCTGTTACAATGCTGAATAACAAAAGAAGAAAAAACCACTGCGTGCTCCCATATCTCATCTAAGATAGGCGCCACCATCGATCTTGAGTTGTGACACAAATTCTAGAGCTGAACCAAGTCTAGACAACCCGTCTCCATAAGAATCTTCGAGTAGCCTCCCAGCCTCGCAAAGAGGACACCTTCTCGAAGCGCCAAAGGTTCAGCTGTAAGAGGATCTGTGACCCCGCTGAATGGCTTGCACCAAGTTGCCACAAATCCATGGTTAGTTCTGACAACTCCTCCTCCATCGCCCCGGCTAGCCCCGAGAGCTATGATGACCCACAAGTATAGGGGGTCAATTGTAGTCCTTTCGATAAGTAAGAGTGTCAAACCCAACGAGGAGCAGAAGGCTCTGATAAACGGATTTCAGCAAAGTAATAACTGCAAGCACTGAAAGTAGCGGTAACAAGTGATTGTGTAGCGAGGTGAAACGTAGCAAGCAAAGAGTAACAAGTAACAAGTAGTAGCAACGGTGCAGCAAGTGGCCCAATCCCTTTTGTAGCAAGGGACAAGCCTGAACAAAGTCTTATGGGAGGAAAAACGCTCCCGAGGACACACGGGAATTTCTGTCATGCTAGTTTCATCATGTTCATATGATTCGCGTTCGTTACTTTGATAGTTTCATATGTGGGTGGACCGGCGCTTGGGTACTGCCCTTACTTGGACAAGCATACCACTTATGATTAACCTCTCCCGCAAGCATCCGCAACTACAAAAGAAGAATTAAGACAAAGTCTAACCATAGCATTAAACTAGTGGATCCAAATCAGCCCCTCACGAAGCAGCGCATAAACTCGGGTTTAAGCTTCTGTCACTCCAGCAACCCATCATCTACTTACTACTTCCCAATGCGTTCCTCTAGGCCCAAATATGGTGAAGTGTTATGTAGTCGACATTCACATAACACCACTAGAGGAAAAACAACATACAACATATCAAAATACCGAACGAATATCAAATTCACATGACTATTATTAACATGACTTATCCCATGTCCTCAGGAACAAAAGTAACTACTCACAAGACATAATCATAATCATGACCAGAGGTGTAATGAATAGCATCAAGGATCTGAACACAAACTCTTCCACCAAGTAATCCAACTAGCATCAACTACAAAGAGTAATCAACACTACTAGCAACCTTACAAGTACCAATCAGAGTTGCGAGACGAAGATTGGTTACAAGAGATGAACTAGGGATTGGAGAGGAGATGGTGCTGATGAAGATGTTGATGAAGATGCCTCCTCTCCGACGAGAGGAGTGTTGGTGATGACGATGGCGATGATTTCCCCCTTCGAGAGGGAAATTTCCCCGGCAGGATCGTCCTGCCAGAGCTCTAGATTGGATCTGCTCAAGTTCTGCCTCGTGGCGGCGGCGAAACCACGAAAAAGCTCCCGATTGATTTTTTCCAGACCAGGACGCTTCATATAGCAAAAGAGGGGGGCTAGTGGGCCTTCAGGCAGCCCACAAGCCTGCCCTGCGCCACCAGGGGGGTGGTGGCGGTGGGCAAGCTTGTGGGGCCCTGGTGGCCCCCTCCGGTAGTTCTTTTGCCCAGTATTTTTAATATATTCCAGAAAAAATCCACGTAAATTTTCAGGGCATTTGGAGATGTGCAGAATAGTGGACTAGGATTTGCTCCTTTTCCAGTCCAGAATTCCAGCTGCCTGAATTCTCCCTCTTCAATTAAACCTTGCAAAATAAGAGAGAAACGACATAAATATGGTACCGCAAGTAATATAACAGCCCAAGAAGCAATAAATATCAACATGAAAGCATGATGCAAAATGGACGTATCAAGCTACGCTGCCATCGGTGTTTATCTTAACCGCATCCTGTTCTGGTGGCCTCCAGCCATGCCCAGGGAGAACTCGAACATGCTCAAGAGGAAGGTCTAGCAGAGCTAGTGCATCTCGTGTCATAATCATAGACTGAACTAGGTTTAATGATCCTCTATCATCTGTGAGATTGTTGTGGGAAGTCCAGATAGCCCACATAACAAAGACCAACTTTGCCCTATCAGGCTCGCTGAATTGAGGATCACATAAAATGTACTTCTTCCATGTCAGAGGATGTAAGTCTATCCGCTTAATATCCAACCACTCCAGCGCTGCATTCCAGAACTTCATCACATGAGAGCAATGCAACATCGCATGCATGAGTGTCTCATCCGGATCTATCTAGAGTTTGGATGTGCTATCCATTGATATGTGTCGATACTTGAGAATAACTTCGACTGGGAGAATACCTCGCAGCACACGCCACCAAAACACCCGTACCTTTGGAATAACTTTGAGCTTCCATAGACGGGACTACAACTGTTGTTCTGTAACTGAAGATTCCGTCACCGTCCCTTCTTCTAGAGCTTGCAACTCGTTTTGAACCATAAGAGAACGATACGCCGATTTCACAGTGTAGATCCTGGACTTTTTAGGTGCCCAAGCCAAGATATCTTCACCCCTCCAGATCTCACGGGGATGTTCAAGATCGCATCTTCTTCGGGCGTGATGAAGTTTTGACGAACCACATCCGCCTTCCAAAGGCCAACATCCGAATCAATCAGGCCGGAGACCCAATTTACATAAGAAGCACCAGTACGTGTGGGGGTCATCCTTGCGATAATGGGAATCCATCTGTCCTCCCAAATAGAAGTTGTAGAACCACTGCCCACTGATACGTCTCCAATGTATCTATAATTTTTGATTGGTCCATGCTATTATATTATCTATTTTGGATGTTTTATATGCATTAATATGCTGT
Organism: Hordeum vulgare subsp. vulgare; assembly: GCF_904849725.1. Classification (NCBI taxonomy): domain Eukaryota; kingdom Viridiplantae; phylum Streptophyta; class Magnoliopsida; order Poales; family Poaceae; genus Hordeum; species Hordeum vulgare. Next base: position 528,913,265 of record NC_058519.1, read on the forward strand.
TTTATATTATTTTTGGGACTAACCTATTAATCTAGAGCCTAGTGACAGTTTCTGTTTTTCCATGTTTTTGAGTATTGCAGATAAGGAATATTAAACGGAGTCCAAACGGAATAAAATCTTCAGAATGATTGTTCTTAGACCAGAAGAAACCCAGAAGACTTGGAGTAGGGGGTAGGACATGTGCCAGGAGGCCACAAGCCTGCAGGGCGTGCCCTAGGGGGGGGGCGCCCCCTGGCTTGTGGGTCCCCTATAGGTCTCCTAACCCTATTCTTCGGTCTACAAATTCCCAAATATTCCCCCATTTCTAAAGGGAGACACGAAAATAGTTTTCCGCCCCAAGAGCCTCTGTTCCCGTGAGATCCAATTTGGGAGCCTTTTTCGGTAATCTGCCGGAGAGGGAATTGATAATAGAGGACATCTACATCAACTCCATTGCCCCTCCAATGATGCATGAGTAGTTCATCACAGACCTACGGGTCCATAGCTAGTAGCTAGATGGCTTCTTCTCTCTCTTTGATCTTCAATACCATGTTCTTCATGGAGATCTATCCGATGTAATACTCTTTTGCGGTGTGTTTGTCGAGATCCAATGAATTGTCAGTTTATCTTCAGATTATTTATGAATATTATTCGAATCTCTTCTGTATTCTTATATGCATGATTTCATGTCTTAGCAAGTCTCTTCGAGTTATTGGTTTGGTTTGGCAAACTAGATTGGTAATTCTTGCAATGGGAGAAGTGCTTAGTTTTGGGTTCAATCTTGCGGTGTCCTCACCCAGTGACATAGTAGGGGTAGCAAGGCACGTATTGTATTGTTACCATCGAGGATAAAAAGATGGGGTTTTCATCATATTGCTTGAGTTTATCCCTCTACATCATGTCATCTTACTTAATGCGTTACTTTGTTCTTCATGAACTTAATACTCTAGATGGAGGCAGGAGTCGGTCGATGTGTGGAGTAATAGTATGTGGGGACCCCGACTTATGAGTCGAGATCGTTGAATGAACGTGCTCGGTGATCCCAGAGATCAATGCTCACGGAACACACAAATGTTGAATATTAAGAGTCTGACATCCAAGTACCGAAATATTACATCACATGACCGATAAGGTCAAGTTCACAAGGTAGGGCCTATAAGGCCAAATCACACTGATACAACTAGTAGCGGAAATCTTGGGGCTAAGCGGGTGCCCATGCCATCAGACAACACCAAAGGCATTCTGACTGGGAAGCGTCCTAGTTCGGAGGGCCGTCTCCGAAGACGTATTCTTCTCCAAACTCCGGCCCTTCCATGTCTGGTCAATAATATAACCATTGGCAAGCCAATGAGTACTTTGAATGTACTCGCAAACAACCCATGATATGAACAATGCAACTTATGGAATAACATGTAACATGCAGTATTGGTGGATAACAACTTCTACTATAAATAAACATGATCATAGGTGGATGTGCAACATAAGCTAGATGGTATTTAGAAGAACATGTTACGGGTATCAACATATCTATTAAGGGTTGAACTCTTCGGGTTCACCCGATATGCCAAGTCAACAAACTAGGTCATATCCACTCTTTCTCAGATAACACCATTAACACATACACACACTTGGTTTATGCAGAAACGATTGGACGTAGTTTAAGCAGGATTACCCAACTGTCCTTGATCGTGGACACGGCTATTCGAATAGTTTTACACTCTGCAGAGGTTGTACGCTGTACCACGAGATCCGGGAAACTTCCGTGTCATCCACGACTCGCGGTATATAACATACCCTAGGTAAGTACCCGATCAATGCCTTTCCCCCGACGATACTAGACAAAGAGGTCCACTAGATTGGTACCGATCCCACATGATGTGCGTCTTACGAGCACCGACTCTGGACAGTATCATCCATGCGGGGACCAACGGTGTGCCCGGAACACGTAAAAACGACATAGTCGCCCTACCTGGCACGACCCCGTCACGAGAGTGACCACACAACACTCCCGCCACTAGTAATGTGGCTCTTTGCTAGCATCGACCAAAGTAATGAACAAAGCCCCATCCCATAAAGGGGTAACATGGTCGCACATGTAAGGTTGGGACGGTCAACACATCATAAATCTATTCCCATTTCCTAAACCACTCACACCAAAACACCCGGTGCACCACTTCACCAAAAGTGGCCACCTAACTCATCATCACCCTCGGGCATTAGTGGCACCCGATGGGGTTTTCATAAACCTTTGATTTATACCATCATCGTGCTCATGCTTCTACTATGTTTAGCTCTACTTGTCAACATGATATTAGCGTGACCCTCATAGGTGGTAGGATCATGCTCAAAATGCAAGTCCTCCGGATGAGTCATCGGAAACATCATACTGCTGATTTACCGAGACTTACGATCACATGGAATGGTAATATTTGTTCTACTTAGCATGCAATATAACATATGCTCAGACATGGTCAAAGGGCTGCTTGCCTTGATCAGCTAAATATTCGGGGTCTTCGGGGTCTTCAAGTCCAACTCCTTCGTCAAACAGGGTTTATATCCTCGTATTAAATAAAAAGTAATAAGTAGCTCACTCAAATACATATCACAAAGTCACTTTAAAAATGTTGTTTAATTCTGATAAATCCTTATTGTTATTTATAAAAATATTTGTCTCTGGTTTTAGTGAAAGGATTATTTTAAAAAGTATTTTACAGAAGCAAAACTATTCCAAAATAGCCTTTTAGTTATTATAAAACAGAAAGGTTCTCTCAAAATTGTTTAAAAGGCTCTATTAAATACTACTCATTTTTAGAAGAATTATGGTGGAAGAATAATAAAAATATATTGGATAATTATTTTTATAAAAATCATTGAAAACCAGAATAATTAGAAAATAAAAGGGCTAGGGCTCAGACCTGGCTTGGCCTGTGGCTTGGGCCGGCCCAGCAAGCCAACTAGCCAGCCAGCCCAGGCATGCGCGTGGCCAGGTTCAAACGTGACACGCGGGCCCCTACGGTCAGCGACACAGAGGAGAGAGAGGGGGAGATAGGAGCCACCGACAGGTGAGCCCCACCTGTCGGGGTCGTCTTTCACCTCGGGACAGAGAGGAGGGGCAGCTCGCTGGCGATGCTACCAACGGCCTCGATCCCAACCAAGGGCAAAAATGGAACTAGCCTACCTGCTGGTGGTCGAGAGGTCGACGGGGAGGCCCTGCTTTACCGGCGACGAGGTGCAACGGCGGGGCAGTTTCGGGAGGTCGATGAACTGGGTGCTACGGGTGCGGATAAGCTCGGGGAGGTGATGGGGAAGCTCCCTGAGGTTGCTAGGAACCCATAGGAGATGAAAGGAGCACCGGAGCTGGCCTATAGCCCGAGATCGACGGAGCTCCGAAGCGGCGGGGCCTCGGTCGATCTCGAGCACAGGAGCTCGCTGTGCTCAAATGGAGAGGCTTGGGGTGGAATTGAGGCTCTGGAGAGGTGGGATGGAGGTGCTGGAGCGAGGGGGATGCCCTATTTATAGGCTCCCGACGATGTACCGAGCCGGTGGTTTCACCGTAGCTCGCAGGAGAAGCAGTGAGCCTTCATGGTCGAAACCACGGGGTGCGGACGTGGTTTTGGGACCTTCGTGACCCACTGAGACGGAGAGAGAGCAAGGATGAGCATGCACGCGTGGCCACAGTCTTCTGGTGGATCTGGCGCGCGTGGGCACGCGTCGCTCCGGTCAACAGAGCGAGGGAGGAGGGGCCCTGGAGCTGCCCTGATGCAGAGAGGTGGTTAGGGACTCGAGGCAACATGGGGAGGCTTGAACCGGCCGGGCTGCCACCTTGGCTTTGGGTGTGCCCAGCAGCATGCCCAGAGCACAGTTTTGGCATGCCACGGCATGCTGGCGCGCTCGGGGGCGCTTTTGCCTTGTTTGGGTTGTCCTGGGGCTTGGCTTGGAGATGCCTAGCCGTTTGGGAGCCGAGGGGTTCACTGTTGCCCATGGGAGGAGAGGAAAGAAGAGATGTCAGTGCTAGACTAGAAGTTAGAGTGGGGATTTTGGGGCCTTCTGCTTGGATTCAAAGAGGGGCGACTCTCGTGTAGTTGGGGAGTGGTGTTGGCTACTTGGTCAAAAGGTTTGGAGAAAAGAGCTTAAGTGTGGAGTGGGGTAGGAGCTATTTTGCTATAATGGCAGTAGGTGTTCGACAGGTGTTTGGAGTAGAAACACCTCACCACTGGTGGTGAGAGTTATCAGGATTAGCTTGGGTGCAAAAATAATATGTTCCACCAAATTTGAGCCTCATTGGATGAGTTTGGCAATGCAAACTAGAAATGACCCTCAAATGGCAGGTCTGCCCCTTCCAAAGGGATTGTGGGTAAATCACTTCCTACAAATCCCATTTTTATCAGAGGCTCCTCATTTGGGGTGTTGAACACTCCCACAAAGTTTCATCCCATTTGGTTAAACCTTGTTATGTAGAGATGATTCAACTTGGTTCTGGACAGAAAGGGTTTTGGAATTATTTAGTGAACCAAACAATCTTGGAATGAGGTGAAACTTGGTGTGGCCACTAAATATAGCTTGGGAAGGTTGCTAGAATTTTCTTGGATTTTATTGGAAATATTTCCTTTGGAAATATTCCAAAAGGTCAAAACCGAAAGAATAGGTTTTCAAGGATTTACTCAAATATCTTGAATATAAATAGGGGTCGAAAATCATATGTATGGAAAATATATGTCCTATGAGTATCTCCAAAGTTTCTCAGATTTTTCTAAGGCAGAAAAGTATTTTTCCATATAAGAATATCATTTCTGGCCTCATAAATGGACATGCAAATAAAATGGGAAAATAACTTATAAATAATTATTTTATGGTTTTGGTAAGCTAAAATAGTTTTAGAACCAGATCACCAACTTTGGGTAAGAGCACTCCCTTGCCATCAAGGACTTGTAGTGCAACCCAAAGCAGGGTTTTGAAATAATCAGAAATAAGAAAAAAGATTTTGAGAATATTTAGGTTATGAAAAATATGGTTTTGATGATACACAATCAAGCACACAAGCATACAATGACAACTATGGCACTCACACAATTGGTTTTTGATTTTTTTTAATAAAATAAGATCTTTGAACTACACTAAAAGTGAAGTGAAAACAGGGTGTGACATAGTAGTAGATGCAGAATCGTTTTGGTCTACTTGACACGGATGTGATGCCTATATGCATATTCATTGCCTTGGATATCTTCATAATTATTCGCTTTTCTATCAATTCCTCGACAGTAATTTGTTCACCCACCGTATTATTTTCCTTTATGGGAGAAGCCTCTAGTGAAACCTATGGCCCCCGGGTCTATTTTCCATATTATACTTTCAGATCTATAAACCAAAAATACCAAAAATATCTTGCTGCAATTTATATACTTTTGTTTCTCTTGGAAATATGCCCTAGGGGAATAATAAAGTGGTTATTATTATATTTCTTTATTCATGATAATTTCCTATTATTCATGCTATAACTGTATTATTCGGAATCCGTAATACATATGTGAATACATAGACCACTATCTGTCCCTAGTGAGCTTCTAGTTGGCTAGCTCGTTGATTAATAGATGATCATGGTTTCCTGATCATGGACATTGGATGTCATTGATAATGGGATCATATCATTAGGAGAATGATGTGATGGACAAGACCCAATCCTAAGCATAGCACTAGATCGTGTTGTTCGTCTGCTAAAGCTTTTCTAATGTGAGTATCATTTCCTTAGACCATGAGATTGTGCAACTCCCGGATACCGTAGGAGTGCTTTGGGTGTATAAAACGTCACAATGTAACTGCGTGATTATAAAGGTGCACTACAGGTATGACCGAAAGTGTATGTTGGGTTGGTACGAATCGAGATTAGGATTTGTCACTCCGTGTGACGGAGAGGTATCTCTGGGCCCACTCGGTAATGCATCATCATACTGAGCTCAATGTGACTAAGGAGTTAGTCACGGGATGATGTGTTACAAAATGAGTAAAGAGACTTGCCGGCAACGAAATTGAACAAGGTATAATGATGCCGACGATCGAATCTCGGGCAAGTATCATACCAGTAGACAAAGGGAATTGCATACGAGATTGATTGAATCCCTGACATCGTGGTTCATCGGATGAGATCATCGTGGAACATGTGGGAACCAACATGGATATCCAGACCACGCTCTTGGTTATTGACCGGAGAGGTGTCTCGGTCATGTCTGCATGGTTCCCGAACCCGTAGGGTCTACACACTTAAGGCTCGATGATGCTAGGGTTGTAATGGGAATAGTATGTGGTTACCGAAGGTTGTTCAGAGTGCTGGATGAGACCTCGGACATTACGAGGAGTTCCAGAATGGTCCGTAGGTAAAGATTCATTTATAGGAAGTGGAGATTTGATCGCCGAAAGTGTTTTGGGGATTGTCGGTGTTGTACCATGACCACTGGAAGGGTTTCGGGGGTCCCCCGGAATGGCCACCGATACGTCTACAACGTATCTATAATTTTTGTTGGTTCCATGCTATTATCTTGTCAAAATTTGGATGTTTTGTATGCCTTTTATATCTTTTTTGGGACTAACTTATTAACTTAGTGCCAAGTGCCAGTTCCTTTTTTTTCCGTGCTTTTGACCCCTTTCAGAGGAGAATTTTAAACGGTGTCCAAACGGAATAAACTTCCGAAAAGATTTTTTCCGGAACAGAAGATACGCAGGGGATGTGAGAACCAAGGCAGAGGCCACAAGCCCCCTAGGCGTGGCCAGGGGGGCGCCTAGCAGGCTTGTGGGCCCCGTGTGGCTCGTCTGCCCTACCTCTTCCGCCTATAAATTCCCGAACAATCCAAAACTGCGCGAGAGATCCACGAAAATACTTTTCCACCGCCGCAAGCTTCTGTCTCCGCAAGATCCCATCTGGGGCATGTTCTGGTGCCCTGCCGGAGGGGGGATTCGGATACGGAGGGCTTCTTCATCAACACCATGTCCTCTCCGATGATGCGTGAGTAGTTCACCATAGACCTTCGGGTCCATAGCTAGTAGCTAGATGGCTTCTTCCCTCTCTTGGATCTTCAATACAAAGTTCTCCATGATCTTCATGGAGATCTATCCGATGTAATCTTATTTTACGGTGTGTTTGTCGAGATCCGATGAATTGTGGATTTATGATCAGATTATCTATGAATCTTATTTGATTTTCTTCTGATCTCTTATATGCATGATTTCATATCCTTGTAATTCTCTTCGAGTGGCCAAGTTGATCTATGATTCTTGCAATGGGAGAAGTGCTTGGTTTTGGGTTCATACCATGCGGTGACCTCACCCAGTGTCAGAAGGGGTAGCGAGGCACGCATCGTGTTGTTGCCATCAAGGGTAAAAATATGGGGTTTACATCATTGGTTTGAGTTTATCCCTCTACATCATGTCATCTTGCTTAAGGCGTTACTCTGTTCGTCATGAACTCAATACACTAGATGCATGCTGGATAGCGGTCGATGTGTGGAGTAATACTAGTAGATGCAGAAAGTATCGGTCTACTTGTTTCGGACGTGATGCCTATATGTACGATCATTGCTTTAGATATCGTGATGACTTTGCGCAGTTCTATCAATTGCTCGACAGTAATTTGTTCACCCACCGTAATATTTGCTATTTTGAGTGAAGCCTCTAGTGAACACTATGGCCCCCGGGTCTACTTCACATCATATTTTCAGCCTTACACTTTTACTTCGTTGCACTTTCCGCCTTCAGATCTCACTTTGCTATCAATCTTGAAGGGATTGGCAACCCCTTTATAGCGTTGGGTGCAAGTTGTTTGTGTTTGCGTAGGTACTCTGGACACTTGGCTTGACTCTCCTACTGGATTGATACCTTGGTTCTCAAACTGAGGGAAATACTTACTGCTCATGTGGTGCATCACCCTTTCCTCTTCAAGGGAAAAACCAACACAAGCTCAAGAGGTAGTAGAAGGATTTGTGGCGCCGTTGCCGGGGAGGATCAAGTCAAAGAATAGTCTCCCGCCAACCTGTCTAGTTCTGGCACCGGGGATTATTCTAGGTGAAGCTTATCCAAGTTAGTGTTGCAAACTCATCTCTTGCATTTACTTTTTTGCCTCTCGTTTTCCTCTCCTCCACTTCTGAAAGACAAAAATTTACAAAAATATTTGCCTTTTTTTGTTTTCCTTTCCTTTGCTTGTGTGCCATGTGCCTTCAATATGCTTGCATCTTCCCTTGCTGAAAATCTTTTGATATGAATCCTCATCCACTTGCTAATCTCTTTAAGAGATCCAATTATGTTGAACCATTTGCTAGTGAGTTGAGTGCACTTGACTTTCGCTATGGAGTTTTGCTTGAGATGCGTGAATCTGAAAATCGTGATGAAGAAATTTATGAAGTGATTCACGAGGGCTCCTTGAATGAAAATCATGATTGCAATGGTTTCACTATAAATTCTATTAGTGACAATCATGCTAAAAATATGCAAATCCCTAAGCTTGCGGATGCTAGTTTTTCTTTGTCCACTACTTGTTGTAATGATCATGATTGGGGTAATGATTTTTCTTATGATCTTGAAAATTTGTTCAAGCCTCATGATGATTATGATTTTGATAGTTTGGAGAAGTCATGACTTTAGTTGATGATAATCCCACTATTTTTGAAGAGCGTCAACTTTGCATGCATGTGGATCATGAAAAGAATATGTTTTGTGATAGCTATATTGTAGAATTTGATTATGATCCCACATGTAATTGCTATGAGAGAGCAAAATATTGTGGTAGAAGCTTTCATGTTACCAACTTACCTCTGGTTATGTTGAGATTGCTATTATCTCTTTCTTCTTACTTGCATTTGGTAACTATTGGTTGTCTTGCGAATTTGTTTTCCTATAAAATGCCTATGCATAGGAAGTATGTTAGACTTAGATATGTTTTCCACATGCTTTCTTGTCTTTTGTGTGATCATCATTGAATTATCAATGCCTAACTAAGGGCGTTAAACAATAGCGCTTGTTGGGAGGCAACCCAATGAATTTATCTTTGCTTTTTTGCTTTCTGTTTTGTTGCGTCCACACCATCATAATTATGTTATGATTGTGTTTTTTGTGTTTCTTTTTGTGTTTGAGCCAAGTAAAACCTTTATGACTAGTTTTGGTGATGGTTGTTTGATCATGCTGGAAAAAGACAGAAACTTTTCGCTCACAAAATTATTTTTCATTTTTATCCAGAAAGAGATTTTGAGTTGATTCTTTTTGCTGCTGGTCGATATGATTTTTTCCCAGGCTTTCGTAATTTGTCAGAATTTGTGAGGTACCAGAAGTATACAAAGAATACAGATTTCTACAGACTGGTCTGTTTTTGACAGATTCTGTTTTTGTTGTGTTGGTTGCTTGTTTTGATGAAACTATGGATAGTATCGGGGGGGGGGGTACTAGCCATGTAAAAGTGAGAATACAGTAATCTAACACCAATATAAATAGAAATCAAGTTTTCTACAGTACCTAAAGAGGTGGTAGTTTGTTTTCTTGTGCTAATGATATCACGAGTTTCTGTTTAAGTTTTGTGTTGTGAAGGTTTCAAGTTTTGGGTGATGTTCTCATGCACAAAGGGATAAAGAGTGGAAAGAGATCAAGCTTGGGGATGCCCAAGGCATCCCAATCCAAATTCAAGGAAACCAAAAAGCCTAAGCTTGGGGATGCCCTGGGAAGGCATCCCCTCTTTCGTCTTCAATCCATCGGTAACATCACTTGGAGCTATATTTTTATTCACCACATGATATGTGTTTTGCTTGGAGCGTCTGGTATCGTAGGAGTCTTTTCTTTTTGTTGTGTCACAATCATCCTTTCTGCACACCTTTTGAGAGAGATACGCGCTCATCGTGAATTTGCTAGAATACTCTTTGTGCTTCACTTATATCTTTTGAGCTAGACAATTTTGCTCTTTGTGCTTCACTTAGATCTTTTAGAGCACGGTGGTGCGTAACTTGGTAGTTGGCTTGTGCTATGAAAGTAGTACCAAAGGTGATAGGTACCCAAAGAGGATACAATGAAACTTCCATCTTCATATGCATTGAGTAGAAAGAGAAGTTTGATTCCTCTCAATTAGTTTTGAGACGTGGATTTGGTAATATTAAGAGTTATGTTAGTAGGGTGTTGTGAATCTAGAAATACTTGTGTTGAAGTTAGTGATTCCCGTAACATGCACGTATGGTGAACCGCTATGATAGGAAGTCGGAGCATGATTGATATATGTATTTTCATCCTTTGTGTTGCGGTCGGGATCGCGCGATGGTTAACACCTACCAACCCTTCCCCTAGGAGTATGCGTTTAGCACTTTGTTTCGATTACTAATAAAAACTTTTGCAATAAGTATGTGAGGTCTTCATGACTAATGTGAGTCCATGGTATAGATGCACTTTCACCTTCCACCATTGCTAGCCTCTCTAGTACCGCACAATTTTTGCTGGTGCACAAACCCACCATATGCCTTCCTCAAAACAGCCACCATACCTACCTACTATGGCATTTTCATAGCCATTCCGAGATATATTGCCATGCAACTCCCACCGTTCCATCTCATGACTTGTGCCGTCACTCTCACATTGCCATTGCATTATTGTAAGGTAGCTAGCGAGATGTTTCAACGTCATACGCCAAGCTAGATCGTTGCACATCCCGGTACACTACCGGAGGCATTTCCTATAGAGTCATCATCATTCTAAGCTTTGAGCTTTGAGTAAATAAAAGTGTGATGATCATAATTATTAGAGCATTGTCCCATGTGAGGAAATAAAAAAAGAGGCCAAAGTTGCGCACACAAAAAAAGAGAGAGATATGGAAAGAGGCCAATGACCCAAACAAAAAAGAGAGAGAGAGAAAAAGAGAGAAGGGACAATGCTACTATCTCTTTCCACACTTGTGCTTCATAATAGCACCATGTTCTTCATGATTGAGAGGCTCTCGTTTTATCACCACCATATGCTAGTGGGAATCTTCATTATATAACTTGGCTTGTATATTCTGATGATGGGCTTACTCAAAACTGCCCTAGGTCTTCGTGAGCAAGCAAGTTGGATGCACACCCACTAGTTCTCCTTTTGAGCTTTCACATACTTATAGCTCTAGTGCATCCTTTGTATGGCAATCCCTACTCATTCACATTGACATCTATTAATGGGAATCTCCATAGCCCTTTGATAAGCCGAGTCAATGTGACCATCTCTTCCTTTTTGTCTCACAACCTCCACCACACTCTATTCCACCATAGTGCTGTATCCATGGCTCACGCTCATGTATTGCGTGAGAGTTGAAAAAGGTTTGAGAAAGTAAGAGTGCAAAAACAATTACTTGGCCAATACCGGGGTTGTGCATGATTTAAATTAGTTGCATGGGGATGATGGAGCATAGCCAAACTATATGATTTTGGAAGGTTAACTTTCTTTGGCCTTGTTATTTCGAAAGTTCATGATTACCCTGCTAGTTTGCTTGAAGTATTATTGTTTTCATGTCAATAGCAAACTATTTTTTTGAATCTTACGGATCTAAACATTCATGTCACATGAAAGAAGTTACAAAGGACAACTATGCTAGGTAGCATTCCACATCAAAAATTCAGTCTTTATCACTTCCCTACTCGAGGACGAGCATGAGTTAAGCTTGGGGATGCTTGATACGTCTCCAACGTATCTATAATTTTTGTTGGTTCCATGCTATTATCTTGTCAAACTTTGGATGTTTTGTATGCCTTTTATATCTTTCTTGGGACTAACTTATTAACTTAGTGCTAAGTGCCAGTTCTTGTTTTTTCCGTGTTTTTGACCCCTTTCAGAGGAGAATTTTAAACGGTGTCCAAACGAAATAAAACTTCCGAAAAGATTTTTTCCGAAACAGAAGATACGCAGGGGACGTGAGAACCAAGGCAGAGGCCACCAGGGGAGGCCACCAGCCCCCTAGGTGCGGCCAGGGGGGCCCGCGCCTAGCAGGCTTGTGGGCCCCGTGTGGCTCATCTGCCCTACCTCTTCCGCCTATAAATTCCCGAAAAATCCAAAACTGCGCGAGAGATCCACGAAAATACTTTTCCACCGCCGCAAGCTTCTGTCTCCGCAAGATCCCATCCGGGGCACGTTCTAGTGCCCTGCCGGAGGGGGGATTCGGATACGGAGGGCTTCTTCATCAACACCATGACCTCTCCGATGATGCGTGAGTAGTTCACCATAGACATTCGGGTCCATAGCTAGTAGCTAGATGGTTTGTTCTCTCTCTTGGATCTTCAATACAAAGTTCTCCATGATCTTCATGGAGATCTATCCGATGTAATCTTCTTTTGCGGTGTGTTTGTCGAGATCCGATGAATTGTGGATTTATGTTCAGATTATCTATGAATCTTATTTGAGTTTCTTCTGATCTCTTATATGCATGATTTCTTATCCTTGTAATTCTCTTCGAGTTGTTGGTTTTGTTTGGCCAACTTGATCTATGATTCTTGCAATGGGAGAAGTGCTTGGTTTTGGGTTCATACTGTGCGGTGACCTCACCCAGTGACAGAAGGGGTAGCGAGGCACACATTGTGTTGTTGCCATCAAGGGTAAAAAGATGGGGTTTACATCATTGGTTTGAGTTTATCCCTCTACATCATGTCATCTTGCTTAGGGCGTTACTCTATTCGTCATGAACTCAATACACTAGATGCATGCTGGATAGCGGTCGATGTGTGGAGTAATAGTAGTAGATGCAGAAAGTATCGGTCTACCTGTTTCGGACGTTATGCCTATATGTATGACCATTGCCTTAGATATCATCATGACTTTGCGAAGTTCTATCAATTGCTCGACAGTAATTTGTTCACCCACCGTAATATTTGCTATTTTGAGAGAAGCCTCTAATGAACACTATGGCCCCCGGGTCTACTTCACATCATATTTTCAGCCTTACACTTTTACTTCGTTGCACTTTCCGCCTTCATATCTCACTTTGCAATCAATCTTGAAGGGATTGACAACCCCTTTATAGCGTTGGGTGCAAGCTCGTTTGTGTTTGCGCAGGTACTCTGGACACTTGGCTTGACTCTCCTACTGGATTGATACCTTGGTTCTCAAACTGAGGGAAGTACTTACTTCTCCTGTGCTGCATCACCCTTTCCTCTTCAAGGGAAAAACCAACGGAAGCTCAAGAGGTAGTAGAAGGATTTCTGCCACCAGCCCCGAAGGGCTACGTGGGCCAAAAGGTTGATGGGAACCAGCCCCTAGGTGGGCTGGTGCGCCACCACCAAGGGCCCAAGGTGCACAAGAGGTCTAAGGGGGCCAAACCCTAGGCGTGGGGGCTGCCTTGGGTGCCAAGCCCACCCTCGGGCGCCGCCCCTCCTCCTCTTGGCCGCCGCCTGATACGTCTTCATCGTATCTACTTTTCCAAACTCTTTTGCCCTTGTTTTGGACTCTAATTTGCATGATTTGAATGGAACTAACCTGGACTGACGCTATTTTCAGCAGAATTGCCTTGGTGTTATTTTTGTGCAGAAATCAAAGTTCTCCAAACTTCCTGAAAATTTACGGGGAGCAGTTTTGGAAAATATCAAAAATATCTGCGCCAAGTTCCACCTCAGGGGGTGGGCCAGTGGGCCACAAGCCCCTACTCCGCCACCACCCCTGGTGGCGGTGGGCAGGCTTGTGGGGCCCACAGGCACATGCCGCCCCCAACTCCAGCTCTATAAGTTGCCTTTCGTCCGAGAAAAAATAAAAAAGTGAAGTTTTCGTCGTGTTTTCGATACGGAGGCGCCGCCACCACCTGTTCTTCATTGGAGGGCAGATTTGGAGTCCGTCTTGGGCTCCGGAGAGGGGAAATCGTCGCCATCGTCATCATCAACCTTCTTCCCTCTCCAATTCCATGAAGCTCTTCGTCGTTCGTGAGTAATCTATTCGTAGGCTCGCTGGGCGGTGATGAGTAGGATGAGATCTATCATGTAATTGAGTTAGTTTTGATGGGGATTGATCCCTAGTATCCACTATGTTCTGAGATTGATGTTGCTACTAATTTGCCATGGTTAATGCTTGTCACTAGGGCCCGAGTGCCATGATTTCAGATCTGAAATTATTATGTTGTCACCAATATATGTGTGTTTTAGATCTGATCTTGCAAGTTGTAGTTACCTACTATGTGTTATGATCCGGCAACCCCGGAGTGACAATAACCGGAACCACTCCCGGTGATGACCATAGTTTGAGGAGTTCATGTGTTCACCAAGCGCTAATGCGTTGGTCCGGTTCTTTATTAAGAGGAGAACCTTAATATCCCGTAGTTTCCTTTTGGACCTTGCTGCCACGGGAGGGATGGACAATAGATGTCATGCAAGTTCTTTTCCCTAAGCACGTATGACGACACACTGAATGCATGCCTACATCACATTGACGAACGGGAGCTAGCCACATATCTCTCCGTGTTATAGCTGTTGCATGATGAATATAATCCAAACAAATCACCAACTCATTGCCTACGAGTTTGTCCTACTGCTGCTGTTACTTGTCTTGCTTTGCTGCTGCTACTACTGTTGCTACTGCTGTTACTTGTCTTGCTCTGCTGCTGCTACTACTGTTGCTACTGCTGTTACTTGTCTTGCTCTGCTGCTGCTACTACTGTTGCTACTGTTGCTACTGCTGTTACTTGTCTTGCTCTGCTGCTACTGTTGCTACTACTGTCGCTTGCTACTGGTGCTACTTGCTACTGTTGTCACTACTGTTGTTCCTTGCCACTGCTATTGCTTGTTACACTGCTACTACCTGCTACACTGTTGGTTCACCTACCGTTGACGAGAATTGTCAACTTCCGTCGACACGACAACGAAGGCGCCATTGATACAATCATTAGGAATAGTCTGCCGTCAACAGATCGTTTCTGACACCGTTGTTATCATACTACTTTGCTGTTACTACCGTGCTTGCAGATACTAATCTTTCAGGTGTGGTTGAATCCGACAAATTCAACTGCTAATACTCGAGAGTATTCTCTCACCTCCTTTAGGCGATCAACAAATTTGGGTCGAATACTCTACCCTCGAAAACTGCTGCGAACCCACGCGCTGGTGGGCCATCAACAGCATTCTTCCAGTTTCATTACTGGGGAGTGCTATTAGCATTCTTCCGGTGCCATTGTAGGAGAAGGTTTGTTGTCATAAGTGTTCGTCTAGCTAACGCCAGAGATTGCAGATCAACATTTTTCTGGCGCTGTTGCCGGGGAGGTATTGCTATATTCTCTGAGTTACTTGGGATTTATATCTGCTGATACACTATGAAGAATCTGAAGGATCCAAAGACCAAAGTCTTGCCCCCAACTACGAGGGGAGGTAAGGAATTGTCATCTAGCTCTGCACTTGATTCACCTTCAGTTATGAGTAAGTTTGCAACATCACCTCCTGCTAGAAATCTTGATATGCCGCCTGTGCTTGATGATGCTTGTGATACTACTGCTAGAGATGCTATGCTTGATACTATGCCTGATAATGCTAGAGATGCTATGCATGATACTGCTTTTCCTGATGATGCTATGCTTGATGCTGCTTTGCCTGATGATGCTAGAGATGCTATTTTGCGTGATGATGCTATGCTTGATACTGCTAGAGATACTCCTTTGCCTAATGTTCCACTAGGAGTGTTCCTTGATGCTCATATTGCTAGAGTTACTGCCAATGCTCGTGATGCTTCTGAAACTGCCGATACTATTGAGATAGAACCTGCTTTTGCTCCTGTTAGATCTAGCTCTCCTAGATATGAATTGCCTGATATACGTGAGGGTTACGTTATGGATGGAGAGATAGCTGAGGATTTTCTTGCGTGTAGGGATGCCTATGACGCTGAGAAATTACTTCTCAAGTGGAAGGAAAAATCTCGGGAAGCTAGGATGAAAAATGACCCAAAGTTTGCCACTTCGCCTATCTTTGTCACCGATAAGGATTATGAATTCTCTGTCGACCCTGAGATAATCTCTCTAGTCGAATCTGATCCTTTTCACGGTTATGAGTCTGAGACGGTCATAGCCCATCTTGCTAAACTATCCGAAATAGCCAACCTTTTCACTAATGAGGAGAAGAACCGCCACTACTATATCCTTAAGCTGTTTCCTTTCTCTCTAAAGGATGACGCTAAAGCCTGGTTCACTTCTCTTGCTCCTGGATGTGTGCGTAGTCCCCAGGAGATGGACTATTACTTCTGTGAGAAATATTTCCCTGCCCATAAGAAGCAAGCTGCCTTGCAAGAAATATACAACTTTGCTCAACTCCAAGAAGAGAGTCTTCCACAAGCTTGGGGGAGGCTCGTCCAGCTACAAAATGCTTTGCCTCATCACCCTCTTAAGAAGAACGAGATACTTGATATCCTCTATAACGGACTTACCGATGCCTCTAGAGACTACCTAGATAGTTGTGCCGGTTGTGTTTTTAGGGAACGAACTGTAGAACAAGCTGAGACCCTACTGAATAACCTCTTGATCAACGATAATGCTTGGACTATTCCCGAACCACCTCCTAAGCCAACTCCTAAGAAAATATGTATTCTATTCCTCAATCCCGGAGATATGCAAGAAGCCAAGAAATCTATGCAAGAGAAAGGCATTAGATGTGAAGATGTCAAAAATCTACCACCTATCAAAGAGATCCATGGTATCGATATCCTGATACAGGTAGTGGAAGTGAATTCTCTGTGTAGGTTTGATGAGAGTGATATTCCTTTTGATAAACCTGCTAGCCTATGCTTTGATGAATTTGACAACTTTGTTGCCAAACAAGAGAGTTTCAATGATTATGTTCACAGACGTTTGGAACAAAGTACTCGTATGCTTAGCCATTTAAGTGCTTGTGTAGACAGAAATGTCACCGATCTGAAGCTTCTGAGTAAACATGCGTCTATGATTACTACTCAGGTAGAACAAGTACTCAAAGCTCAGAATGACCTGCTCAATGAATTAAATGACAACTTTGTCAGAGTCATTACTAGAGGAGGAAAAATTACTCAGGAACCTTTGTATCCTGAAGGTCATCCTAAGAGAATTGATCAAGATTCTCAAGGAATCAATGCTGATACACCTAGTCATCCTAAGGAGAAGAAGAAGGATGATAGAAACCTACATGCCAGTTCACCAAATACTATCACACCTAAAGAACTTAATGATATTTCTGCGTCTGATGCAGAAACACAATCTGGTGATAACATGAAACTGGTGACAACATGGACAGTGATGTTCGTAATAATGCTCAACCTAGCCATGATGAGGATGTGGAGATTGAACCTACGGTTAATCTTGATAATCCACAACCTAAGAGATACGACAAGAATGACTTCACTGCTAGGAAGCATGGTAAACAAAGAGAGCCATGGGTTCAGAGACCTATGCCCTTTCCTCCTAAGCCATCCAAGAAAAAGGATGATGAGGATTTCGAGCGTTTCGTTGAGATGATAAGACCCGTCTTTCTACAGATGCGGTTAACTGATATGCTCAAGATGTCTGCGTATGCCAAGTACATTAAAGATATCGTGACTAATAAACGAAAGACACCAGATCTTGAGATCTCCACCATGCTTGCGAATTACACTTTCAAAGGTGGAACTCCTAAGAAACTTGGATATCCCGGAGTGCCCACTATACCTTGCTCCATTAAAGGAACCTACATAAGAACTGCCTTATGTGACCTTGGAGCTAGTGTTAGTGTTATGCCGCTTTCTCTTTATCGTAGACTTGAGTTGGATAAGTTGACATCCACTGAAATTTCTATGCAAATGGCCGACAAATCAACTGCTTTCCCTATCGGCATTTGCGAGGATGTGCCTATTGTGGTTGCTAATACCACTATCTTAACAGACCTTGTTATCTTGGATATTCCCGAGGACGATGCCATGGCTATCATCCTCGGAAGACCCTTTTTAAACACTGCAGGGGCTGTTATAGATTGCAACAAAGGCAATGTCACTTTCCACGTCAACGGTAATGAGCACACAGTGCACTTTCCGAAGAAATGATATCCAGTACATTCCATCAATGCTATCGAAAAGACTTCATCGATTCTCATTGGGAGCTTTGAATGCCCTATTCCTCATGTCAAGATGAAGTATGATTTGCTTGTTGGGGAGATTCATATCCCCATTGAGGTGACTTAGTGGCTATTTGAAAATTCTCCGTTCTCTTTTGCGATTCGAGAGGGTTTTGTCATAAGGACTTGATCAATCCCATTGACGGATTTCTTTCGATGACCATGAGATGGATGAATCAGAGAGTCAGATACCTGTGTTTTGAGTTTTCCTTTTCTGTTGCTTAGAAGAAAAATGATGGAATTAGTTTAGCTTTTCCCGTTTTCTATTTTAGCGTCCCGGAGAAAAATACCTCGAAAATAAAAGTTCTCCGATGGTTGTGAAAATTTAGTATGATTTTTTCCGGAAGTTTTGAAAATTTCTGGGCCTGAGAGCTGGCGAGGGGGCCTGACCAGTGGGCCACAAGCCCCCCACTGCCACCTACCCCCCTGGTGGCGGGGTGCAAGCTTGTGGGGCCCACAGGCACCCCCTCCACTCATTCCAGCTCCCAGCCTCTTCTTCCACCTCCAGAAAAAATTGTTTCGCAGCTCAATCCCGTGTTCTTGCTCATTTGGCTGTGATTTTTGATCTCCTTGCTCAAAGCACCATTCTCCGAACTGTTTTGGGGAAATTACTCCTTGGTAAGTGACTCCTCCATTGGTCCAATTAGTTTTGCTCTAGTGCTTTATCCTTCGCGTATTCTTGCTACCTTGGTGACCCTGTTCTTAAGCTTGAAAGGTTGATTTTAGCTGGTCCCAAGTAGTTTTAGCGCGTGATACGGTCTCTAGTCACTAGTAGGAGTAGTTGCTACAAGGTGTGGTGGGTCTTTATTCACTTTTCTCTTGAACTTCAAAAATTTCAGCATAAGGAAATTATGTTCAGGAGGAAGTTTCATGGTGGTTCCTCAAGTAAGAAGGGTCCTCGTATCTCTTTTCGGGAGCCCGAACCTTTTCAACTAAGGGACGCACCGGTGCAACCATGTGAATGGCCTTCCGATGAGTTCATGATCGAAGCAGGCTTCAAGGACGAGTTCGATGCACTTGTCTGCAATGCCGGGTTAGAAGAATTCCTCTCAGATAAATGTGAACAGTATGCTATGCTCACTGCCTCCTTCGTGCGTAGATTTAATTTTTTAGCTGGCCGTGAGTCACCCATACTGTTTGATCTGTACGATAAATCCTATACCGTGGATCTGGAGGATTTCAATAGGATTTGCAAGATACCCGATGGGGGTAGTGTTAATGATCCTCCTAAGTCCTCGGTCAGAGACTTTGTCTCCAGTATAATTGTGGGAGAAACCAGAGATATCACGCAAGCCACCATAGGAAGCATCCATTTCCCTGCCTTGCACTACCTTGCCCTCTTCATAGGTAGGTGCATTAACGGCAAGGGTGCACATTGTCACCTATGCGCTTCCGACCTTAGTATCCTTAAGAGCGCAGTAACAAGTGACAGGAGCTTCAGTATGGGAGATATTATAGCAAGGAGGCTGAATAAAAATGCCAGTGAGGGGGATTTCTTTGGTGGAGTTTATACTACATGCTTAGCAAATTTTCTGGGAGTATCCATCCGTCCAGAAGACCCTCCTCTCCGTACAACCTACCTTGATCGTGTCGCTCTAACACGCTACCAGTTCCTTGAGAGAGATCATGGATCCCTCCTATACCGCTTGATATTTAACCGGCAGCGTGTTTTCCATATTACCCTACCTGCTCCTGCTTTCTTTGATTTTTATGTTAAACAAAGATACTACATAACCATAGGAGAGGCAGAGGAGTATGAGAGGGAGGCGACTGCTGCTCGACTTCGTGAGGCAGCTATTCAGGCAGTGGCTGCAGCACTCCAGTATAACACCCATTATCACTTTGGGTTTCGCCACGATCATCCATGGGAGTAGACCAAGTTAGGCCAAAAGCCTAAGCTTGGGGGAGTATGTGTTCTCACCGACTTTACATTGATGCTTATGCTTTCACTTTGTTAGCCAGTGTTTACACTTTGCCACTGTATTATCCATGCTAGTTTCTTTTCATTTTCGTGTTTTCTTGTTTTGTGTCCTTTTGAGAAAACCCAAAAAGATTTTTCTTTCTTCTTTTGCTTGTTGGGAGTTTTCCCGTGTAAATAGTTTTCTTTTTCTTTGTGTCAAGGTAGAAGATATTGGTTACAATGCTTAGTGGTTCTTGCATGCTTACCTGTTTAGCTTTCAAAGAGCCATATTATTTTGTCTTCTCCTTTGTGTTTGCCTGCAGATTCAGCTTAGTCCAATGCACGAGCACGCTTATTATCGTTTTCATCGTTCGATCGTGCAAATGAAAGGCAACAATGATGATATATGATGAAGTGACTGAGACTGAAAAGATGGTATTAACTCTATCTATTTTGTTTTTGTAAATATGACTAGCTTGTCGACCCAGATTTAGCTTTGTTGTGAGAGAACCATGTTTGCAATGATAACTTAGAGATCATAGTTTCTGATGCCATGCTTATTTAGTTGAGAGATTATAATGGTTTATCTTGAATGCCAATATAGATTTTGAGATGACTATGATGTAGCATGATAGGATGGTATTCTCCTTTGAATGTTTCATGTGGCTTGACTTGGCGCATGTTCATGCATGTAGTTGAAACAAAATCAACATATCCTCTATGATGTTCGTGTTCATGGTGATTTATATCCTGTTCATGCTTGCATTCAATGTTAGTCAAACTCATTGCATCTTGATGACTGTTGTGGCTCTCTAGTTGGTCGCTTCCCAGTCTTTTGCTAGCCTTCACTTGTACTAAGTGGGAATACTGCTTGTGCATCCACTTCCATAAACCCAAAAAGTGTTTTCCATGAGAGTCCACCATACCTACCTATTTGCGGTATCTACCTGCCGTTCCAAGTAAATTTGCATGTGCCATTCTCTAAACCTTCAAGAAATAATCTGTTTTGCATGCCCGAACCGCTCATGTGGTGAGAGAGGGCTATTGGTATCTTCCATGCTAGGAGTGTTATCCTCGACATGTGTTTATTCACAGTCATTCACGAGAAAGGGGCCGATATTTGGGATACCCAGTTCCACACTTAAATCAAAAACATAATTGCAAAACAAGACCCCCCCGGATTGATGCTAGTATGGACGGTACCCGAGGATTCGGCTAGCCTAGAGTGTGATTGATTGGTGGTGGGGGAGTTAAAACTTTACTTTTCTGTTTGGGAACCGCCTATAGCATGAGTAGCATGGAAGATATTGAGAACTCTTGGTCATTGCGTTAACAATGAAAAGCATGCCACCCAAATTTATTATCTCTGTTTTCAAAAGCTTGAACTCTGGCACCTCTGCAAATCAATGCTTTCCTCTGCGAAGGGCTTGTCTATTTATTTTCCTGTCGAGTCATCCTCCTCTTATATAAGCACCAATTAGAGAGCACCTTTGTCATTTTTATGCTTTCCTTTTGATTGATATTGAGTATGACTATGTCTGGACCTTCGTTGCTATGAATTACAATGTTTAGTCAGCCCTTAATCTTTGAAAGTGCTCTGCATTTATGTTTTGCGGTCTCAGAAAGAGCTAGCAAGATACCACCTATTCATATTGCTTCATGCTTGTTTTGATTGAAGTGTTGGTATTTGAAACTCATTATTATTTGCTCGTTAGCTGATTATGCCATTGATATTAGTTTACCGTCAGACCTTTGTGTCATTTGCTTTTGTGGTTAACTTGTGATCTTGCCGAAATCTGGTTATGAGTTAGACATAGTTGCAACAACAAGATCAAACAGAGTTTGTCAAAGTTTTTCTTTCTCTCTTAGTTTGTCAACTGTGTTGGTTGAGGACAAGCAAGGTTTTAAGCTTGGGGGAGTTGATACGTCTCCATCGTATATACTTTTCCAAACTCTTTTGCCCTTATTTTGGACTCTAATTTGCATGATTTGAATGGAACTAACCTGGACTGACGTTGTTTTCAGCAGAATTGCCTTGGTGTTATTTTTGTGCAGAAATCAAAGTTCTTCAAACGTCCTGAAAATTTACAAGGAGCAGTTTTGGAAAATATCAAAAATATATGCGCCAAGTTCCACCTCAGGGGGTGGGCCAGTGGGCCACAAGCCCCTGCTCCGCCACCACCCCCTGGTGGCGGTGGGCAGGCTTGTGGGGCCCACAGGCACCTGCCACCCCCAACTCAAGCTCTATAAGTTGCCTTTCATCCCAGAAAAAATAAAAAAGACAAGTTTTCATCGCATTTTTGATACGGAGGCGCCGCCACCACCTGTTCTTCATCTGGAGGGAGATCTGGAGTCCGTCATGGGCTCTGGAGAGGGGAAATCGTCGCCATCGTCATCATCAACCTTATTCCCTCTCCAATTCCATGAAGCTCTTCGTCGTTCATGAGTAATCTATTCGTAGGCTCGCTGGGCGGTGATGAGTAGGATGAGATCTATCATGTAATCGAGTTAGTTTTGATGGGGATTGATCCCTAGTATCCACTATGTTCTGAGATTGATGTTGCTACTACTTTTCCATGCTTAATGCTTGTCACTAGGGCCCGAGTGCCATGATTACAGATCTGAAATTATTATGTTGTCACCAATATATGTGTGTTTTGTATCCGATCTTGCAAGTTGTAGTTACCTACTATGTGTTATAATCCGGCAACCCCGGAGTGACAATAACCGGAACCACTCCCGGTGATGACCATAGTTTGAGGATTTCCTGTGTTCATGAAGTGCTAATGCGTTGGTCCGGTTCTTTATTAAAAGGAGAACTTTAATATCCCGTAGTTTCCTTTTGGACCCCGCTGCCACGGGAGGGATGGACAATAGATGTCATGCAAGTTCTTTTCCCGAAGCACGTATGACGACACACGGAATGCATGCCTACATCACATTGACGAATGGGAGCTAGCCACATATCTCTCCGTGTTATAGCTGTTGCATGATGAATATCATCCAAACAAATCACTGACCCATTGCCTACGAGTTTGTTCTACTGCTGATGTTACTTGTCTTGCTTTGCTGCTGCTACTACTGTTGCTACTGTTGCTACTGCTGTTACTTGTCTTGCTCTGCTGCTGCTACTGCTATTACTTTTCTTGCTCTGCTGCTACTGTTGCTACTATTGTTACTTGCTAGTGTTGCTACTTGCTAATGCTGTCACTACTGTTGTTCCTTGCCACTGCTATTGCTTGTTACATTGCTGCTACCTGCTACACTGTTGGTTCACCTACCGTTGATGGGAATTGACAACTTCCGTCGACGCGGCAACGAAGGCGCCATTGATACACTCGTTAGGAATAGCCTGCCGTCAACAGATCGTTTCTAACACCGTTGTTATCATACTACTTTGCTGTTACTACTTTGCTTGCAGATACTAATCTTTCAGGTGTGGTTCAATCCGACCAATTCAGCTGCTAATACTCGAGATTATTCTCTGACCTCCTTTAGGCGATCAACAAATTTGGGTCGAATATTCTACCTTCGAAAATTGCTGCGAACCCACGCGCTGGTGGGTCATCAACAACATTCTTCCAGTTTCATTACTGGGGAGTGCTATTAGCATTCTTCCGGTGCCTTTGCAGGAGAAGGTTTGTTGTCATAATTATTCGTCTAGCTAACGCGAGAGATTGCAGATCACCGCCCCTCCCACCTAGGGCAGCAGCCGCACCACCTAGGGAAACCCTTGTTGGGGATCTTAGTAATTTCAAAATATTTCCTACGCTTCACAAGGATCTATCTATGGAGAAACCAGCAACGTGCAAAGGGGTAGAGAATCTTCATACCTTTGAAGATTGCTAAGCGAAAGTGTTGCTAGAACGCGGTTGATGGAGTCGTACTCGCAGCGATTCAGATCGCGGTGGATTCCGATCTTTGCGCCGACCAACGGCGCCTCCATGTTCAACACACGTGCATCCTGGTGACGTCTCCGATGCCTTGATCGAGCAAGGAGGGAGGAGAGGTTGAGGGAGAGCTCCGACAGAATGACTGCATGGTGACGGTAGAGCTACATGGCACTCCGACAAGGCTTCGCCAAGCACTACGGAGGACGAGGAGGAGGAGGAGTAGGGCTGAGCCAAGAGAGAGAAGCTGTGTCTCAAATAAGCCCCCAAACCCTCACTATATATAGGAGGAGAAGGAGGATGGTACCATCCCTTAGGGTTTCCCACCCTAAGGGGTGCGGCAGGCCTAGATGGCCTTGGGGCGGCGGCCAAGGTTGGAGGCGCCCTAGGGTGGGCCTTGAGGCCCAAGGTGGCCTCTCCACTCCTAGGGTTTGGCCCCCTCCACCCCTTGTTGCGCCTTGGGCCCTTAGTGGTGGTGCACTAGCCCACCTAGGGGCTGGATCCCATCCACTTTTGGCCCAAGTAGCACTTTGGGACTGGTGGCCCTTCCCGGTGGACCCCCGGAACCCTTTCGGTGGTCCCGGTACATTACCGGTGTCGCCCGAAACACTTCCGGCGAGCAAATCCTCACTTCCTATATATGAATCTTTACCTCCGGACCATTCCGGAACTCCTCATGATGTCCAGGATCTCATCCGGGACTCCGAACAGCCTTCGATAACCACATACGCTATTCCCCTATAACCCTAGCATCATCGAACCTTAAGTGTGTAGACCCTACGGGTTCGGGAATCATGTAGACATGACCGAGACACCTCTCCGGTCAATAACCAACTACGGGGTCTGTATATCCATGTTGGTTCCCACATGTTCCACGATGATCTCATCGGATGAACCACGATGTCGGGGATTCGATCAATCCCGTATGGAATTCCCTTTGTCTACCGGTATGATACTTGCCCGAGATTCGATCGTCGGTATCCCTATACCTTGTTCAATCTTATTACCAGCAAGTCTATGTACTCGTTCCATAAGACATCGTCCCGTGTCTAACTCCTTAGTCACATTGAGCTCAATATGATGATGGATTACAGACTGGGCCCAAAGATACCTCTCCGTCACACGGAGTGACAAATCCGTGTATCGATTCGTACAACCCAAGAGATACTTTCAGAGATACCTATAGTGCATCTTTATAATCACCCAGTTACGTTCTGATGTTTGATACACCAATGCATTCCTGCGGTATCTGGGAGTTGCACAATCTCATGGTCTACGGAAATGATACTTGACATTAGAAAAGCTTTATTACACGGAGAACACAATCTAGTGCTATGCTTAGGATTGGGTCTTGTCCATCACATCATTACCCAATGGTGTGATCTCGTTATCAGTGACATCCAATGTCCATGATTAGGAAACCATCATCATCTATTGATCAACGAGCTAGTCAACTAGAGGCTCACTAGGGACACATTGTGATCTATATACTCACACATGTATTACGGTTTCTGGTTAATACAATTATAGCATGAGTAATAGACAATTATCACGAACGAGGAAATATAACAATAACCATTTTATTATTGCCTCTAGGGCATATTTCCAATAGTCTGCCACTTGCACTAGAGTCAATAATCTAGTTACATTGTGATGAATCGAACACCCATAGAGTTTTGGTGCTGATCATGTTTCGCTCGTGGAAGAGGTTTAGTCAACGGGTCTGACAAATCCCTGTCTCGATTCGTACAACCCAAGAGATACTTTCAGAGATACCTGTAGTGCACCTTTATAATGACCCAATTACGGTGTGATGTTTGATACACCAAAGCACTCCTACGGTATCTGGGAGTTGCACAATCTCATGGTCTAAGGAAATGATACATGACAATAGAAAAACTTTAGCGCATGAACAACACGATCTAGTGCTATGCTTAGGATTGGGTCTTGTCCATCACATCATTCCCCGATGGTGTGAACTCGTTATCAATGACATCCAATGTCCATGATTAGGAAACTAAGATCATCTATTGATCAACGAGCTAGCCAACTAGAGGCTCACTAGGGACACATTGTGATCTATATACTCACACATGTATTACGGTTTTTGGTTAATACAATTATAGCATGAGTAATAGACAATTATCACGAACTAGAAAATATAATAATAACCATTTTTTTATTGCTTCTAGGGCATATTTGCAACAGTCTCCCACTTGCACTAGAGTCAATAATCTAGTTACATTGTGATGAATCGAACACCCATAGTGTTCTGGTGCTGATCATGTTTCGCTCGTGGAAGAGGTTTAGTCATGTGACCCGTGTGTACTTTACAAATATTTATATCTCTATCTTGGATGGATCCACGAATGGAGTTGAAGCGGCGCTTGATGTGCTTGGTATTCTTGTGAAACATGGGCTCCTTTTCAATAGCAATAACTCGAGTGTTGTCACAAAACAAAGTAATTGGGCCCGACGCACTTGGAATCACTCCTAGGTCGGTGATGAACTCCTTCATCCAGACTCCTTCATGTGCTGCTTCCGAAGTAGCTATGTACTCCACTTCACATGCAGATGTCGCCACGACACTTTGCTTGCAACTGCATGTGACAGCCCGAGACCGATGCTCCAGAAGATTCCCCTTTTAGTCTATTGCCGTCGTGTGATTAGTTTGTTTGTTGCATTCATCATCACATCATGTGCATCATCTGCATTGCATCGGCATTCCGTTGCTGCCAGTCTTCAAAACTGCATCCGTTAATAGTTGTCGGTTCTCTCCATTTTGTCGTTGAACGTTGGAGACCAACCACACACGCACGCGCCCGCGACATCGTTAAACTCTGTCACGGGCCGCGCCATTTCCCTCTCATCCCTGCGCAGCCCATCTACATAGTCCGTCTAGCTCATCTATTCCATTCCCGCATTCGTGGCGTCCGATCGCGATCCCGTGGTCGAAATCGGAAGTGGATTCGGGTAACCCTAGCCCCTTTCCCATTTAACCTTCCCCTCCTATCCATTTTGGACATCCACCCTCTCCACATCGAAATATGTGCCAGCCACCACCACCTTATCCACCTCCTCCTCCAGATCCTACGTGGACAATGTGGACCGTCAGATCGAAGATCGGACGGACCAAATAATTCCATGCCCGTGCTTCTCCTCCTCCCGAGCTCCTCCCATGGCAGCCTCCCATGCTCCTTGTCGTCTTCCTGTGGGCAGCCGGTCGAAGCCCTCATCATCGCTGGCCGGAGTTCCCTTTCGCCGGAGCAGCAACAGCTCTCCTGAGCTTCCCCTCCGCCGAACCTCCTTCTCCCGTCTCCTTCTTGTTCTCTCGGCCTCACCTCTTCTTCTTGTCTTCCCGCAGGTTCCCAAGCGTGGATGCTCGCCGGAGCTCGCCGAAGCACCGGTCGGACCTCCCCCTCCAGATCCATCCCCGGCAGATTCCGTTGTGTGCCGCCGGTCCCCGTCTTTCCCGTGCGCCGCCGTCGTCCGGGATCGGGTGGACCCCGATCTGGCCGCCACGTTGACCGAGCCTCCCGCTCGGCAACGCTCGTCAGTTGCAGAAGCTCAGCAGCGGAGGCCAGGCCGCCTCCTCCCGCTGGCCTAGCGCCACGTCTGCCAAGTGCAACCTCCGGTCCAGCTCGAGGCCCAGACGCGTCAGGCCTGCCTCCAAGCATCCTCCTTCGGCCTGCATAGCGCCCTCTCCTCCAGCTCCAGGCCAAGCCCGTGGTGAGCCTCGCCCCTTGTGCTATCTTCCGCCCGTGCGGCATTTTTGTTATTTAACGTCTGTGCCCAGTTTCAGCCCATGTTAAGATTAGGCTCATTCTTTTTTTTTTCGTCCGCGATTTAATCCGAATTTCAGAAAAGAGCATAATTTTAAAACCTCCGTAGTTTCTAAATCGTGCACCGGATCGGAGTGATTTAAATATGTAAATTGACTAGAATCTCGCATAGATTAGTATTTTCCAACTCTCATGCATGATTAAAACTATTGACCTTGATGTTTACCTCATTTTGTGCGTTGTGCCGTGTTTAGACGGTTTAGGTCGTATTTATTTAACCGTAGCTCCGTTGGAGATAAGCCATATATGTAAATGGACTAGAACGACGAGAAATATCACGTGAACCACTTTGTTTTCCCATTTAACATACATAAAATCTGATTAGGATAAATCTGGACATAATTAGAATTTAACGCATGGGGTCCTTTCGGAGATGCTATATGTCGTTTCCGGCCTCAGTTAAAATGCCTAGATAGGTAGTTTAATTTGTGCTTCACCCCTTGCCATGTTAACAACATTTTAATGTTGTCGTGTTAATAAACGGGAGTGAACTAGATAGTTAAACGTGGAGTTTCGTCAATATGCAACTCGTTGCATATTGAGCTCCATTTAATGTGTAGTGTTTGCGTGATGTGAATTGTCATGCCATGCCTTGCATATTTTAAACCGTCATGCATCATATGTGTTGTGCATCATGTCGTGCAGGTGCCGTGGTGAATACCGTGTGTTGATTTTTGTTTCCGGTTTGCTTTGTCTCGATAGAGTTCCGCAAGCGTGTGAGAATGTGAGGACATGTTCGACTACGTTGGTTCGTGTGCTTCACACAGTCGTTCTTCTTCCAAGCGAGTTATCATGCAAGATGATCATTTCCCGAGATATCATAACTGTAATTGCCATGCTAGTTGTTTCGTTTCTATCGTTATGTCTCGCTGCCTACCACATGTTAAATATCAATCTCCCAACATTGCCATGAAAACCTTCAACATGTTCACAACCTAGCAAACCACTGATTGGATATGTTACCGCTTGCTTAACCATGTGTTAGCGTTGCTAGTTGAAGGTGCAGTTGCTTCGATGTGCAAACATGGGTTCCTTGTTATATCACCCTATTAATGCTATTTAATTTAATGCACCTATATACTTGGTAAAAGGTGGAAGGCTCGACCTTTCTAGACTGGTGTTTTCTTCCACCTTTGTCGCCTTAGTTTCGGCTACCGGTGTTATGTTCCATAAATGAGCGCTCCTAACATGCTTGGGGTTGTTATGGGGACCCCCTAGATTCTCGTTTTGGGATAAAGCTCGTCTGTCAAGGCCCAACATTGGTACTATATTTACCCAACATAATAATTCTGTTAATACTGAAAAACATAGGGCGTCATGAACCCGAGGAGCAATTCAACATAATACAAGGAGGGCCAGTGCTGATGGTGCTGGTCCAAAACAGAGCACCGTGCGGGGCCAACCCGGGGAAACTCGGGTGATGTCTATCAGGCCACCCTACGCTTCGCTTATCCACCGTGTCCTCAGAACGAGATACGCGGCTCCTATCGGGATCGCCGACACGCCAGGCGTCCTTGCTGGACTTGGTTTACCTTTCTCGAGCGTCTTGTGCGAGGGATTCCAAGGATGCTTTGGGTTATCTCGAGGTTGAGGTTTTTCCAATAGAAACCCGAGGAGATCACGGGTTTCCCTCATCGAGATCATTCCGTCGCACCGTGTGGTAGTTTGTGATGGACTAGTTGGAGCACCCCTGCAGGGTTAAATCTTTTGGAAAGCCGTGCTCGTGGTTATGTGGCAACGTGGAAAGTTTGTTTAACATCCGGTTCTATATAATTTGAAGTAAGCTTAATTAAAATATGCCAACTGAGTGCGTAACCGTGACTGTCTCTTTCTTGAGCTCCTTCTCCGATCGAGGGCACGGTGGGGTTATGTATGATGTAAGTAGGTGTTCAGAATCATTCATTTGATCATCAGTAGTTCATCTCCGCTATGCGTAGATCACCCCCATCTTATTCTTGTACTCATAAGTTAGCCACCTCAAATAAATGCTTAGTCGCTTGTTGTAGCCTCACCACTTAACCATACCTCACCCATTAAGCTTTTCTAGTCTTGATACCTTTGGAAATGAGATTGCCGAGTCCCCTGTGGCTCACAGATTATTACAACACCAGTTTTAGTTATAGGTAAAGTGATATTAAGAGGTGAGCACGATGATTGTTCATTTGGATTTTCTTCTTCTACGTCGATCTAGGATGTGTTCGAGGACGACAACCTGGGATAGCACGGATGGACGTCGTTATTTTATCGTTTGGTTTCGTTCGTAGTCGGACCCTGCTCTTCTTCATGATGATTATGTATTGTAATGATGTGAATGATGTATCTTGTGGTGAGTGCAAGACAATTCCATATACTGTTGTCTTCAGTACATGTACTTATAACGATATCCATTCTTGCGAAACGACGAGATGCGCTTCTATCCCTGTCGAGGCCCTCGTGCCAAAATAAGGATAGGGTCGCATCTTGTGCGTTACAAGTTGGTATCAGAGCAGCACCGACCTAGGAATCCCCTCGATTGATCGAACTTGGCCGAGTGGAGTCTAGTGGAAAAACTACTTTGAGTCTAGTTATATATCGGAGAGTAGGATTCTTTTTTCTCCTCTTCTATGATGTGGTGAGGAATCTTGATGTAATAATTTTAATTCTACTCCTCTTCTCACTCATTTTTTTAGGATCACGGAGATATTTTTGGAATATATATGATGTCAATGTGACGGAGTTTTGACTTGGTGCCTCCTGTCTGACTTGATTTCTTCCGGGGAGTTGAGCTCCAGGGAATTCTTGAGCACATCATTATAATTCAGATTTCTTAGTATCTCAGGACGAAGGATGTTCGAAATTGCGTCAATACTAGTGGTGGCGAGAGGAGTCTGGCTTCCCCAGTACTGGTGCAGATAGATCCGGATGTATCACCATACTTAGTATCGTTGTGATTACGAGTGTATGAGATAGATGAGGTTCTGAGATTCTGGTTATGTGTTCACGGATGTGATACACTGGACGGGTTAGATGCTAGGAGTTGAGTGAAATTTTACTCCTTGTATCCGTAGACCCGATTGCATGACCAGAAATTTCGGGAGTTCTTAGGTGGGAATTCAAGTAATTACTTATAGGACAATCTTCCAACAGATGGATGATGTGAGGTTGGGGTTCAACATCTAGTGGATTTGTTTGTTCATGACCGTCTTACAATGGATCTCGTTGTGTCTTAAAGAGTCATTGTAGCTTGCTACGACTCGGGGACACTTCGTATGTCGTGTGCACTACCTTGTACATGATGCCTACTGTAGGATCGAGCCCATGCGAATCTATCCACTAAAATATCAGATGAAATTTCTGTCATGAATTTGTTCTGGCTTGTTTCGTAAGCCTCATCCTTTGTTTTGTTGGAGTATGGTAATTCGCGTTGCTTCGATGTCAAATGGTGATTTCATATCTTTCCAAGAGGTGTTCTCATGTTTTTATGGGAATGCTAATTCTTTTGCTCAATCAAGTTGTCTTTTCAATTCTTCTTAACCGGAGTCGTCACGTAAATTCCTTTTCATCCGACGTGCTTCTCTTCAAGTCAATTCTATTATTTTCAAGAATTGCAAGATCAATCTCTCATTTCTTTCCGGAGTTCATCTCATCTGTCCCAAGTTGTCTTTGTTTTTCCCCGCCCTCCCTCCCTTTTCTTCAATATGTCAGTCATCATCTAAGTGCCTTTCTTTTCAGTGATGCTTCCGCTATCTTTTTTCTGTATCCTATCCGGTGATTCATTATGAAGATTCTTAGGAGTTTTGAGTTCATTATTATTTTTTCATTATTGTTCTCTTTTCCGGTGAATTCAGTTAAGCTCTCTGTGTTCATCATATCTTTTTCATCTTTTAAATTCTTTCCCATGTTGTAATTCATATCAAGTCTTTATTGTTTTTCATATCTCTCTATTCCATCCGGAGTGTTCAAGATATCTCAGAGTTTCTTGTTTTCATTCCTTTCAATTATTTCGAGGTTCCCACCTCATCTAGTTTTAATTTTTACCGGCGCAATCAATATGCTTAGCAATCCATTCATCCGGTGTTTTCTTTCAGTGGGCCCATAACCCATAGGTTTCCTAGGATCTTTCATGCCTCTTGTAATCTTTTCCGGAGATCTTTAATTCTTTTTCAGTATGACGTAAGAATGTTTTCCATCAATCATATTCCTTCTTCAAGATCTATTCAATTATTCTCATCATTGGCTCAACCTTGCATATTCCTTATTCCAGAGTGTCTTAGTTATTCTTGGTGGTGTTCTCCTCATCATTTTCAGCTTGAAAGACTGAAGTAGTGTTTTTCTCAAGTCTTTTATCCATTCCGTTGAATATTTTCATCTCAGCTTCGTGTTATCCTCTCATTTGTTTTTGATAATGAGAAATGCCTTTCCTTCTATCCGGTGCATTCCAGATTTTTTTTCATTTCTTGATCCTCCGAAGGCCATCATTTTAGAAGATTTATTCGTTCTCAGCTTTCAGCTTTCATCCTCAAATTCTTCTCATTGTTTTATGTTTGCTCGTCTCTCAATTATTCTGGTGCCTTGTTCAAAATTTTCTCTCAGGTGGCTCATGATCTCTTCATTCTCATTTATCTCCATTCATTCTTGTTATCTCCATCCATTCCAATTCTTACCGGTGTCTCCTTCAAGACTTCTCCTAGTTTATGCTCATATCTCTCTCTATCCCCAATCTTTTCAAGAAGAATAAGTGGTATGCTAAATCCGTTGCTTGTCATAAATTTAACTTGATGAAGGATAAGCATAACATAATTCTCATTCTTGTTTCTTAGTGATTCAAATTCTTCTTCTGGAGTGGCTCATAATATAAAATTCTTTTTATGAGGTGTTCTTCAAAACTCTTGTTGGATTACCTCAAGTATTCCTTATCTTGCATTCCAAGTGCAATTCTTCCTTCTTTATCCTTTGAGGTGGTGTTATATCACTCTTGTTAGTGGAGGAGTATCGAAGAGAAGTTCTTTCAAGAATTAAATATGTAAACCCACTAATTCTTTGATCATGAGATATTTCAACCCATGGTTTCTTAATTGAGCTGTCTCGGGTTTAGACTTCACCTAAAGCTTTGTCTAAGGATTGTTGCTATTATGGTGTTGCCATTAATCCAAGTTTTCAATGTTTTTCTCGGTGTAAGAAGTTTTGCCTTTCTTGTTGCATCCAATCAATCCTTGTTCCTGTTAGTGGCTGGTTGTCACCTCATTATTTTGAAATGGTTCCCATAAGCCCACAACAAGCTTTTTCTTTTGTTGTTGATTTCCAACAACTTCGTTCAATTCTTCTTGCAAGGTTGCTTCTCAAATTCAATTGTGATAGTAGTTGTGAATTTCTTCTTCATTCGTTCTTCTAAATGATCTAGTTTCATTCTCTTGTTCCGGAGGCATTGTCATGTTGCCCTTTTGGGTCAATAATCTTGTTCTATCAAGATCGTGTTTTCTCATTGCTTATTCAATTTAGTTAGTTTGTTGTGAATCTTGTCAAGATCTTTCCGTCATATCAAATTTTGTCTTCTTTTCCTACTGAAGTGTTGCCGAAATTTTGTTTGAATTCTTGCTTGTTTCTCATGTCATTCTTCATCTCAAATTCAAGGATCGTTGGTTTCACTCGTTTGTCAAAGAAGCAATCAAGTTTTACCTCTTGCTCTTTCTCTTCCTCTTCCCCTTTCATTCTTGGATCTCGGGTCGAGATTACCTTGTAGTGTAGGAGATTTGTGATAGCTCGAGACTGACGCTCCCGAAGATTTCTCTTTTAGTCCATTGCCGTCATGTGATTAGTTTGTTCGTTGCATCCATCATCGCATCATCTGCATTGCATCGGCATTCCGTTGCCACCAGTTTTCAAAAGTGCATCCGTTATTAGTTGTCGATTCTCTGCATTTTGTCATTGACCGTTGGGGACCAACCACACACGCACGCGCCCGCGACATCATTAAACTCTGTCACGGGCCACACCATTTCCCTCCCATCCCTACATAGCCCATCTACACAGCCCGTCTAGCCCATCTATTCCATTCCCGCATCCGTGGTGTCCGTTCGCGATCCTGTGGTCGAAATCGGAATTGGATTCGGGTAACCTAGCCTCCTTTCCTATTTAATCTTCCCCTCCTATCCATTTTGGACAGCCACCCTCTCCACCTCAAAATCCGTGCCAGCCACCACCACCTTCTCTACCTCCTCCTCCAGATCCGATCTGGACAATCTGGACCGTCGGATCGAAGATCCGACGAACCCATCCCATGCCCGTGCTTCTCCTCCTCCCGAGCTCCTCCCATGGAAGCCTATCGTACTCCTCCTCGTCTTCCCATGGTCATCCGGCCGAAGCCCTCGTCGTCGCCGGCCGGAGTTCCCCGTCGCCGGAGCAGTAGCAGCTCGCCGGAGCTTCCCCTTCATCGGACCGCCTTATCCCTTTCTCCCTTCTCCTTCCTCTCCTCTCGGCCTCACCTCTTCTTCTTGTCTTCCTGCAGGTTCCCGAGCGTGGATGCTCACCGGAGCTTGACGGAGCACCGGTCGGACCTCCCCCCTCCAGTTCGAGTCCCCTCGGGGATGGATCCGGCCGTCCCCGGAAGATTCCGTCGCATGCCACATGTCCCCGTCGTTCCCGTGCGCCGCCGCCGTTTGGGATCGGGCGGATCCCGATCTGGCTGCCGCGTTGACCGATCCTCCCCCTGGCTCAACGCCTCGTCGGCCGAGCCCAGCCTTCGGTCAAGCTCGAGGCCCAGACGCGCCAGGCCTACGTCCAAGCCTCCTCCTTCGGCCTGCCCAACGCCCTCTCTTCCAGCTCCGGGCCAAGCCCATGGTGAGCCTCGCCCATTGTGCTATCTTCCGACCGTGCGACATTTTTGTTATTTAACGCATGTGCCCTATTTCGGCCCGTGTTAAGACTAGCCCCCTTCTATTTTTTTCAGTCTCCGATTTAATCCGAATTTCAGAAAAGAGCATAATTTAAAAACTTCCGTAGTTCCTAAACCGTGCACCGTATCAGAGTGATTTAAATATGTCACTTGACTAGAATCTCGCATAGATTAATATTTTCCAACTCTCATGCATGATTAAAACTGTTAACCTTGATGTTTACCTCGTTTTGTTTGTTGTGCCATGTTTAGACGGTTTAGGTTGTATTTATTTAACCTTAGCTCCGTTGGAGATGAGCCATATATGTAAATGGACTAGAAGGATGAGTAGAATCACGTGAACCACTTTATTTTTCCATTTAACAAACATAAAATCTGATTAGGACAAATCTGGACAGAATTAGAATTAACGCGTGGGGTCCTTTCAGAGATGCTATACGTCGTTTCCGGCCTCAGTTAAAATGCCTAGATAGGTAGTTTAATTTGTCCTTCAACCCTTGCCATGTTAACAACATTTTAATATTACCGTGTTAATAAACAAGAGTGAACTAAATAATTAAACGTGGAGTTTCGTCAATATGCAACTCGTTGCATATTGAGCTCCATTTAATGTGTAGTGTTTGCGGGATGTGAATTGGCATGCCATGCCTTGCTTATTTTAAACCGTCATGCATCATATGTGTTGTGCGTCATGTCGTGCATGTGCCGTGGTGAATACAGTGTGTTGATTCTTGTTTCCGGTTTGCTTCGTCTCGATAGAGTTCCACAAGCGTGTCGGAATGTGAGGACCCGTTCGACTACGTCGGTTCGTCTGCTTCACGGAGTCGTTCTTCTTCCAAGCGAGCTCAGGAAAGATGAATGCTAGTTGTTTCCTTTCTATCATTATGCCTCACTGCCTACCACATGTTAAATATCAGTCTCCCAACATTGCCATGAAAACCTTCAACCTGTTCACAACCTAGCAAACCAATGACTGGCTATGTTACCGCTTGCTTAACCATGTGTTAGCGTTGCTAGTTGCAAGTGATGTTGCTTCCATGTGCAAACATGAGTTCCTTGTTATATCACCCTATTAATTCTATTTAATTTCATGCACCTATATACTGGGTAAAAGGTGGAAGGCTCGGCCTTTCTATCCTAGTGTTTTGTTCCACCTTTGTCGCCTTAGTTTCGGCTACCGGTGTTATGTTCCATAAATGAGCGCTCCTAACATGCTTGCGGTTGTTATGGGGACCCCCTAGATTCTCGTTTGGGGATAAAGCTCGTTTGGCAAGGCCCAACATTGGTACTATATTTACCCAACATAATAATTATGTTAATACTGAAAAACATAGGGCGTACTGAACCCGAGGAGTAATCAACATAATACAGGGAGGGCCAGTGTTGATGGTGCTGGTGCAAAACAGAGCACCGTGTGGGGCCAACCCGGCGCAACTCGGGTGATGTCTATGAGGCCACCGTACGCTTCGCTTGTCCATCGTGTCCTGAGAACAAGATATGCGGCTCCTATCGGGATCATCGACACGCCGGACGGCCTTGCTGGACTTGTTTTTCCTTTCTCGAGCGTCTTGTGCGAGGGATTCCGAGGATGCTTTGGGTTATCTCGAGGTTGAGGTTTTCCAATAGAAACCCGAGGAGATCACGGGTTTCCCTGATTGAGGTCATTCCGTCGCAGTGTGTGGTAGTTTGTGATGGACTAGTTGGAGCACCCCTGCAGGGTTAAATCTTTCAGAAAGCCGTGCCCGCGGTTATGTGGCAACGTGGAAACTTTGTTTAACGTCCGGTTCTAGATATTTGAAGTAAGCTTAATTAAAGTATGCCAATTGAGTTCGTAACCGTGTCTGTCTCTTTCGTGAGCTCCTTCTAAGATCGAGGACATGGTGGGGTTATGTCTGACGTAAGTAGGTGTTCATGATCATTCATTTGATCATCAATAGTTCACGTCTTCTATGCGTAGATCATCCCCCTCTTATTCTTTTACTCGTAAGTTAGCCACCTCAAATAAATGCTTAGTTGCGTGCTAAAGCCTCACCACTTAACCATACCTCACCCATTAAGCTTTGCTAGTCTTGATACCTTTGGAAATGAGATTGTTGAGTCCCCTGTGGCTCACAGATTACTACAATACCAGTTGCAGGTACAAGTAAAGTGATATTAAGACATGAGCGCAATGATTGTTCATTTGGAGTTTCTTATTCTTCTACGTTGATCTAGGATGGGTTCCAGGACGGCAGCTTGGGATAGCAAGGATGGATGTCGTTATTTTATCGTTTGGTTTCGTCCGTAGTCGGACCCTTCTCTTCTTCATGATGATTATGTATTGTACTGATGTGACTCTGATGTAGCTTGTGGAGAGTGTAAGCCAATTCCATATACTCTTCTCTTTAGTACATGTACTTGTAACGATATCAATTCTTGCGAAACGACGAGATGCGCTTCTATCCCTGTCGAGGCCCTCATGCCAAAATAATGATAGGGTCGCATCGTGGGCGTTACACTGCACCAGCTAACTGCCCCATTATTCAAAAGTATACACGTATCTGGTTTGTGACTTGGAGTCATCCCGATCTGTGTCGAAGATAGCATCAACGTAACCCTTTACGACGAGCTCTTCGGCACCGCCATACACGAGAACCATTTTCAGTACACAACATGGCAACCAAAGAAAACATCTTTAGTCCTTTTCAGGTACTTAAGGATGTTCTTGACCACTGTCCAGTGATCCATTCCTGGATCACTCTGGTACCTCCCTACCAAACTCATGGCAAGGTTCACATCAGATCTAGTACACAGCATGGCATACATAATAGAGCCTATGGCTGAAGCATAGGGGACGGTACTCATATTTTCTCTATCTTCTGCCGTGGTCGGGCGTTGAGTCGTACTCAACCTCACAACTTGTAGTACAGGCAAGAACCCCTTCTTAGCCTTATCCATATTGAACTTCTTCAATATCTTGTTAAGGTATATGCTTTATCAAAGACCTATGAAGCGTCTCTATCTATCTCTATAGATCTTGATGCCTAATATGTAAGGAGCTTCTCCAAGGTCCTTCATTGAAAAACTCTTATTCCAATAGGCCTTGATGCTTTCCAATAGTTCTATATCATTTCCCATCAACAATATGTCATCCACATATAATATGAGAAATGCTACAGAGCTCCCACTCACTTTCTTGTAAATACAAGATTCTCCATAAGTATGTACAAACCCAAACGATTTGATCACCTCATCAAAGTGAATGTTCCAACTCCGAGATGCATGCACCAGCCCATAGATGGAGCACTCGAGCTCGCATACCTTGTTAGCATTGCTAGGATCAACAAAACCTACCGGCTATAACATATACAATTCTCCCTTAAGAAAGCCATCCAGGAATGCCGTTTTGACGTCCATTTGCTAGATTTCATAATCATAAAATGAGCCAATCGCTAACATGATTCGGACCAACTTCAGCATCGCTACGGGTGAGAAGGTCTCATCATAGTTAGTCCCTTGAACTTGTCGATAACCCTTAGCGACAAGTAGAGCCTTATAGATGGTCACATTACCATCCGCGTCAGTCTTCTTCTTAAAGATCCATTTAATTTCTATGGCTCGCCGATCATTGGGAAAGTCCACCAAAGTCCATACTTTGTTCCCATACATTGATCCTATCTCGGATTTCATGGCCTCAAGACATTTGTTGGAACCCGGGCCCGTCGCTTCTTCATAGTTCAAAGGTTCACTGTTCTCCAACAACATGTTTTCCATGACAGGGTTGCCGTACCATTCTGGTGCGGAACATACCCTTGTCGACCTTCGAGGTTCAATATCAACTTGATTCGAAGTTTCATGATCATCATCATTAAATTATTCTCTAGCCGGTGCAGGCGCCTCAGAAACATTTTCTTGCGCTGCGCAACACTCCGGTTCGAGAGGAGGTACAATTACCTCATCAATTCTATTTTCCTCCCACTTACTTCTTTCAAGAGAAACTCTTTCTCTAGTAAGGATCCGTTCTTGGCTACAAAGATTTTGCCTTCGGATCTAAGATAGAAGGTGTACCCAATAGTTTCCTTAGGGTATCCTATGAAGACTAATTTTTCCACTTTGGGTTCGAGCTTCTCTGGTTGAAGTTTCTTCACAGAAGCACCGCAACCCCAAACTTTCAGAAATGATACTTAGGTTTCTTTGCAAACCATAATTCATACGATGTCGTCTCAATGGATTTAGGCGGTGCCCTATTTAAAGTGAATGCGACAGTTTCCAATGCATATCCCCAAAATGATAGCGGCAAATCAGTAAGAGACATCATAGATCGCACCATAACCAATAAAGTGCGACTACGACTTTCAGACACACCGTTACACTGCGGTGTGCCAGGCGGCGTAAGTTGTGAAACAATTCCACATTTCCTTAGGTGTGTGCCAAACTCGTGACTCAAATATTCTCCTCCACAATCAGATCGTAGAAACTTTATTTTCTTGTCACGTTGATTCTCCACCTCACTCTGAAATTCCTTGAACTTTTGAAAGGTTTCAGACTTGTGCTTCATTAAGTAGACATACCCATATCTATTTAAATCATCAGTGAGGGTGAGAACATAACGATAGCCAACGCGAGCTTCAACGCTCATTGGACCGCATACATATGTATGTATGATTTCCAACAAGTTGGTTGCTTGCTCCATTGTTCCGGAGAACGGAGTCTTGTTCATCTTGCCCATGAGGCATGGTTCGCATGTGTCAAATGACTCAAAATCAAGTGACTCAAAAAGTCCATACGTATGGAGTTTCTTCATGCGCTTTACACCGATATGACCAAGGCGGCAGTGCCACAAATATGTGGGACTATCATTATCAACCTTACATCTTTTGGTACTCAGCCTATGAATATGTACAACATCACGATCGAGATTCATCAGGAATAAACCATTGACTAGCAGGGAATGACCATGAAACATACCACTCATATAAATAGAACAACCATTATTCTCACATTTAAATGAGTAGCCATCTTGCATCAAGAAAGATCCCGATACAATGTTCATTCTCAAAACTGGTACTAAATAACAATTATTAAGGTTTAAAACTAATCCCGAAGGTAGATGTAGAGGCAGCGTGCCGACGACGATCACATCGACCTTCGAACCATTCCCGGCGCGCATCGTCATCTCGTCCTTAGCCAGCCTACGCTTGTTCCGCAGCTCCTATTTAGAGTTGCAAATGTGATCAACATCACCGGTATAAATACCCATGAGCTACTACGAGTGCTGGTAAGGTACACCTCAATAACAAGTATATCACATATACCTTTGACGTTGCCGTCCTTCTTGTCCGCTAAGTACTTAGGATAATTCCGCTTCTAGTGATCGGTTCCCTTGCAGTAATATCACTCACTCTTGGGCTTGGGTCCTTTCTTTGCCTTCTTCCCGGAAACTGGATTACCCGGCGCGGCAACTGCTTTGCCATCTTTCTTGAAGTTCTTCTCACCCTTGCCCTTCTTGAAACTAGTGGTCTTATTGACCATCAACACTTGATGTTCTTTCTTGATTTCTACCTCCGCAGATTTCAGCATTAAATACAACT
Organism: Hordeum vulgare subsp. vulgare; assembly: GCF_904849725.1. NCBI lineage: Eukaryota > Viridiplantae > Streptophyta > Magnoliopsida > Poales > Poaceae > Hordeum > Hordeum vulgare. Next base: position 528,953,373 of record NC_058519.1, read on the forward strand.
CGGGAATAGTCTTTTCCATCCCTTGCATGTTGCAATTCATCACAAAGCCTTTATAGCTAGGTGGAAGCGACTGGAGGATTCTATCAATGACCGCATCATCCGGAAGTTCAACACCCCGCTGAGTTAAGCGGTTGTGCAACCCAGACATTCTGAGTATGTGCTCAGTGACAGAACTATTCTCCTCCATCTTACAAGTAAAGAACTGGTCAGAGACTTCATATCTCTCAACCCGGGCATGAGCCTGAAAAACAAGTTTCAGCTCCTCGAACATCTCATATGCTCTGTGTTGTTCAAAACACCTTTGGAGCCCCGGTTCTAAACTATAAAGCATGCCACACTGAACCAGAGAGTAGTCATCACTCCGCGACTGCCAAGCATTCCTAACGTCCTGGGTTGCCTCGGGAACGGGAGGATTATCTAGCATTAAGTTACAAGCATTAAGGACATATGACTTCTTGGAAGCTGTGAGGATGAGCTTGAAGTTACGAGCCCAATCCGCATAGTTGCTCCCAACATCTTTCACCTTGGTTTTCTCTAGGAACGCGTTGAAGTTGAATGATACATTTGTGTTGGCCATTGGATCTACAATATTTGTAAAGACAATTTTAGACTAAGTTCATGATAATTAAGTTCATCTAATCAAATTACTAATGAACTCCACTTAGATCGACATCCCTCTAGTCATCCAAGTGTTACATGATCCACGTCGACTGGCCCGTGTCCGATCATCACATGAGACAAACTAGTCATTAATGGTGAGCATCTTCATGCTGATCGTATCAACCATACGACTCATGTTTGACCTTTCGGCCTCCCATATTCGAGGCCATGCGTGTACTTGTTAGGCTCGTTGAGTCAACCTAAGTGTTTGGCGTGTGTAAACTGGCTTACACACGTTGTATGCGAACGTTAGAATCTATCACACCCGATCATCACCTGGTGCTTCGAGACAATGATCCTTTGCAATGGTGCACACTTAGGGGAATACATATCTCGAAATTTTAATGAGGGATATCTTGGGGAACGTTGCGTGGGAAACAAAAAATTTCCTACGCACACGCAATAGCTATCCATGGTGATAATCATCTACGAGAGGGGAGAGTGAATCTACATACCCTTGTAGATTGCTAAGCGTAAGTGTATAAAGCGCGGTTGATGTAGTGGAACATCTTCGCTATTCAAATCGCAGCCCGTCCCGCGATCTCATCACGATCCGTCCCGCGATCCCATCATGATCCATCCCGATCTAGTGACGAACGGACGGCACCTCCGCATTCAGCACACGTACAACTCGATGATGATCTCCGCCTTCTTGATCCAGCAAGAGGGGCGGTGAGGTAGATGAGTTCTCCAGCACGGCGGTATGGTGGTGGTGGTGGTGGTGGATCTATTCCAGCAGGGCTTCGCCTAAGCGCTGCTGAAAAACCGATCTAGAGGAAGAACTGATCTAGAGAGAAGTAGAGGGAGCACGTGGCAATTAGGGTTAGCCCTCACATATAAAACCTATAGTATATATAGGAGGGAGGGAGGGGAGGAGGCAGCCTCCAACCCTCAAGGTTTGGACAAAATTGGAGGTGGAGGAGTACTACTCCAATCCTACTAGGAGTAGGATTCCTCCTCTCCACTTGGAAACCCTTTCCACCTTTTCCACCTTTGGGTTTCTTTCCTTCCCACATCCAATCAGCCTTGGGCTTTAGTGGAGGCTTCGGCCAGCCCACTAAGGGCTGGTTCACGTCCCCTCACAGCCCATGAGACCCTTTGGGGTGGGTGGGCCCACATGGTGGACCCCCAGAACCCGTTCGTCACTCCCGGTACACTACCAGAAATGTGTGAAACTTTTCCGGAGTTCAAAAACCACTTTCCTATATATCAATCTTTACCTCCAGACCATTCTGGATCTCCTCGTGACGTCCAGGATCTCATCCAGAACTCCGAACAACCTTCAGTTACCAACACCTATAACTCAACTATACCGAAACGTCAGCGAATGTTAAGTGTGCAGACCGTGCGGGTTCGAGAACTATGCACTCATGACCTGAGACACTCCCTTGTCAATAACCAATAGCGGGACCTGGATGTCCATATTGGCTCCTACATATTCTACGAAGATCTCTATTGGTTGAACCTCCATGTCAAGGATTCAGTTAATCTTGTATGGTGTTCCCTTTGTCCTTCGGTATGTTACTTGCCCGAGATTTGATCGTCGGTATCTCCATACCTAGTTCAATCCCGTTACCGGCAAGTCTCTTTAATCATTCTGTAATACAAGATCCCGTGACTAACTCCTTAGTCACATTGCTTGCAAGGCTTATTGTGATGTTGTATTATCGAGTGGGCCCCGAGATACCTCTCCGTCACACAGAGTGACAAATCCTAGTCTTGATCCATGCCAACCCAACAAACACCTTTGGAGATACCTGTAGAGCACCTTTATAGTCACCCAATAATGTTGCGACATTTGAGACACACAAGGTATTCCTTCGGTGTCCGGGAGTTGCATGATCTCATGGTCATAGGAACAGATACATTGACATGCAGAAAACAGTAGGAATAAAGTGACAGAATGATATGCTACGTTTATAGTTTGGGTCTTGTCCATCACGTCATTCTCCTAATGATGTGATCCCATTATGAAGTGACAACACTTGTCTATGGCCAGGAAACCTTGACCATATTTAATCAACTTGCTAGTCAACTAGAGGCTCACTAGGGACAGTGTGTTGTCTATGTATCCACACATGTATTTGAGTTTCCAATCAATACAATTCTAGCATGGATAATAAACGATTATCATGAACAAGGAAATATAATAATAACCAATTTATTATTGCCTCTAGGGCATATTTCCAATAGTCTCCCACTTGCACTAGAGTTAATAATCTAGTTCACATCACTATGTGATTGCAATGAATCTAACACCGATACAGTTATGGGGTTCGATCGTGTCTTGCTCGTGAGAGAGGTTTTTAGTCAACGGGTGTGAACCTTTTAGATCCGTGTGTGCTTTAAAAATCTCTATGTCATCCTATAGATGTTGCTACCACGCGCCATTTGAAACTATTCCAAATGACTGCTCAACTATACGAATCCAGTTTACTACTCATAGTTATTCGGATTAGTGTCAAAGCTTGCATCGACGTAACTCTTTATGACAAACTCTTTAATCACCTCCATAATCGAGAAAAATTCCTTAGTCCACTAGTTACTAAGGATAACTGTGACCGTTGTTCAGTGATTCAATCTTGGATCACTCTTTGTACCCCTTCACAGACTCATGGCAAGGCACACATTAGGTGCGGTACACAACATGGCATACTTTAGAGCCTACGGCCAAGGCATAGGGGACGACCTTCGTCCTTTCTCTTTCTTCTGTCGTGGTCAGGATTTTTGAGTCGTACTCAAAATCAGACCTTACAATACAGTTCAGAACTCCTTCTTTAACTGATCCATTTTGAACTCCTTGAAAAATCTTGTCAAGGTATGTATTCATTGAAAGTTTTATCAAGCGTATTGATCTATCTCCATAGATCTCGGTGCTCAATGTTCAAGTAGCTCAATCCAGGTTTTCTTTTGAAAAACTCCTTTCAAACAACCCTTTATGCTTTCCAGAAATTCTACATTATTCCCGATCAACAATATGTCAACCACATATACTAATCACAAATTCTATAGTGCTCCCACTCACTTCTTTGGAAATACAAGTTTCTCATAAACTTTTATAAAACCAAAAACTTTGATCATCTCATCAAAGCGTATATTCCAACTCCAAGATGCTTTCTCGAGTCCATAGAAGGATCGCTGGAGCTTGCATACTTGTTAGCATCCGTAGGATCGACAAAACCTTCTGGTTGTATCACATACAACCTTTCCTCAAGGAAACCATCGAGAAAACAATGTTTTGACATCCTATCTCCAAGATTCCATAAATAATGCAGCAACTGCTAACATAATTCCAACAGACTCTTAGCATCGCTACGAGTGAGAAAGTCTCATCATAGTCAACTCTTTGAAATTGTCGGAAACATCTTTGCGACAAGTTGAGCTTTCTTAATGGTGACTTTTCACCATCATCGTGTGTCTTCCTTTTAAAGATCCATCTGTACTTAACAGTCTTACGACCATGAAATAGTTCTTCCAAAGTCCACACTTTGTTTTCATACATCGATCCTCTCTCGGATTTCATGGCCCCTAGCCATTTTCAGAATCCGGGCCAACCATCGCTTCTCCATAGCTCGTAGGTTCATTGTTGTCCAACAACATGACCTCCAAGATAGGGTTACCTTACTATTCTGGAGCAGTACGTGACCTTGTCGACCTACGAGTTTTGTAGTAACTTGACACGAATCTCGATGATCACTATCATCAGCTTCCACTTCAATTGGTGTAGGCGCCATAGGAACAACTTCTTGCGCCCTGCTACACACTTGTTGAAGTGATGTTGAAGTGACGGTTCAATAACCTCATCAAATTTCACCAACCTCTCACTCAATTCTTTCGAGAGAAAACTTTTTCTCGAGAAAGGACCCATTTCAAGAATCAAACACTTTGCTTCCGGATCTGAGATAGGAGGTATACCCAACTGTTTTGGGTGTCCTATGAAGATGCATTTATCCGCTTTGGGTTCGAGTTTATCACGCTGAAACTTTTCACATAAGCGTCGCAACCCCAAACTTTGAAGAAACAACAGCTTAGGTTTCTCCAAACCATAGTTCATATGGTGTCATCTCAACGGAATTACGTGGTGCCCTATTTAAAGTGAATGCGGTTGTCTCTAATGCATAACCCATACACGATAGTGGTAGTTCGATAAGAGACATCATAGTATGGACCATATCAAATAGGGCGTGGCTATGATGTTCGGACACACCATCACACTATGGTGTTCCAGGCGGCATGAGATGTGAAACAATTTTCACATTGTCTTAATTGTGTACCAAACTCGCAACTCAGATATTCATCTCTATGATCATATCGTAGACATTTTATCCTCTTGTCACGACGATCTTCAACTTCACTCTGAAATTACTTGAACCTTTCAATAATTCAGACGTGTGTTTCATCAAGCAAATACACTAGTATCTACTCAAATCATTTGTGAAGTAAGAAAATAATGATATCCATTGCGTGCCTCAGCACTCATTGGACTCCATACATCAAAATGTATTACTTCCAATAAGTTACTTTCTTGTTCCATCTCACTCGAAAAATGATGCCTTCAGTCATCTTACCCATGCGGCTTGATTTGCATGTCTCAAGTGATTCAAAATCAAGTGTGTCCAAACGATCCATCTGCATGGAGTTTCTTCATGCGTTTACACCAATAGACATGGTTCACATGTCTCAAACGTTTCAATGACGAGTGAGCCCAAAGATCCATCAGTATGGAGCTTCTTCATGCGTTTTATACCAATATGTCTCAAGCGGCAGTGCCACTAGTAAGAGGCATTATCATTACTATTTTGTATATTTTGGCATTAATATTATGAACATGTGTAACACTACGATCGAGATTCAATAAACCATTGAAGTTTTTCATTCAAGCAAATAGAATAACCATTATTCACTTTAAATGAATAATCGTATTGCAACAAACACGATCCAATCATGTTCATGCTCAACGCAAACACTAAGTAACACATATTTAGGTTCGACACTAATCTCGATGGTAGAGGGAGCGTGCGATGTTTGATCACATCAACCTTGCAAAAACTTCCAACACATATCGTCACCTTGCCTTCAACTAGTTTCCGTTTATTCTATAGCTTTTATTTTGAGTTACTAACCCTTAGCAACCGAACTGGTACCTAATACCCTGGTGTTACTAGGAGTACCAGTAAAGTACACATCAATATCATGTATATCCAATATACATTTGTCGACTTTGCCAGCCTTCTCATCTACCAAGTATCTAGGGTATAGTTCCGCCTCAGTGACCGTTTCCCTCATAACAGAAGCACTTAGTCTCGGGTTTGGGTTCAACCTTGGGTTTCTTCACTAGAGCAGCAACTGGTTTGCCGTTTCATGAAGTATCCCTTCTTGCCCTCGCCCTTCTTGAAACAAGTGGTTTTACTAACCATCAACAACTGATGCTCCCACTTGATTTCTACTTCCGCGGTGTCAAACATCGCAAATAGCTCAAGGATCATCATATCTATCCTTGATATGTTATAGTTCATCACGAAGCTCTAGTAGCTTGGTGGCATTGACTTTGGAGAACCATCACTATCTCATCTGGAAAATTAACTCCCACTCGATTCAAGCGATTGTAGCACTCAGACAATCTGAGCACATGCTCAATGATTTAGCTATTCTCCCTTACTTTGTAGACAAAAAATCTTGTCGGTGGTCTCATACCTCTCAATAAGGGCACAAGCATGAAATCCCAATTTCATCACTTGGAACATCACATATGTTCCTCGACGTTCAAAACGTCTTCGGCGCCTTAATTCTAAGCTGTTAAGCATTACACACTGAACTATCACGTAGTCATCAAAAATATGTATGTCTGATGTTCGCAACATCCACAGATGACGATCGAGGTTCAGCACACCGAGTGGTAAATTAAGGACATAAGCCTTCTGCGCAGCAATGAGGACAATCCTCAGTTTACGGACCCAGTCGGCATAATTTCTACTATCAGTTTTCAACTAAATTTTCTCTAGGAACATATCTAAAAACATAGAGCTACATCACAAGCTAGAACATAATCTGCAAAGACCTTTTGACTATGTTCATGATAATGAGTTCAATTAATCATATCACTTAAGAACTCCCACTCAAATAGACATCCCTCTAGCCATTCGAGTGGCGCGTGATCCAAATCCACTAACTCAAGTCCAGTCATCACGTGAGTTGAGTTTAGCTTCAATGGTGAACATCTCCATGTTGATCATATCAACTATATGATTCATGCTCGACCTTTCGGTCTCTTGTGTTCCGAGGCCATGTCTGTACATGGTAGTCTCATCAAGTTCAACCGGAGTGTTCCGCGTGTGCAACTGTTTTGCACCCGTTGTATGTGAACGTTGATTCTATCACACCCGATCATCACGTGGTGTCTCAAAACGACGAACTACCGCAACGGTGTACGGTCGGGGAGAACACAATTTTATCTTGAAATTTTAGTGAGGGATCACCTTATAATGCTACCGCCGTCCTAAGCAAAACGAGGTGCATAACAGGATTAACATCACATGCAAATCATAAGTGACATGATATGGCCATGAACTTGTGCTTCTTGATCTTCATCACCAAAGCACCAGCATGATTTCCATCGTCACCGGCGCCACACCATGATCTCCATCATCATGATCTCCATCTTCGTGCCGCCATCGAGGTTCTCGCGCTATCTATGGTATTACTACTAAAGCTACAACCAAGAAGATATAGTAAAAGCATCTGCAAGCACAAACGTTAGTTTAAAGACAACCCTATGGCTCCTGCCGGTTGCCGTAGCATCGGCGTGCAAGTCATATTTAACTATTACAACATGATCATCTCATACATCCAATATATGATATCATGTCTTTGTCCATATCACATCACATGCATACCCTACAAAAACAAGTTGGACGTCCTCTAATTTGTTGTTGCATGTTTTACGTAGCTGCTATAAGTATCTAGTATGATCGCATCTTACTTACGCAAAGCCACAACGGTGATATGTAAATTGCTATTTAACCTTCTCCAAGGACCGCCTCGGTCAAATCCGATTCAACTAAAGTTGAAGAAACAGACACCCGCCAGTAATTTTTATGCAACAAGTTGCATGTCAGTCGATGAAACCGGTCGCTCGTAAGCGTACGAGTAAAGTTGGTCCGGGTCGCTTCAATCCAACAATGTCGTTGAATCAATAAAAGACTAAAGAAGGTAGCAAATTTAACATCAAAGCCCACAAACTCTTTTGTGTTATACTCGAGATATCATCTACGCATGAACCTAGCTCATGATTCCTCTGTTGGGGGACGTTGCATGGGAAACAAAATTTTTCCTACGCACACACAATACCTATCCATGGTGATGATCATCTACAACAGGGGAGAGTGAATCTACATACCCTTGTAGATCGCTAAGCATAAGCGTATATAACGCGGTTGATGTAGTGTAACATCTTCGCGATTCAAATCGCAGCCCTTCCCGCAATCTCATTACGGTCCGTCCCGCGATCCCATCACGATCCATCTCGATCTAGTGCCGAACGGACGACACCTCCGCGTTCAGCACACGTACAGCTCGATGACGATCCCCGCCTTATTGATCCATCAAGAGGGGTTGTGAGGTAGATGAGTTCTCCAGCATGGCGGCATGGTAGTGGTGGTGGTGGATCTATTCCAGTAGGGCTTCGCCTAAGCGCTGCTGAAAAACCGATCTAGAGAGAAGTAGAGGGAGCACGTGGCAATTAGGGTTAGCCCTCACCTCTAAAACCTCTCGTATATATAGGAGGGAGAGAGGGGAGGAGGCAGCCTCAAACCCTCAAGGTTTGGCCGAAATTGGAGGTGGAGGAGTCCTACTCCAATCCTACTAGGAGTAGGATTCGTCCTCTCCACTTGGAAACCCTTTCCACCTTTTCCACCTTTGGATTTCTTTCCTTCCCACCTCCAATCCGCCTTGAGCTTTATTGGTGGCTTCGGCCAGCCCACTAAGGCCTGGTACACGTCCTCCCACAGCCCATGAGACCCTTTGGGGTGGCCGGGCCCACCTGGTGGACCCCCGGAACCCATTCGTCTCTCCCGGTACACTACCAGAAATGTCCGAAACTTTTTCAGAGTTCAAAAACTACTTTCCTATATATCAATCTTTACATCCGGACCATTCCGGAGCTCCTCGTGACGTCCATGATCTCATCCGGGACTCCGAACAACCTTCGGTTACCAACACCTATAACTCAACTATTGTAGTGCCCCAAGTGTAAACCTTCCCTATTTGGAACCTATTGTAAGTGGGTCCAACTTGTCAGAGTTTTGATGATATCAATTGTGCCATGACTTCATGTGGTGTCCCTTGTATTTTCCTTCCTTCCCATGCATGCATGCATAGCATATCATGGTATGCCTTGTCTTGTGTTGTGTTATAGTTTCTTAGCATTTCATGTGATGTGGTGATCTTGTGGATAGCTACTTTGTCATGTTGTGTATGTGTTGAGGTGCTCTATGATTTCATGTGATGTTAGTACTAAATGTATTGGGCTTGTCATGTTTGCAACCTCTCTCTCTCTTTTATTTCTCAAGGCAATATTCACTTGTCCCAACCTTGATTCAAAAATGCCCATGATTTAGTATATTTTGTGGAGGATGTCAAGATGTGTTTTTTCTGTTTTGTATCTTAGTTTTAAGGGTGCAAATAAATCCAAAACAGTAAATAAATTGCTGTTTTGCATTTATTCAAGTTTCTCCAAAAATTCCCTTTGCATTTTATTCAAATAGGTTAGATGTTTTCAAGACCAGGGGCATTTTTATTTTGTTTTTATCTCCTATAGAAAACTCTGTGTTATTTCTCTCTTCTCTGTTATTTCTGTAAAAGAAAAGCACATGGTCTTTCTTTTCTTTTAAGTGCCGCCAAGGTGGGCTCTCTCTCACTTGGCGGCCCACCTCCCTCTCTCTCGCGCAGCAGGAGCCCGCAGCGCTCTCCTTCTTCCTTCCTAACGCCGTCACCACCAACGTGCACGTTTTCCGTCAGCATCAGAGAACGCACGAGCACGTCGTTGCACAAACGTCGAGCCCCCCCTTATAACGTGGCGCGTTCCCCTCATCCTAGGGTTCCTCCCTTTACTCTCCTGCCGCCGCCACCTCTTTCTCCCCCTCCATCTCTCCTTCTCCTTCCCAGGTAGGCTCTATAAAGATCCAGTAACAGAGAGAGATAGAGCAGCTCCGTCGCGTCTACCCCCGCCTTTTCCGTCGAACTCCGCCGGCGACCATGTCCGGGGGCTCGGGCAGGGTGCCCGCGTTCCATTTTCGGCGCTAGGAGCCCCGGGGAACGACTACACCGACGGCCCCGACCACGTCTTCTCCGTGGCCACGGTGCCCTCCTTCCTCTACTTCAGCAGCAACAAATCTTCCTCGTCGTCGTTCTTCTACACCACCGACGCTTCTTCCTCTCCGCCGATCGAGCTCTCCCTCCTTCCTCAAGGTGAGGTTGTGCCTCCCCTCTCTTCTATCCCCTAGATCGACCTGGATCCGGTGAGTTGATCGTGTGCCTTCTCTGTCAGTTAGTAGAGGCAGGCATGGAGTAGGTTGCGGTGGTGCAGGTAGATGCTAGTAACAGTAGATTGTTGTAGATCTGTGTAGGGGAGGCTTAGCAGGCGCAGCAGGAGCACGTAGGAAGGACTCCATGGCGCAGCGCAGCGGCAACCCGGCGAGAACACCCCGGCGAACTCCCTGTCGCTGGTGTTTCTGTGTAGGCAGAGGAGGGCTTCCTTCTTGTATACCTTGTATAAGTCCTCCTCTCTGTCAGACATCGTAGCGTAGCCCAGTGGTATGTGTGTGTGGTGTACCTGATGGAGGTCGTGGGATCGAATCCCCCCTTCGGCACCTTTTGCATTTTTGCGTTGCTCTGTTCAGGTAGCCACAGGGGCAGTATAACCTGGTAGATTCCCTTCTCTGTCGAGTAAGCGGGCGTAGCCTAGTGGTGTGGGGGTGTGTTACACAACAGGGTCACAGGGGTTCGACTCCAGGAGGCCCCCTTTTTTTCTCTTTTCCTTGCTGTTTATTTTTCTTTTATGCTTTGTGTTTGTTTGATGATTGTGGATTATACTTAGATGGCAGAGGGCATTTTATAGTTTTCCTTTGCTACTATGGTATGGCCATATGAGGTAATGTGTGTATGTGTTCTTGTGAAAGATATGTGCATGTGTGTGTGTGGTGCCTCCATTGTAGTTGTTGCAAGTGTAGGTGTGGTGTGATCTTGTGCTTGTGTGTGTAGATAGATGTCAAGATATGTGCATGTGTGTGTGAGTGTTGCACACACATGAGGTGTTGCTAGTGTAGGTATACATGTGTGTGTGATTGCCATATGCATGTGTTAGCATTCTTTGTGTTGCTAGCATGTGCAGGTGGTGTGAGTTTCTACTAGATGACATGCATATGAGTTGATGATATGCATGTGGTGAAAACAGCCCACCTTGCAACACTTGTGCACCTTCATATGTCCATATGTGAGAGGGCATGGTGATTTGTATGTGAGGTTAGCTTAGTAGAAGGGGTTGTGAAGTTGATGTGCGTGACACAAACATGGGGTTCAAACCCCCATGTCACTTTGTCATTGTTCACATGAGCTCAACCATGTACTAGTTGATATAGAGGAACTACATGAAATGATGCACTATTCCCTAGTCATGATTTGGAGTAGTTTCCTCTTCCTTAATTTGTAGTCACTTGTTCCAAATAAGTGCCCACATATTATATATAATTTTTTGGTAGATTTTCCCAAGTAATCCATTGGTGAACTTAGACTTGCCATTGGAGCATTTTTATGGAAAGTCATAGTTGCACTTTCTTCTAAGTTTAGAGCTAGGTTCCATGCATGTTGATGTGCTCTTGTATTTGATTCTTGGTTGTGGTAGTAGAGGGTGACCCCCTCTACCACATGTGGGTTTCAATTCATGATTTGGAATCCATGTGTGCAAGTGGTGCCCATCCAAAGTAGACATGTGGCTGAAATTCCAGCTTAGTGAAATCTGGAATTTCACTAAGTCTGGGAATCTGGAAACATTTTCTTCTCCTGTAGATGAGGTTGTGCTGGTCATTGTGTTGTGATCTAGCCTTAGTTCATTGCTAGTAATTTGGACCTGATATGTTTCTGAAGGTCCCTGTCAAATTTCATCTCATTTGGAGTCCTGTAGGTTATGTTTTGGTTGCTGTCAAAAGGCTTCAGAACAAAGACAGAAAGTCAGGTGCAGGAATTTTCACTAAGTCCGTGATACCTGATGGTTTTGGGAAAGTTCTTAGCCTTGTATCTTCCTGTGTTTAATTCCTTTTTGTGTGATTCTTGCTTTTTCTGGTAGTATTCTTGGCTAGCTACAGCCACATATATTATTTGTCATATTTGGAGGGTTGTAGCTATGTTGCATGTAGCTCACAAAGAGCTAAGATGCAGATTATGGCATATTGTGTAGTATTGTCATTTTGATGATTGTGGGTGCTTAGTTGATGTTGTGGTGTTCTTCCTTGCTCCAATCCATTCATGTTGGGTTGTTATATGTCTTGGCAACCTGGGAATACCAGATTTGTGCCATTGGAGTGTGTGTTGTTGTTTTTGACACGTAGGGCCTCATACCTTGTTTCGTTGATTCCCGTTGATCCGTAGCTCCGATCGTAATGTTCTTTATATGGTTTTGCATCGTTTTCACGAGACGCATCTGATCATGTCATTCTCATGCATGTCAAAATAGCTTAGTGTACAGTTCTGTCCAGAAACTTGTAGCAACTTCTTTTGCTTGTGCTAGTGATAGAAATAGTGATGCATGCTCATCTTTCATCTCATGCATCATGTGCTTGTTGCATCTTGAGGTGCTGTTGTTCATTGGATGTTATTCTTATGTTGGTTAGCACCGGGATCGGAGAACGAGTACGTGGGTTCGGGAGAGTACGTGCAGGACGAACAAGAACCATTCCAAGCTGAGGATATCACCCGCAAGATGATATGACCTTGATTACATCTCTAGACTTGTTATGCTAGTTTGCGTTTCCATGTCATATTTCTCGCTGCCTACCACTGAACTAAATTGCCTCTTGATATGCCATGAACCCATACACTGATCCCTTCCTAGCAAAACTTGAATGGCTAAGTAGGCTTTGCTCAGCTACTAATGTTAGCGTTGCTAGATGCAGGTGCTTTGACTCATGTGACAACATGAGATTGATATCATTATCTTAAGTGCTGTTATTTAATTTATGCACCTATATACTTGGTAAATAAAGGAAGGCCTAGCCTTTTGCCGGGTGTTTTGTTCCATTATTGCCGCCTTAGTTACCGGTTACCGTTGTTTGATTCCATATTGATCGCTCCTAACACGTTCGGGGTTGTTATGGAGACCCCCTCGATAAATCACGTAGTGATAAGGCTTGTCCGGCAGGACCCAACATTGGTGTTAATTTGCTAATCACTTCAAAAACTTCATAGGGAATGATCACCCCGAGGATCTTTTAATCAACAACCCGGGCCAGTGCTCCTCATGAGTGTTGGTCCAAACTGGGCACTGCTCGGGGCCATCTCAAGGCAAGTTGAGTGATTTTTATCAGGCCATCGTGCGCTTAGCTCATCCGCGTGTCCTGAGACTGAGATACGCGGCTCTTATCAGGGTCGTCGACACGTCGGGAGGTCCTTCTAGCCTTGCCTTACCTTAGCGGTATATCTTGCGTATAGGAATCCCAGTGAAGCTTTGGTTTCCCCCAAGGTTGAGTTTTTCCTCTAAGGAATCCGACGATATCACGAGATTCGTGATAGAGGATGACTTTGCGGCCTGTGTACGTTATTGATGGACTAGTTGGAGCACCCCTGCAGGGTTTAATCTTCCGGAAAGCCGTGCCCGCGGTTATGTGGCAACTTGGAATATTTTGTTAACATCCGGTATTAGATAAGTTCAACAAGAGCTAATAAAATTGCCAACTGTGTGCGTAACCGTGATTGTCCCCTTGAAGATCTCTCTTCGATCGGGAACACGGTGGGGTTATGATTGACGTAGGTAGGTGTTAAGGATCACCTAGTGATCAAATAATCACGACCGCTAGAATAGAGCACCTACATTAATGCTTTACGTAAGATAGCCACCAAATCAAGCTTTGGATGCTGCAACCTTATACACTTCACCTTACCCTACCTAATAACTTGACTAGTTCTGACACCAAGGTCTTAGATTGCTGAGTCCCCGTGGCTCACGGATTCCTCAAAAATCCCAACAGGTACAGGTACCCCAAAGACAGATGATCCCGACGGCACCAGCTGGCGTGGCAGTACGACGAGGAGACACACCACCTTTGCGTGAACTATCCAGAAGATTGAGGCGTGGTCGTGATCGTGGGCCTGCAGGAAGGGTAGCATAGCATTTCTATGTTTTTGTAGTCCGTAGCGGAACTACCTTGGTTGTATGTGTGATGTACTCTGAGATATTTATGAGAAGACAATTGAATCCCGGATTGTCTACCTTTATTATTATTTGTGTCGTGTTACCTATTTGCGAAACGCTTTGATCCGCTTCTTTCCTATTCGGGGCCTCGATCCCCAGACCGGAAAGGACCGCATCTTGGTCGTTACAAGTTGGTAATCAGAGCCTTACGACCATAGGAGCCTTTGTGTGATCGTACTTGGCCGAGTCGAGTCTAGAAAATGTTTTGAGTCTTAGTTATATCGGAGAGTAGGATTCTTTTTTCTCCTCTTCTATGCTCTGGTGAGGTTCCCGTCTTAAGAAATCTTTAACTCTACTCCTTTTCTCGCTCAATTTTTTTTAGGATCACGCGGGTATTTATGAAATCTATATGGTTTCGATGTGACGGAATCCTGTCCTGGTGCCTCGTATCTGCTCTAAGTCTGAGGGGAGTTCAGCTCCAGGGGATTCCCGCGCACATCGCCATCATTCAGATTTCTGAGTATCTAAGAACGAAGGGTGTTCGTTATTGCTTCAATACTGGTAGTGGTGAGATAACCCCGATGTCCCCAGTACTGGTGTAGATTGTTCGGGGGTACTACCACACTTGGTATCGTTGTGATCACGAGGATCTGTTGTAGATGAAGGTCCGAGATGCTGGTTGTGTGTTGAAGGATGTGATACAGGTGACGGGTTAGTTTAGGAGTTGTGTGAAATACTCCTTGTATCCATGTACCTGATTGCATGACCAGTTATTTCGGGAATTCATAGGTGGGATATCTAGTAGTATCTTATAGGACTATCTTCCTACAGACGCTTGATTGAGGTTTGGGAAATCTCGATCATATGTTTGTTCCGAGCGATTCTAGCTCACACTTGTTTGCAGTGGTCCTTATCGGAATTTTGTCGTCCGTCACTTTGAGGATGCATTCTTGCTATGTTGTTCAAGTGCAATTGCTAAATTCTGTTCAGATATTCTGTCTTTTGATTCAGCAATATCTTCAATTATTCTGTGGACTAATATGTTGTCCGTCTTCAGGATGGCTCCACCGACTCGTCAGACCCCAGGGCGTGAGGATATGCCGCCTCCTCCTCCGCCGTGGCCACCGCCTCCTCGTGCAGAGGCCTGGCAGACGATGATGGCATCTACTAATGCAAACACTCAGATGCTGTTACAATTGATCCAGGAGAGAGCCAATCAACAGCAGGGCAATTTCCAGCAGGGTCGCAATCACTTCGCCAATCTGAGTCAGTTCATGTCAAACCAGCCTAAGACGTTCACTTCTTGCGACCAGCCATTTGATGCAGAAGATTGGATCCGTGATATGAACAAACACTTCGAGTGTAGCAATTTGCGTCCGGAGGACTATGTCAAGTTTGCAACGTTTCAGTTGAAGGGACAAGCTTCTATATGATGGCAGCAGCTCAAGGACTCCAGAGGTGACAGGGTGATGTCTTGGGACGAGTTTTGTCGTGACTTCAGGTCCCACTACATCCCTTCCAGTTTTGTAGAGGAGATGCGTGAGAAGTTCAGGCGTTTGAAGCAGGGCAACAATTCCGTGTACAAGTACAATGTCGAGTTCCACGAGCTGGCCCGTTACGCGGTGCAGGATATCTCGGATCAGAAGAGCAAGATCTACCAGTTCAGGGGTGGCTTGAAAGAAGACTTGCAGTTAGCTCTTGCCTTGCACGATCCTGAGGAGTTTGACAAGTTCTACAACCTAGCTCTAAGATCAGAGGCAGCCTTGCTCAGGGTGGAAAATTCCAAGAACCGCTTCAGAGATTCCAGCTCTTCCTCGACTCAGGTGGTTCAGAAGCAACAGAGGTTTTGGGTTTCTCCTCCTCCTCCTCGGCACTCACAGCATCTGAAGCACTCAGGTGGTCGTGGTTCTTCCCACCCACCCAACCCTGGCTTCCAGCAGAGATACCAGCATCAGAAGCAAGGGCCTCTCAGACTCAGTTCCGGCAGCGAGCAGATGTCACTTGTCACAAATGCGGGCAGAAGGGTCACTATGCTAACAAATGTACTTCTCAGCTCCGTCTGCCGCCTCCTCCTCCAGGCAAACCTCCAAGCAACGCTCTTGTCAAATTCAACCCCAGATCAGCTCGAGTCAACATGGTGAACGCAGCTGAAGCAGAGAACTCGTCTGATGTGATCATGGGTAACCTCCTCATCAATGATATTCCTGCTAAAGTGTTATTTGATTCTGGTGCTTCTCATTCATTCATGTCTAGACCATTCGCATGGAATCATGATTTCATTTCTAAGACCTTGGACAAACCTTTTCGTGTGGTTTCCTCGGGAGCGTTGTTGAGCTCTAATGTGGTCATTCCGGATGTTTCTGTTAAGATGGGTGCTTATGCTTTTCTGGCATCTCCTATTTTCTTGGGCAATTCCGACATCGACTTGATTCTTGGTATGGATTGGTTGACCATGAACAAGGCGTCAATTGATTGTGAAGCTAAAGAAGTGAAGCTTACCCACTCTTCGGAGGATGTGATTATATTCGCGGCGCGCGATGATACAACCCGCCTGTTCTCCTTGAATGAAAAGGGTGAGATCAATCCTATTGAGCAAGTTCCAGTGGTCTGTGAATATCAAGATGTGTTTCCTGAAGAGCTGCCAGGTATGCCTCTGCTCCGTGAAGTTGAGTTTGTCATTGAGCTTGAGCCAGGCACAGAGCCAGTGTGCAAACGGCCATACAAGCTGGGTCTAGAAGAATTGAAGGAACTCAAGAGACAACTCGATGAGCAGGAGCGTTTGGGTTTGATCAGATCGAGCTCGTCTCCGTGGGGCTGTGGTGTTCTGTTTGTCAAGAAGAAGGATGGCTCGGACCGGCTGTGTGTCGATTACCGTCCATTGAACAAGAAGACAATCAAGAACAAATATCCACTTCCGAACATAACTGAGTTGTTCGAACAGCTGAAAGGTGCCAAGGTATTCTCCAAGCTTGATCTCAGAATTGGCTATCATCAAATTCGCATTCGCGAGGAAGACATTCCGAAGACGGCATTCAGGACTAGTTTTGGCTCATATGAGTATACGGTCATGTCTTTTGGTCTGGCAAATGCTCCTCCGACATTTTGTCGATTGATGAACTATATTTTCTCCCCATACAATAATGAATTTGTCTTGCTCTATCTCGACGACATTTTGGTCTTTTCTGAGACCGAGGAAGAACATGAAAAACATCTCAGATTGGTGCTTGATAAACTGAGAGAGTACAAGCTGTATGCTAAGTTTTCCAAGTGCGAGTTCTGGCTGAAAGAAGTGGTTTATCTTGGGCATGTTATCTCTGCCGAGGGCATTAAGGTTGATCCGTCCAAGGTTCAAGCCATTGTCGAACGGGAGCCTCCACAGAATGTGAAGCAGCTTTGAAGCTTTCTCGGGCTTGCTGGATATTGCAGAAGGTTCGTTGAGAACTTCTCCAAGATCGCCAAGCCGCTCTCTAGTCTTCTTCACAAGGGTGTTAAGTATGCTTGGTCTCCAGAGTGTCAACTGGCTTTCGATACACTCAAAGAGAAGCTTATCTCCACTCCGGTCTTGGCCCCTCCGGATGACTCCAGGCCGTACCAGGTCTTTTGCGATGCTTCTCTCCAGGGTCTTGGTGCAGTCTTGATGCAAGATAGGAAGGTGGTTGCTTATACCTCCAGGCAGTTGAAGCCTGCGGAGAAGAACTATCCCGTGCACGATCTCGAGCTAGCAGCTGTTGTACACGCCTTGATGACTTGGAGACATCTCTTGTTGGAACGTAAGGTTAAAGGTTTCACCGATCACAAGAGTCTGAAGTACATTTTCACTCAGCCTAACTTGAATCTTCGGCAGACACATTGGGTAGAAATGCTCCAGGATTTTAATCCGAGAGTTGAGTACACGCCAGGCAAGGCAAATGTTGTGGCGGATGCATTGAGCAGGAAGGCATATTGTAATAGTCTGATTCTGCAACCTCTCCAGCCGGGTCTTTGTGAGTCTTTCAGGAAGCTCAACCTTCAGCTAGTACCTCAGGGATTTCTTACGAACCTTCAGATCTCTCCTACCTT
This sequence comes from Hordeum vulgare subsp. vulgare, assembly GCF_904849725.1. Taxonomy (NCBI): domain Eukaryota; kingdom Viridiplantae; phylum Streptophyta; class Magnoliopsida; order Poales; family Poaceae; genus Hordeum; species Hordeum vulgare. The sequence continues at coordinate 528,971,491 of NC_058519.1, forward strand.
GGAAGATCATGTCAGAGCAGCTCACCTTCTTGACGCTATGGTGAAGAAGGTCAAGATTGGCTTGGGAAAGAGTCTCCCCAAGTATAAGTGCTTCACTGTTGATGCCACGGACACGTTGTTTTTCGAGGATCACCTTGTCGTCCCGAAAGGTGATCTCAGGAAGGTGATCATGGAAGAAGCTCATAACTCGCTGCTCTCTATTCATCCTGGAAGCTCCAAAATGTACCATGACTTGAAGCAGACTTTCTGGTGGACTCGTATGAAACGTGAGATTGCTCAGTTCGTAAACGAGTGTGATGTATGTCGAAGGGTGAAAGCAGAACATCAATGCCCAGTAGGTCTCTTGCATCCTTTGCCGATTCCCGAGTGGAAGTTTGATCACATTGAGATGGATTTCGTCACCGGGTTTCCGAAGTCCAAGAAGGGCAATGATGCTATCTTCCTCGTCATCGACAAGTTGAGTAAAGTGGCTCATTTCCTTCGAGTCAAGGAGTCCATTTCAGCAGCTCAGCTGGCAGAGTTGTACACCTCCAGGATTGTCTCTTTGCACGGCGTACCTATGATGATCTCCTCAGATTGCGGAAGTATCTTCACTTCCAAGTTCTGGGATTCTTTTCTGTCTGCTATGGGCACGAAGATCTGCTTCAGCACAGCATTCCATCCTCAGACTAGTGGTCAAGTGGAGAGAGTGAATCAAGTTCTTGAGGATATGCTGAGAGCCTGTGTTATCTCTTTTGGCATGAAGTGGGAAGATTGTCTGCCTTTTGCGGAGTTCTCGTATAACAACAATTATCAAGCTAGTGCTGGCAAGGCTCCATTTGAAATTCTTTATGGCAGGAAGTGTCGTACTCCGCTCAACTGGTCCGAGACCGGCGAGCGTCAGATCCTTGGCAATGGTATGGTAGAAGAAGCTGAGGAGATGTGTCGGATCATTCACGACAACCTCAGAGCAGCTCAGTCCCGTCAGAAGAGCTATTACGATAGCAAGCACCATGACATGTCTTATGAGCTTGATGACTTTGTCTATCTCAAGGTGTCGCCTATGAAGGGTATGCAGCGCTTTGACATCAAAGGCAAGCTTGCGCCTCATTTCGTTGGTTCGTTCAGAGTGGTTGGCAAGAGGGGCGACCTTGCGTACCAGCTCGAGCTTCCGTCAACCTTTGCAAATGTCCATGATGTGTTCCATGTTTCTCAGCTTCGGAGGTGTTTCAAGACCCCAGAGCGCACTGTGCATCTTCAAGATATCGACCTTCAGCCTGACCATTCTTTTTTTTTGACCGGCTACTGTAGGGAAAACCCCCCACAGCCATTTTCCTTAATTCCCATCTATGAGAGCTGTATGTACAAGAGGAGTTTTAGAATGTACAAGGGGAAGAAGAGCAAAGGATTACAAACCTCAAGGAGGCAAAAAGGAAATCCATTTAAGGAGATCATCCCTGAAACTAGCCTTAATTCTATGAGCTAAGAGAGAAATGTCATGAATGAATCCAGATCTCCATTTTCTGAACTTTGGCTGCTCCTGGTTGAAGACTTTTGCATTTCTGATAGTCCATATGTTCCAACATGCAGTGAAAACCACCTCAGCAAAGAAAGGGTTATGAAAGTCCTTTGTAGCCGCAACAGCAGCACTCCACATAGATGAACCCTGCCACGTGATCTGCAGGTAATTCCAGACCCTGGTACTGAAAAGGCAGTTGAAGAATAAATGATCTCTGTCTTCCTTGACTCGAGCGTGGCATAGAACACAAAGGTTAGAATTCTTATCGTGAGCATCTAGTTGCGGTTCTCGAGGCGACTGAGCGCAAGACCCGTAACAAGACTGTCAAATTTCTCAAAGTACATTGGTCTCACCATTCTGATAAAGAGGCTACGTGGGAACGCGACGATCACCTCCGTTCCGAATTCCCCGATTTCTTTCAGTCTTAGATCTCGAGGACAAGATCTTCTTTGTAGTGTGGGAGAGTTTGTAGTGCCCCAAGTGTAAACCTTCCCTATTTGGAACCTATTGTAAGTGGGTCCAACTTGTCAGAGTTTTGATGATATCAATTGTGCCATGACTTCATGTGGTGTCCCTTGTATTTTCCTTCCTTCCCATGCATGCATGCATAGCATATCATGGTATGCCTTGTCTTGTGTTGTGTTATAGTTTCTTAGCATTTCATGTGATGTGGTGATCTTGTGGATAGCTACTTTGTCATGTTGTGTATGTGTTGAGGTGCTCTATGATTTCATGTGATGTTAGTACTAAATGTATTGGGCTTGTCATGTTTGCAACCTCTCTCTCTCTTTTATTTCTCAAGGCAATATTCACTTGTCCCAACCTTGATTCAAAAATGCCCATGATTTAGTATATTTTGTGGAGGATGTCAAGATGTGTTTTTTCTGTTTTGTATCTTAGTTTTAAGGGTGCAAATAAATCCAAAACAGTAAATAAATTGCTGTTTTGCATTTATTCAAGTTTCTCCAAAAATTCCCTTTGCATTTTATTCAAATAGGTTAGATGTTTTCAAGACCAGGGGCATTTTTATTTTGTTTTTATCTCCTATAGAAAACTCTGTGTTATTTCTCTCTTCTCCGTTATTTCTGTAAAAGAAAAGCAGAGGACCTTTCTTTTCTTTTAAGTGCCGCCAAGGTGGGCTCTCTCTCTCACTTGGCGGCCCACCTCCCTCTCTCTCGCGTAGCAGGATCCCGCAGCGCTCTCCTTCTTCCTTCCTGACGCCGTCACCCCCAACGTGCACGCTTTCCGTCAGCATCAGAGAACGCACGAGCACGCCGTTGCACAAACGTCGAGGCCCCCCCCTTATAACGTGGTGCGTTCCCCCCTCGTCCTAGGGTTCCTCCCTTTCCTCTCCTGCCGCCGCCACCTCTTTCTCCGCCTCCATCTCTCCTTCTCCTTCCCAGGTAGGCTCTGTAAAGATCCAATAACAGAGAGAGATAGAGCAGCTCCGCTGCATCTACCCCCGCCTTATCCATCGAACTCCGCCGGCGACCATGTCCGGGGCTCGGGCAGGGTGCCCGCGTTCCATTCTCGGCGCTAGGAGCCCCGGGGAACGACTACACCGACGGCCCCGACCACGTCTTCGCCGCGGCCACGGTGCCCTCCTTCCTCTACTTCAGCAGCAGCAGATCTTCCTCGTCGTCGTTCTTCTACACCACCGACGCTTCTTCCTCTCCGCCGTTCGGGCTCTCCCTCCTTCCTCAAGGTGAGGTTGCACCTCCCCTCTCTTCTATCCCCTAGATCGGCCTGGATCCGGCGAGTTCATCGTGTGCCTTCTCTGTCAGTTAGTAGAGGCAGGCATGCAGTAGGTTGCGGTAGGTTGCGGTGGTGCAGGTAGATGCTAGTAACAGTAGATCGTTGTAGATCTGTGTAGGGGAGGCTTAGCAGGCGCAGAAGCAGCACGTAGGAAGGCCTCCGTGGCGCAGCACAGCGGCAACCAGACGAGAACACCCCGACGAACTCCCTGTCGCTGGTGTTTCTCTGTAGGCAGAGGAGGGCTTCCTTCTTGTATACCTTGTATAAGTCCTCCTCTCTGTCAGACATCGTAGCGTAGCCTAGTGGTATGTGTGTGTGGTGTGCCCGATGGAGGTTGCGGGATCGAATCCCCCCTTTGGCACCTTTTGCATTTTTGCGTTGCTCTGTTCAGGTAGCCACAGGGGCAGTATAACCTGGTAGATTCCCTTCTCTGTCGAGTAAGCGGGCGTAGCCTAGTGGTGTGGGGGTGTGTTACACAGCAGGGTCACAGGGGTTCGACTCCAGGAGGCCCCCTTTTTTTCTCTTTTCCTTGCTGTTTATTTTTCTTTTATGCTTTGTGTTTGTTTGATGATTGTGGATTATACTTAGATGGCAGAGGGCATTTTATAGTTTTCCTTTGCTGCTATGGTATGGCCATATGAGGTAATGTGTGTATGTATTCTTGTGAAAGATATGTGCATGTGTGTGTGTGGTGCCTCCATTGTAGTTGTTGCAAGTGTAGGTGTGGTGTGATCTTGTGCTTGTGTGTCTAGATAGGTGTCAAGATATGTGCATGTGTGTGTGAGTGTTGCACACCCATGAGGTGTTGCTAGTGTAGGTATACATGTGTGTGTGACTGCCATATGCATGTGTTAGTTTTCTTTGTGTTTCTAGCATGTGTAGGTGGTGTGAGTTTCTACTAGATGACATGCATATGAGTTGATGATATGCATGTGGTGAAAACAGCCCCACCTTGCAACACTTGTGCACCTTCACATGTCCATATGTGAGAGGGCATGGTGATTTGTATGTGAGGTTAACTTAGTAGAAGGGGTTGTGAAGTTGATGTGCAAGACACAAACATGGGGTTCAAACCCCCATGTCACTTTGTCATTGTGCACATGAGCTCAACCATGTACTAGTTGATATAGAGGAACTACATGAAATGATGCACTATTCCCTAGTCATGATTTGGAGTAGTTTCCTCTTCCTTAATTTGTGGTCACTTGTTCCAAGTAAGTGCCCACATATTATATATGATTTTGTGGTAGATTTTCCCAAGGAATCCATTGGTGAACTTAGACTTTCCATTGGAGCATTTTTCAGGAAAGTCATAGTTGCACTTTCTTCTAAGTTTAGAGCTAGGTTCCATGCATGTTGATGTGCTCTTGTATTTGATTCTTGGTTGTGGTAGTAGAGGGTGACCCCCTCTACCACATGTGGGTTTCAATTCATGATTTGGAATCCATGTGTGCAAGTGGTGCCCATCCAAAGTAGACATGTGGCTGAAATTCCAGCTTAGTGAAATCTGGAATTTCACTAAGTCTGGGAATCTGGAAACATTTTCTTCTGCTGTAGATGAGGTTGTGCTGGTCATTGTGTTGTGATCTAGCCTTTGTTCAGTGCTAGGAATGTGGACCTGATATGTTTTTGAAGATCCCTGTCAAATTTCATCTCATTTGGAGTCCTGTAGCTTATGTTTTGGTTGCTGTCAAAAAGCTTCAGAACAAAGACAGAAAGTCACGTGCAGGAATTTTCACTAAGTCCCTGATACCTGATGGTTTTGGAAACGTTTGTAGCCTTGTATCTTCATGTGTTTAATTCCTTTTTGTGTAATTCTTGCTTGTTCTGGTAGTATTCTTGGCTAGCTACAGCCACATATTATTTTGGTATATTTGGAGGGCTGTAGCTATGTTGCATGTAGCTCACAAAGAGCTAAGATGCAGATTATGGCAGATTGTGTAGTATTGTCATTTTGATGATTGTGGGTGCTTAGTTGATGTTGTGGTGTTCTTCCTTGCTCCAATACATTCATGTTGGGTTGTTATATGTCTTGTAAACCTGGGAATACCAGATTTGTGCCATTGGAGTGTGTGGTGTTGTTTTTGACACGTAGGGCTTCATACCTTATTTCGTAGATTCCCGTTGATCCGTAGCTCCGATCGTAATGTTCTTTATATGGTTTTGCATCATTTTCACGAGACGCATCTGGTCATGTCATTCTCATGCATGTCAAAACAGCTTAGTGTACAGTTCTGTCTAGAAACTTGTAGCAACTTCTTTTGCTTGTGCTAGTGATAGAAATAGTGATGCATGCTCATCTTTCATCTCATGCATCATGTGCTTGTTGCATCTTGAGGTGCTGTTGTTTATTGGATGTTATTATTATGTTGGGTAGCACCGGGATCGGAGAATGAGCACGTGGATTCGGGAGAGTACGTGCAGGACGAACAAGAACCATTCCAAGCTGAGGATATCACACGCAAGATGATATGACCTTGATTCCATCTCTAGACTTGTTATGCTAGTTTGCGTTTCCATGTCATATTGCTCGCTGCCTACCACTGAACTAAATTGCCTCTTGATATGCCATGAACCCATACACTGATCCCTTCCTAGCAAAACTTGAATGGCTAAGTAGGCTTTGCTCAGCTACTAATGTTAGCGTTGCTAGATGCAGGTGCTTTGACTCATGTGACAACATGAGCTTGATATCATTATCTTAAGTGCTGTTATTTAATTAATGCACCTATATACTTGGTAAATCACGGAAGGCCTAGCCTTTTGCCGGGTGTTTTGTTCCGTTATTGCCGCCTTAGTTACCGGTTACTAGTGTTTGATTCCATATTGATCGCTCCTAACATGTTCGGGGTTGTTATGGGGACCCCCTCGATAAATCGTGTAATGATAAGGCTTGTCCGACAGGACCCAACATTGGTGTTAATTTGCTAATCACTTAAAAAACTGCATAGGGAATGATCACCCCGAGGATCTTTTAATCAACAACCCGGGCCAGTGCTCCTCATGAGTGTTGGTCCAAACTGGGCACTGCTCGGGGCCATCTCAAGGCAACTTGAGTGATTTCTATCAGGCCATCGTGCGCGTAGCTCATCCAGCGTGTCCTGAGACTGAGATATGCGGCTCTTATCAGGGTTGTCGACACGTCGGGAGGTCCTGCTAGCCTTGCCTTACCTTAGCGGTATATCTTGCGTATAGGAATTCCAGTGAAGCTTTGGTTTCCCCCAGGTTTGAGGTTTTCCTCTAAGGAATCCGACGAGATCACGAGATTCGTGATAGAGGATGACTTTGCGGCCAATGTACGTTTGTGATGGACTAGTTGGAGCACCCTTGCAGGGTTTAATATTTCGGAAAGCCGTGCCCGCAGTTATGTGGCAACTTGGAATATTTTGTTAACATCCGGTATTAGATAACTTCAACAAGAGCTAATAAAATTGCCAACTGTGTGTGTAACCGTGACTGTCCCCTCGAAGATCTCTCTTCGATCGGGAACACGGTGGGGTTATGATTGACGTAGGTAGGTGTTCAGGATCACCTAGTGATCAAATAATCACGACCGCTAGAATAGACCACCTACATTAATGCTTTACGTAAGATAGCCACCGAATCAAGCTTAGGATGCTGCAACCTTATACACTTCACCTTACCCTATCTAATAACTTGACTAGTTCTGGCACCAAGGTCTTAGATTGCTGAGTCCCCGTGGCTCACGGATTCTTCAAAATCCCAACAGGTACAGGTACCCTAGAGACAGATGATCCCGACGGCACCCAGCTGGCGTGGCAGTACGACGAGGAGACAGACCGCCTTTACGTGAACTATCTAGAAGATTGAGGCGTGGTCGTGATCGTGGGCCTGCACGCAGGGTAGCATAGCATTTCTATGTTTTTGTAGTCCGTAGCGGAACTACCTTGGTTGTATGTGTGATGTACTCTGAGATATTTATGAGAAGACAATTGAATCCCGGATTGTCTACCTTTATTATTATTTGTGTTGTGTTACCTGTTTGCGAAATGCTTAGATGCGCTTCTTTCCTATTCGGGGCCTCGATCCCGAGATCGGAAAGGACCGCATCTTGGTCGTTACAACTATACAGAAACGTCAATGAACCTGAAGTGTGCAGACCCTTCGGGTTCGAGAACTATGCGGACATGCCCTGAGACACTCCTCGGTCAATAACCAATAGCGGGGCCTGGATGTCCATATTGGCTCCTACATATTCTATGAAGATCTCTATCGGTTGAACCTCTATGTCCAGGATTTAGTTAATCTCGTATGTTGTTCCCTTTGTCCTTCGGTATGTTACTTGCCCGAGATTCGATCGTCGGTATCTCCATACCTAGTTCAATCCCGTTACCGGCAAGTCTCTTTACTCGTTCCGTAATACAAGATCCCATGACTAACTCCTTAGTCGCATTGCTTGCAAGGCTTATTGTGATGTTGTATTACCGAGTGGGCCCCGAGATACCTCTCCGTCACACGAAGTGACAAATCCCAGTCTTGATCCATGCCATCCCAACATACACCTTTGGATATACCTGTAGATCACCTTTATAGTCACCCAGTAACGTTGCGACATTTGATACACACAAGGTATTTCTCCGGTGTCCGGGAGTTGCATGATCTCATGGTCAAAGGAACAGATACATTGACATGCAGAAACCAGTAGCAATAAACTAACACGATCATATGCTACGTTTATAGTTTGGGTCTTGTCCATCACATCATTCTCCTAATGATGTGATCCCGTTATCAATTGACAACACTTGTCTATGGCCAGGAAACCTTGACCATCTTTGATCAACTTGCAAGTCAACTAGAGGCTCACTAGGCAAAGTGTGTTGTCGATGTATCACACATGTATTTGAGTTTCCAATCAATACAATTCTAGCATGGATAAAAATGATAATCATGAACAAGGAAATATAATAATAATTGATTTATTATTGCCTCTCGGACATATTTCCAACATGACCATCTTATCTTTGCTACCATCGTTCTAAGCAATAAGATGAAAAACATGATAAACATCACATGCAATCATATATTGACATGATATGGACAATATCATCTTGCTCCTTTGATCTCCATCTTAGGGGCACGGCATGATCATCATTGTCACCGGCATGACACCATGATCTCCATCATTGTGTCTTTGCGAAGTCGTCTCACCAACTATTACTTCTACTATTATAGCTAACGGTTAGCAATAAAGTAAAATAATCACATGGCGTTGCATCTCATAGAATAAATTAAGACGACTCCTATGGCTCCTGCCGGTTGTCATACTCATCGACATGCAAGTCGTGAATCCTATTACAAGAACATGATCAATCTCATACATCACATATGTAACATCACATCCTTTTGGCCATATCACATAACATAGCGTACCCTGCAAAAATAAGTTAGACGTCCTCTAATTGTTGTTGCAAGTTTTATGTGGCTGATTAGGGTTTCTAGAAAGAACGCTTCTTACCTACGTGACAACCACAATGTTGATATGCCAACGCTATTTACCCTTCATAAGGACCCTCTTCATCGAATGCGATCCGACTAAAGTGGGAGAGACAAACACCCGCTAGCCACCTTATGCAACTAGTGCATGTCAGTCAGTGGAACCAGTCTCACGTATGAGTACGTGTAAAGTCGTTCTGGGCCACTTCAACCCACGATGCCACCGAATAAAGATAATACTAGTAACGTCAAGCAATTGACAAATCAACACCCACTACTTTTGTGTTCTACTCGTGCATAGAATCTACGCATAGAACCTTGGCTCGGATGCCACTGTTGGGCATCGTAGTAATTTCAAGAATTTTCATACACTTCACAAGGATCTATCTATGGACAAACCAGCAACGAGCAAAGGGGTAGAGCATCTTCATACCTTTGAAAATCGCTAAGCGGAAGCGTTGCTAGAAGGCGATTGATGGAGTCATACTCGTAGTGATTCAGATCGCGGTGGATTCCGATCTATGCGCCAAACAACGGTGCCTCCACGTTCAACTGACGTGCAACTCGATGATGTATCCAATGCCTTGATCCAGCAAGGAGGGAGGAGAGGTTGAGGGAGAGCTCCGGCAGCATGACGGCGTGGTGACGGTGGAGCTACGTGGCACTCTGACACGGCTTCGCCAAGCACTACGCATGACGAGGAGGAGGAGGAGTAGGGCTGCACCGAGAGAGAGAGAGAGAAGTTGTGTCTCAAATCAGCCCCAAAACCCTCACAATATATAGGAGGAGAGGGAGGAGGGTGCCCATCCTTAGTGTTTCCCACCCTAAGGGGTGCGGCAGCCCTAGATGGCCTTGGGGCGGCGGCCAAGGGTGGAGGTGCCCTAGGGTGGGCCTTGAGGCCCAAGGTGGCCTCTCCACGCCTAGGGTTTGGCCCCCTCCACCCCTTGCTGCACCTTGGGCCCTTAGTGGTGGCGCACCAGCCCACCTAGGGTTGGTTCCCATCCACTTTTGGCCCAAGTAGCACTTTGGGGCTGGTGGCCCTTCCCGGTGGACCATCGGAACCCTTCCCTTGTCGTCCGAAACACTTCCGGTGACCAAATCCTCACTTCCTATATATGAAACTTTACCTCCGGACCATTCCAGAACTCCTCGCGACGTCCGAAGTCTCATCCGGGACTCCCAACTACCTTTGGTAACCACATGCAGTATTCCCCTATAACCATAGCGTCATCGAACCTTAAGTGTGTAGACCCTACGGGTTCGGGAATCATGTAGACATGACCGAGAAACCTCTCCGGTCAATAACCAACAACGGGGTCTGGATATCCATATTGGTTCCCACATGTTCCATGATGATCTCATCGAATGAACCACGATGTCGGGGATTCGATCAATCCCGTATGCAATTCCCTTTGTCTACCGGTATGATACTTTCGTGAGATTCGATCGTTGGTATCCCGATAACTTGTTCAATCTCGTTACCAGCAAGTCTATTTACTTGTTTGGTAACACATCATACCATGGCTAACTCCTTAGTCACACGAGCTCAATATGATGATGGATTACCGAGTGGGCCCACAAATACCTCTCCGTCACACGGAGTGACAAATCCGAGTCTCAATACGTACAACCCAACAGATACTTTCGGAGATACCTATAGTGCACCTTTATAATCAACCAGTTATGTTGTGACGTTTGATACACCAAAAGCACTCCTACGGTATCCGGGAGTTGCACAATCTCATGGTCTAAGGAAATGATACTTGACATTAGAAAAGCTTTAGCAGACGAACAACACGATCTAGTGCTATGCTTAGGATTGGGTCTTGTCCATCACATCATTCAACAATGGTGTGATACCATTATCAATGACATCTAAAGTCCATGATCAGGAAACCATGATCATCTATTGATCAACGAGCTAGCCAACTAGAGGCTCACTAGAGAAATGTTGTGATCTATATACTCACACATGTATTACGGTTTCAGGTTAATACAATTATAGCATGAGTAATATAAAATTATCATGAACTAGGAAATATAATAATAACCATTTTATTATTGCCTCTAGGACATATTTCCAACAACCCTAGGGGTGGCGCACCCTCCTCCCTCTCCTCCTATATAAACCCAAGGGGTTTAGGGCTGCAAACACACAAGTTCTCTCTCCCTTGGTGCAGCCCTACATCTCCTCGTCCTCGTCCTCCGTAGCGCTTAGCGAAGCCCTGCCGGAGTACCACGGAGCTCCACCTTCACCACGCCGTCATGCTGCCTGAGCTCTCCCTCAACCTCTCCTGTCTCCTTGCTGGATCAAGGCGTAGGAGACATCACCGGGATGCACGTGTGTTGAACGCGGAGGCGCCGTTGTTCGGCGCTTAGATCAGAATCTTCCGTGATCTGAATCGCTACGAGTACGACTCCTTCAACCGCGTTCTAGTAAAGCTTCCGCTTAGCAATCTTCAATGGTATGAAGATGCTCTACCCCCTTGCTCATTGCTGGTTTCTCCTAGATAGATCCTTGTGCGACGTAGGATTTTTTTGAATTACTACTACGTTCGCCAACAGTGGTTTCCGAGCCAGGTTCTATGCTTATATTCTATGCACGAGTAGAACACAAAAGTTGTGGGCGATGATTTTGTCAATTTCTTGCCGTCACTTGTCTTATCTTTATTCGGCGGCATCGTGGGATGAAGCGGCCCGGACCAACTTTACACGTACTCTTACGTGGGACTGGTTCCACCGACCGACATGCACTTGTTGCATAAGGTGGCTAGCGGGTGTCTGTCTCTCCCATTTTAGTCGGGATCGCATTCGATGAAGAGGGTCCTTATGAAGGGTAAATAGCATTGGCATATCAACGTTGTGGCTGTCACGTAGGTAAGAAGCGTTCTTGCTAGACACCCAAATCAGCCACATAAAACTTGCAACAATAATTAGAGGACGTCTAACTTGTTTTTGCAGGCTATGCTATGTGATGTGATATGGCCAAAAGGATGTGATGTTACATATGTGATGTATGAGATTGATCATGTTCTTGTAATAGGATTCACGACTTGCATGTCGATGAGTATGATAACCGGCACGAGCCATAGGAGTCGTCTTAATTTATTGTATGAGATGCAACGCCATGTGATTACTTTACTTTATTGCTAACCGTTAGCTATAATAGTATAAGTAATAGTTGGTGAGATGACTTCGCAAAGACACAATGATGGAGATCATGATGCCATGCTGATGACAATGATGATCATGTCGTGCCCCGAAGATGGAGATCAAAGGAGCAAGATGATATTGGCCATATCATGTCACTATATGATTGCATGTCATGTTTATCATGTTTTTCATCTTATTGCTTAGAACGACGGTAGAAAATATAAGATGATCCCTCATTAAAATTTCGAGATAAGTATTCCCCTAGGTGTGCACCGTTGTGAAGGATCGTTGTCTCGAAGCACCAAGTTCTCTCTCCCTTGGCGCAGCCCTACCTCTCCTCCCCCTCGTCCTTCGTAGCTCATAGTGAAGCCCTGCCGGAGTACCACACAGCTCCACCGTCACCATGTTGTCATGCTGCCGGAGCTCTCCCTTAACCTCTCCTCTCTCCTTGCTGGATCAAGGCGTAGGAGACGTCATTGGGCTGCACGTGTGTTGAATGCGGAGGTGCCATTGTTCGACGCTTAGGTCGTAATCTTCCACGATCTGAATCGCTACGAGTACGACTCCATCAACCGCATTCTAGTAACGCTTCCGCTTAGCGATCTTCAAAGGTATGAAGATGCTCTACCCCCCCTTGCTCGTTGCTAGTGTCTCCTAGATAGATCCTTGTGCGATGTAGGATTTTTTTGAATTACTAATACGTTCCCCAACAGTTTCCGCAATCTTTTATATCTATGTGTATCAGATCTCATCCTTGCAAATAACTCTGAAGGGATTGACAACCCCTTTTTAGCGTTGGGTGCACGTGTTTGATTGTTTGTGTAGGTACTACGATTGGGGCCTTGCTTATTCCTGCTCCTGGACTGATACCTTGGTGCTCAACAAACTGAAGGAAATACTTATCTACTTTGCTGCATCACCCTTTCCACTTCAATGGAAAACCAACGCAAGATCTAGATGTAGCACCCACTCATTTGAACAGACCGGTCTGCAGAGCCTTCCTCCCCGCAATGATTGCTCGCCAGGTCGCCAAAGAACTCTTAGGCATAGTAGCTTGCAGAAAATGACCATCCGGGAAGTACCTTCCTTTCAGAACACGAGCACACAACGAACTAGGGTTAGTCATGAGCCGCCATCCATGTTTGCCAAGCAAAGCTTGGTTGAACGTGTCAAGGTCTCTGAAACCCATTCCACCTCGCAGCTTCGGCACAGACAAAGCCTCCCACGAGAGCCAGTCCAACGACCAACGATCTAGAGATGAACTCCACCAGTATTTGACCATCAGCGAAATTAATTTTTTGCGAACCTTCTTCGTCAGTCTAAAACAGGACATGCTGAAAGTTGGAATTGCTTGTACCACAATTTTCAACCTGATCTCTCTCCCCGCACAGGAGATCATCCGCTCGGCACCTCCATGTAGCTTTACCCAGATCCTTTCACAAATATGATTGAAGGTACTGATAGATCCCGTGGATCGACAAGGCTAGATGTGTTCGATATGATGTGGAGATTTGTTACCTTATGGAGTACTCGATGAGTTCCCTCCGGCGACCGTCGTGAGATGGGGACGACGGTGGGGAAGGAGAGAGATCCGGCAGTGGCGGTGATGGACTTCCCATCGCTTCAGTGCTACCCTCTGGATCGGATTAGGGTTAGGAGTGGGGAACTTGTGGCGGCGGCAAACCTCGTAACCCGTGACATGGTCCCCACCTCCTTTATATATAGCACTACGCGACAGGGGCCCACCAGCCTTGCTTGTGCTTGACGCCCCCGATCAGGGCGTGAATCAAGGTCCAATGGGCCGTTGGGCCCATTGGGGAAAGAGATCAACCTAACATTCTCCCCCTTGATCTCATCATATAATTTTAACTTTACCCGTTTCGTAACAGATCAATACATAGGGCATGTTTCATCGTCACGGCTCAATTGCCGATGGAATTTGACAGCCATAATGTACCTCTCCATTTTGAGACAGCTTCTTTAACCTTGGGCCCTTTATTGTCCGGAAATATTAGACTATACCATAAAACCCATGTCGACTGTGTGTTCTCCGAACACACTGGGCGGTAAGCCTTTGATAAGCAGATCTGCAAACACTTGTTTGTTGCTTTTATGCTTCAAGCATTTTTCCATAATTCCGGACTTTCTCCTTCACAACACGTAACTCTTTGTCAGTGTGTTTTGGCATCAACACTTGACTCGTTGTGGCAGGAGAGAAAGAATTTAAAATGGTTATCGTTGTTGTCAACCATTATCAACTCCGGGTATAGGTAGCCATTAACCATTTCTCCTATCCCTCAGCCTCATACCAAGCTATAGCGTATCATTGCATCACCTTGATGACAATGGTTTCACTCATTTGGAGATTTTCCACACAAAACTCCGAGTATGAAAGTTAGCGACAATTGTGGATTTTGCTATACATTTCACAAGTCCTCCTTTGTACTCACAATGTTTTGAGAGCACTTATTTCTTTGAGCATGAGGCCGATATCTTTGAATCCATTCCATTGATTTATCTATGGACTGGACATTGCCAAAACAACCCGGATATATACGTGAACTGTGTCAGGGTAACATCTTGAGCTTCCAACAACTGAAGCATATGGTACCATATTGGTTTACAATCTTTTCTTATTAACTTTTGAAACACCATAGTTTCCAGTTCCATTACCCTTGACTATAAGAACAGGCGTAGGTTTTCTCGTATGCATACTTTAGAGATCTTTCTTAGTATGTCCATGTGACATTCCTAATACCCCCTTTTATTCTTTTGAACTTTGAGGACAAGAACTTCTTTTCTCCTCCTGCAGTAGGCTGACATCACCACTTGCAAGTAGGACGTCATCCACATGCACAGGAATTGGGAAACGAATTTCCCATTCTATAACTTTGCATGAATGCAATTGTCCTCTCATTTTCTTTGCACAAAATCTTTCGATTTAAGTCATGTTTTACCCATTTACATATTTCCTTGGACTCACATTTTCCTTGTAGACCCTTCATAAAGTCTATGTTAGTGAAATTCAAATGATGGAATTTCACTAACATAGACTTTATAGTAGTCACAAGTATCTGATTTTCACATTCCTAGAGACCTTCAAAATCTCAGGTACTGGCACTTCTTTCATATGGGGTAGTCGTTGTTCTGTCATTGCCAAGAGGCAATTAATTCTATAGTTACCCATTTCCAAAAGGCAATAGCTTTTACAGGGTCCTGTATCATAAGATCCCTTGTAGAGCTAACAACAGTGTTGTATAGGTCATACAACATGCTCCCCCAGATAACTCCATCTTCACTGAAGAAATGGCGTATCTTTAAACTTTCTTCTTTATGGCACTTTAATCACCACTGTTGTATTCCTTAATCTGCTTTCGGAACTATAAAAGATCCAAAAATACAACTGTTTCTTTTCTTTAGGGGTATCATAATGACGGTATTCAGATGACTGTTGTACTCCCCTTGACAATCATATTCTTCATTAATGGATCACTTTAGATGCATAATGTGCATCACATCGTCTAAAGTACAGAGGAGTCATGAAATACATTACAATGTATTTCATGTCTCTTTCTCCCCCTCGAAATGTGGCAAGAACTTTTCCGCCACAATTTCGAAACCCATTCATAGCTCTTGTGAAATGAGGAAACTTCGATTATCTAGTTCATTCATCTTATCACTTCATGTAAAATGAAGTTATAAGTTAACTAGTATGGGAGTACTTTTTCCTCATTTCATTTCAGAAACTCAACAGAGTTCTTTATCATTGTCTCTTTTGCAAGTCACACTTGCATATCATTCTTGTCTTTAGGTTCGTCTGTTACTTTTATCCTTTCTGGATTTAGTGATTGCATAATGACCATTACACATAAGGTGTACGGTCGATAATAGGAAAGCTTAATAGCTACTCCATACTTTTCTCCCATAGTGGGACACATTAACCGCACATGACTCATCATAACTTTCTCCTGTCATACAGGATAAGGCCTTTGCCAAGATTTCTCCCGCCATACACGGATTGTTGACATAATATAATGTCAACTTTACCCGGTTACGCAGGCATTCTTCCCAGACTTTTCCCGCCATGCGCGTAATTCCCTGTAAGGGGCATAAATGCCATAATTGGCTCTTTTGACTGCATTAAATTCAGAAATAAATCTGAATTATCCTTGACACACATGTTTGATCCGACATTGGTCAAATTAAACATGCATGTTGCTTGTTTCATTTCAATCATGTTGACTGAAAAAGGAGACTTCATCATGGAGAGTACATGAAAGACATTCGTCAACCAAGAGTTCTTTTCTTTTGAAGCCATTCTTTAGAGAGATTTTATTCCCTCAAGTTATGACCTTTCTTTTCAATCTTTCGGGTCACTAGTACCCAACATTCGCTTTCATGAGTGAAAGCTTGAATAACTTTTAGTCTGAGAAAACTTAGCCAATAAACAACGGTAATGAGCATAAAAATAACCCTACATTGGTCTGACTAAAATCATGCACATTAAACCTTTTTGAACTTTCTAGAATATTCTAAATCACCATTGTGGCAAAATTAGAATAAAACATCATTCTTCTGCATTAATTCCATATCACCGTTGGGCAGAAATGGAAATAATGCATATAACTCATAAACAATGTGATGATAGGATTTCTATTGAACAATTTTGCTAAGAAATAATCATCATCATCATTAATCATATGCATTTCTTTATCTGTGCTCCGAAAATTGATCACTTTGATACAAAATTTGTCAGAGATTTAAGCTTTAAACATAAGATGACTCATATAAATATAGAATTGTTATCATCAACGTTGGTCAGAAAATAACAATACCATATTTTAACTTTAAAACAAACTTCATTCTTTTGTCATAGCGGAAACTGTTTGAATCTTATTTCACCCACAAGGGAAAAACTTTGCTAATAACAGTTCTTCCAATTAAATTTTCCCGTTGGTTCCAATTTGATTGGAGGACTAAACCTTTTTACTTTGCAGCGGAAAAATGTGAATATAAAATTCATGCACCTTTACAGAAAAATATTCTGTTACAAATAAAAATTCATGAACTTTACTTTTCTTTTATAAAATCCATGAACTTTTCTCTTTCTGAAAATATTTCTTTTATTTTCAGAACCTTTTATTTTTCTTTGCAGAAAAAACATGTTACTATTACAGAAAAAATATTCTGTCATAATTAAAAATTCATGAACTTTATAATCCTTTTTAAAAAATTCATGAACTTTCTTTTTCTGAAAATCTTTCTTTTATTTTCAGAACCTTTTATTTTTCTTTTCAGAAAAATACTATTATATTTCTGTTGATTTAAACAGAAAAATAGCAACATTTTTATTTCCTGTTATCTAGCATAATTTCGTAAAAAAATGTCTAGAAGTGCCTTTTATTTCTTTTCAAAACTTTTCATTTTTCTTTACAGAAAAATGTCTATTACTTGTGAGAAACTTTGAACATTTCTTTAATTTCTATTTTTCTAAACATATTTTCATAGAAAAATGTCTAAAAAACACTTTTAAATCTGTCTAAAATGGACAGAAGGCTTAAAATCCATTTAATACGAAAAAATGGCCGGCTGGGCCGGCCTGTTGCCTCGGCCCGCTCTCTGTGGCGACCAGGCGCTGGCGCAGCTCCCGCCAGCCTGTGTGGCCCATCGGGTCCAGTGGGCTGGCCGGCCCCATTCGGCCCGCTGGCGGCTAGGGTTTCAATCCCAGCCGCCCATCTTAATCCAACGGCCCCCCGCGCCCTACGCTTGGACAAAAAGGGGAAGAGCCGGTCGGTGAGGAAAACCCTAAGTCATTTTCCCCCTCAGCCCGCCGCTCTCTGTCCCGTTCCTCTCCTCGTCTCTGGCGCCCGCCCCTTCTCTCCCGAGCAGCCCGTGGCCAGGAAAGGTAACGGCCGTCGGCGGTGAGGTCTAACCTGCCTCCTGTCGAGCGCGCCGAAGGTCCTCCCTCCCGCGAGTTGCTTTGGAGGGGAGGAGCTCGCGTCGCTCGCTTCTTCCTTGTGGCTGGTGCAGGCCGAAACGATTCGTATAGCGGCCGAGGGCTTCCCTCGCGCGGCGGCATCGATGCCCCGCCGAGGATGCCTCTCTGGGGCCCCGCCTTCCTTCCTTTCTCTGTGCCTCGCGTGCGGCGGCTCCTCTGTACTCGCGAGCCCCTCAGGCCGCCGGAGCAGTGGGTCCTTTCCTCGCGCGGTGGTCGTGGCGCCCCGTCGAGATAGGCCCTGGGGTGGCTGCCGGCCGTGGCAGCCGAAGGCCCCACGCCGGGCGCTCCAGCATCCCTGCTCCTCCCGCGAGCCTCGAGGGGAGTGGCCAGATCTGGATGATGTGGACAGCGCCGTTGCCTCCCCTTTCGCCGGTGGCGCGCTCCCTTGCGGTGAGCGCACCGCCGTCGAGTGGGTTGGCCGCGGCGTCTTTTTACTTTTCCGTCCATCCATATACAACACGAACAAGAGACAGAGAGGTACACCGTTGCCTTCCCCTTCGCCGGCTGCGCGTTCCCGTTATGTGGTGAGCGCGCCGCCGTCGAACGGATCGGCGATGGTGCTACTTTGCCCCGGTTGGGGTGGTTTTGTTGCCTTGCCTTTGCTGTGTCTTTGCGTGTTCCCCTCCTCCCCCTTTTTTGTTTTCTTTTTCGGATTCAATCCGACCTTTTCTTTGCCTCCGAAGAGGTGGTACCTTCGTCCGACGCCTCGGCTTGCCGATGCGCGTCGAGATCGAGAGGGTTGGCGCGGCCTTGCAGCGGCGCTTCTTTGCCGGATGGAAATCCGGTGACTTTCTTTTTCTTTTTCTTTTCAGCTTGATCTTTGCCCTCTTCTAGGGTTCATATCGGGGAGGGGAAACTTTATCGCTTTCGTTATCTTCTTGCAACCGGAACAACATCTAAAGCCTCATGGCTCTCATACCATTGATAGATCCCGTGGATCGACAAGGCTAGATGTGTTCGGTGTGATGTGGAGATTTGTTACCTTATGGAGTACTCGATGAGTTCCCTCCGGCGACCGTCGTGAGATGGGGACGACGGTGGGGAAGGAGAGAGATCCGGCAGTGGCGGTGATAGACTTCCCATCGCTTCTGTGCTACCCTCTGGATCGGATTAGGGTTAGGAGTGGGGAACCTCTGGCGGCGGTGAACCTCGTAACCCGTGCCATGGTCCCCACCTCCTCTATATATAGCACTGCGCGACAGGGGCCCACCAGCCTTGCTTGGGCTGGACGCCCCCGATCAGGGCGTGAATCAAGGTCCAATGGGCCGTTGGGCCCATTGGGGAAAGAGATCAATCTAACAGGTACCACTTGTGATCCGCCCCACAACAGTAGGAAGTCCAAGATAACGTTCACTGAAATCTTCAACCGCAATATTTAGAGTTTGTTTTACTCTTTGACGGACGAGGTCTGGAGTGTCCGGGTCACGTCCGGCGCGAGCTGGCCTCCTTTGTCGTGGGCACAACTAATGCTCCTCCTCCTCGCGTTCCGCTTGTATGAGGCGGTCGGCATCTTCCCGCTCCGCCGCCAGGTGGTGCTGCCTTCAGTGCTGGAGGTACGACGCCTCGTGTGCCGGCATAGCCCCGAGCCAAACGGGGGATGGGCTGACCCACTCACGCAGGCCGCCCTCCCACACACATTTATCCTTAGTCAACTGGGGTACCGACGGTGGATGCAACTCAGCTTTATGGCGAGGAGCCTCAGCGGCGAGGGGGGAGGACGCAGTCCCCAGCGGTCGACATAGCATCGGCATGTGCCAATGCTGCATGGGAGGCGGCCTCCCCCTCCTCCTTGCGGCGGACGAGAGCTTGCTTGTCTTCGAAGACCTGCATGGCCACCGCCAATTCACCTGGTAGGCGACCTCCTCCTCCTAAGGTTTGACGATGGGGGCGGCAGGGGGTTGGTGTGTTGGGCTTGCACGCCGTGCCTGTGATGCTCCTAGTGCTCGAAGGAAAACCGAAGCTCACCTTCGGGAGAGTCCGACGCGTACGTTGGCACCCAACGCTGCTCCGGTGTTAGGAGCTTCCGGCGCTGGCGCACCTCCTTGTGCGCCCACCGCAACCGCGACACCGCCGGCACAAGGATCCAAGGCGTATCCAAGTGTCGGGCATGCGACAGCGTCATGTCCGGATACGGGTGGGGCTTCCTTTGCAGCCTTTGTCACCTCGCCTAGTGGATTGGAATGTGCATCCGATCCCGCACGGTGCATGTAACCGCCGACAATGGAGGAGGTGCGTGGGAGGAGCTTGCGTCGACGGTCATCTTGCCGTTTCCGTTGCCGCTGAAGAAGCCCATGACGCCCGCTAGTGTTCCTGTTGCCAATGAGGGAGCACGCAGGGCTGGATGTGAACGAAAGTGGAAGCAGGAGTGGGTGATCCCCCCGGCATGCTTAGATTATAAACGGATGGCCTCCCATAGCTTCCACTCGCTCATGCATGGACTCGCGGTAGGTGTCCGCAATAAACAAGACCGCGTGGTGTGGTTCCCCGACTGACTCAAATTTAGGCGTGAAATGCATTGGCGTAGACGTCCGACGGACACAATTTAAATTTGAGTCGTCGCATTGAGTTGACGTTCTTGTCCGCTCTGATCCGAAGAGACATGAACGATTAAAATTGGTTAGCCGGTTGAAGCTGGTCTTACATTTTCCACTTTGGTTTCTCGGAGGCAAACAAGTGACGGCTAGCTGCATTGACAACTTGATACTAGATCACATTCCTCCGTGCAGGCGAGTTGAGACCCCGGACGTTCCACACCCATTAATATTTTTAGATGTTGTGCAGCTACTTGAGAAGCCCACAAAACAAAGTCCCACGCAGCTCCATTGCCTCCCAGCCAAAGGGTGCTAGGATGGCTGTGATCTACGCAAGCATCAGAGAGTGGCTGCGAGAAGATGTAGATGTACATCTGTCACTAGTGGGGACGGGACCTTTAGCCCCGGCCCGTAAGGGGCTTAAGTCCCGGTTCACCAACCGGGACTAAAGGGGCGGGACTAAAGGTTAGGCCTTTAGTCCCGACCCTGTTTCAAGCCGGCACTAAAGGTGCTCCACGTGGGCGCCTCGTAACGTCCCAGGGCAGGCCCTTTAGTCCCGGTTCGTTACACGGACTGGGACTAAAGAGTTTTAGATTTTGTTTATTTTTTGGTTTTTTTTTAATGAAATTATTTTTGGGTTTTAGGGTTTTAGGGTTTAGGCGTTCGGGAGATTAATGTGATGCCTCGTTTGGTGTTCGGGAATTAGTTTTCATATAATTTAAATAGAAATAATTATGCATATATATATAAGATTAACTTATCTTACAAGCGAGCATATATATACAATTATATGGAGATCTGAATTATCGGGACTAGAGCCCGTCTATTCGATTACATGGACGAACATCAGTAATGGCCCCTAGCTACACTAAATTGTCCTTTGTCATCTATAGCTTCCATCCTGAGAAAGGTCGCAAGCTCCTCTACAACAGCAATCGCGCGTTGCTCTGGTAGGACCTTCATCCTCATGGCCGTGTACTATATAAGAAGAGGAGATGAATATGAATATCAATCATGATAACAAGTAATGACGGGTAAAAATAGAGGTGTGAATGTTCATTGCTTACGTCGAATCTGTGATCCTTGTGCTCAGAGGTAAACGTGTGAATGGTCTCGCAAACATAGTATCCGCATAGATGCGTTCCCCGTGGCTGCTGGTCGCACTTTACGAGAATAGAATATATATAATCAAAATAATAATCTAGCATCATAAATGTATTGAAAATAGAAGTATATCATACTACTACTTACCTGAGCCGCTCTAAAGGTCAGCTTCTCAGGCTCGATACCGGGAGTCACGCACTTGAACCGCTTCCAAACCCTGCCCGACAAGGATAATGATTTGCTAAGTTTTTCATTAATTGATATATCAGAAAATCATCGAAAGAGACCGATAGAGCACAAGAATGATTGAAATTACCCTTGGAGCATGTCCTGCAGGCTTTGGAACTGTTCCAAGGGTCTCGATAATGGGTCGAAGGCATCAACTCTTCCCTTATCAATTTAAATGTCCAACAGAATCCAATGGAAGCTGCACTATATATATATATATATGTGTGTGTGTGTGTGTGTGTCAGTAACTTATCAATTACACTTATAAGTGAATGGACACAACAGAGTAAAGACCCTCACCTGAAGTTGTATGGAAACAGTATATGGTCACAGAAATTTTGATCTGTTAGAAACCTTAGAAGGTTTTCCTCCGTCTCCTTGGGTTTATCAGTTAGCGTCGCTATATGTATTTTATCTGGGTCAATAAACCCAATATTTATGATGTTCTTACTTTTACAATCCAGAATCTTCATTCTGCATAATAGAGTACAAGTTATATATAGACAATGAATTGAAATAACTAAACAAGTTATATGTAGACAACGAATTGAAAAACTTACAGACAATAGCAACTCATAAGCGATTTGTCGAGGGCGTCGCCATTGTACATCTGGAAGAGTTCTTCAAAGTCGATATGGATTTCTTCGGGGTGGCCGTAGTACTCCCGTGGGACACTCACCACGATCATCGTTCTCCCATTCTTTGATTCACTTAAGTACCATGTATGCAAGTAAGGCATATTTGTTGGGAGATCATCTTTGCTGACCAAAGGCTCTCCCATGACAAACTTTGGCTTAGGGCTACCACAGCCTTGGGTAACCTGTCGTCTTGGGAACCCAGAATGTCTTCAACCGAGATACCCCATTCAACCGCCCACTTCTTTGCTAATTCCAAATCTTGCCCCTGCACCGGAGGGGGAACATTCTCGGTTAACACCTTATGGGGTGGGATCGACTGTTTGGCCTGTTGTCCAAGCTGAGGAACGTCTGATTTTTTTTCTTGCTTGTAGTTGAACTTGATTTGCTCCCACTTGCACTTGCACGTGATCTTCTCTTTTTCACTTCCTTCTGCAATGTGCGTGTATAGTCATCAGGCTTATGGTGTAAGTCATACTGTGATGGAAGGGTCGTGAAGTATTTTGCAAATGCTATTTGCTTCTCGATGTATTCCGGGAGGGGCTCGGGTTCCTTCTTTTTCATCTGCGCATCATGATGTTCCTTTGCTATCCTGGCGTTTTCCTCGGGGGTACGATCATAAGGTCTGATAGAAAGATTAGCATGAGGTACCTTTGGGAGGGGTGACCGTTTGCGCTTTGGGTGGCTCCGTCGCTTAGAAATCGTCGGTGGAGTGTTCTTGGTGGCACCCTTCCGCTTAGTATCCGGAGCGGGCGGCGGCGGAGACGGATGACCCAAGTCCGGCGGCGGTGATCGAGATGGACTCGTGTTGTGTTGGCCGACGTCATGTGGAGGGCTTGGAGGTAATGGAGGTGTAGGTGACCTGCGACGACTCGGAGGCGGTGTTGTCCTTGGGGCCGAGCCTGGAAGCTTGATGTAGTTCTTCTCCCATAGGATGACTCCACCCAGTACTTCTCCGAGTGTCCTCTCATCTTCGGGTCCAGCTATGTCGAGCTTCGTATCATGAAACCCCGCCATGATTTCATCCACCCCTACTTTAGCAAAGCTAGCTAGAATCTCACGACCATGCCAGCGTGCATCAGGGCCAGAAGGTAAAGCTTGTCCGACGGCCACCTTCATGGATATGTTCTTGAATTTCTGATGGATTTCACATGATGTTGACTCCTTGATTCCATCCACGGGGTAGCCGGGACCGCCCTCTATCATTCTTCGTGCATCATCGGGCGGGGCCTCAGATTCAGCCACGCTGCTTTTTCGCTTAGATGGGGCGCCGATAATATCAAGTGCAGGATCTTCCTGGCGCGCTACTCCTCTAAGCTCATCAATCTGCTTCTGTTGCTCATTAATCCTGGCAAGCAACTGGTTGAACTTGTCATTCTCCTCATCCTGGTGCCGCTTCTTTGCTCTCTCTCGGCTTCTGTAAGTTTCTTGGTCTCTGGCAAACCCAAGCCACCACGGGTAAGAAGGACCGAAGTCTCGCGTTCGTCCTCCATGTTCGTCATTGCCGAGGACCAGTGTGAGCAAATCTTTCTCTCTATCTGCAGTGAACTTTCTTTTTCCCTCCTTAATTTCTTTCACTATCCTTTTCCAATTCTCCCTGGGTATCCTAAGACCGTCACTGCAGATGAGGTCCCCTGTTTCCTCATCGTACGAAACACCATGCGCAAGGAACCAATTTCTTGCTCTCAATTCCCACTCATCACGGAGTGGTTCAGGTACGATGCCTTTATCTAGCAGATCTTGCTCTTTCTTATCCCACTTTGGGATGGCAGTCTCATAGCCCCCTGGCCCCAGCTTGTGGTGATATTTCTTCTTGTCGGCATTTATCTTGTTCTTTTCTGATAATGCCTGGGCATCTTATGACTCCTTGTACTCTTGAAATGCCTTCCAGTGATTCGCCTACTTGGCTAGATACCCCTCGAATACTGGCACTTTCTTTGTCTTCAGATAGTTTTTCCATAGCTTCTTCTTCGAGCTACGGAACAGTTCGACCATCTTCTTTAGAGTCCACTGCTTGACTTTGCCCCTCAGTTTGTCTGCGGCGTCTTCATTCTCACATTCTGGCAGGTTGAAATGTGACATGAGATCATTCCAAAGAGTATCTTTGTACCTTTCGGCGACATAGTCACTATCGGCTGCCCCTTTGCGCTTGTTCCACTCCCGAACGCTGATCGGGACGTGATCCCTAACGAGAACTCTGCATTGCTTCTTGAATGTGTCAGCAGCATTCTTATGAAGCTTGGGTTCGCCCGTAGGCAATATCATCTCAAAGGTGTAATGCGTCCGTGCATCCAACTTTCTAGTCGGGCCTCGTTTCGTAGCTTTGCTCGATGTGGAGGCCTAAGAGGGAGAAACATTCGTCAAATGAATGTATATGTATACAATATAGAGTTATCTCCAATATTTTTCACATATTACAAGCGATTGTCGAACTTCATATGTATACCTCGCCGGACTTCATTATTTCTTCACCGGCTTCTCCACCAGCTTCTCCATCAGTGGAGCTATCACCTTCTCTGTCATTGGACCTATCTCCTGCCCCATCGGCTTCATCTTCGTGTCGGTCGACCTCCATTCCATATCCGGAGGGGTTTAGATATGACGACGGAGATTTAGCTGGTTCAACGTCGGGGCCGTCTTTGATTATATTTTCGAGAAGTTCTTCCTCTTCGAGGTTCCTGATACGTGGATCCGTAGTTCTGCAAAAAACGGACATTTGATTAACTAATAAACTAGCAAACTATATAAGAGGGGTTGGAAACTTCGAAGTGTCGTTTTACATAGGAGGACCTTTAGTCCCGGGTCTTGGCTAGAACCTAAACTCTAAAATACCAGCCGGGCGGAGCCTAGTCCCGGACACTTAAGCATATACAATAGCAAAATTAAACTAGTTCTATTAATTTTCTTGCTAAAAATAAACCATTAACACTTATGCATATACAATAGCAAAATTAAACTATTAACACTTAAACATATACAATAGCAAAGTTAAGCAATAATCTAAGAAACACTATTAACACTTAAGCATATACACTATACACTAGCAAAATTAAATGACAAAAAAATATTTCTTCTTCTTGTAACCCTAAACTAATTTTTTCCTCTTCTTCTATTTCTCCTCTTATTCTACTTCTTCTTCTACTTCTACTTCTCCTCTTCTTCTACTACTTCTCCTCTTCTCTTCTTCTACTTCTCCTCTCCTCCTCTTCTAATTTTTTCTCTTCTTCTACTTCTCCTCTTCTTCTATTTTTCCTCTTCTTCTCCTCTCCTCCTCTTCTTATTCTCCTTTTTTTCTTTTCTTCTCCTCCTCTTCTTATTTTCCTTTTTCCTAATTCTAAATATTACTAACCCTAATAATCTAGCACAAACCTAATAACAATAGGAATTAAATGACAAAAAAAATCTTTTTCTTCTTTTCTTCCCTTTTTCCTCCTTTCTTCTCCTTTTTCTTCCTTTCTTCTCCTTTTTCTTCCTTTCTTCTCATTTTTCTTCCTTTCTTTCCTTTTTCTTCTTTTCTTCTCCTTTTTCTTATTTTCTTCTCCTTTTTCTTCTTTTCTTCTCCTTCCCTTTTTCTTATTTTCATCTCCTTTTACTTCCTTTCTTCTCCTTTTTCTTCCTTTCTTCTCCTTTTTCTTCTTTTCTTATCCTTTTTCTTCTTTTCTTCTCCTTTTTCTTCTTTTCTTCTACTGGCCGGAGTGTTGGGGAGGAGGGGGGGGGCTTACCGGCCGAAGGTGTCGACGGCGCGCGGTGAGGAGGAGGGCAGCGCGCGGCGAGGAGGAGGGCGGCGCGCGGCGAGGAGGACGGCGGCGGCGAGGAGGACGACGGTGACGGCGAGGAGGACGGCAGGCGGCGGCGAGCAGGACAGTGGGCAGCCTAACGGCGTCGTCAAGTTCGTCGCTGTGCCGTGCCGGGCAGGAGAACGAGGAAGAAGGAGAGAAGGAAATGCGATTTGGGTTGGAAATTTTCTAACTCCCGCTTATATAGGTGGATCTTTAGTCCCGGTTCGGGGCTCGATCCGGGACTAAAGACCCCCTTTAGTCCCGGGTGGAGCCACGACCCGGGACTAAAGGCCCTTTTCCGGCACACCAGAAGGCGGGAAGCACGGGCCTTTAGTCCCAGTGCGGAGCTCCAACCGGGACTAAAGTGGGTCTTTAGTCCCGGGGCGTGGCTCCACCCGGGACTAAAGCCCCTCCTCGGTTGCACGATAAGTTTAGTCCCACCTCGCCCAGCGAGGGGGACTAACACTTGTTTATAAGCCCCGTCGCAACTACTCCATCGAGCTCCTCTCTAAAGCAGGCTTACGGGCCTAAACTGACTTAAAAAATTGAAACTATATTTGAAATTGTGGAGAAACTTAAACCTGAATTCAAAGTGAGCTCACTTTGAATTTAGGTTTAAGTTTCTTTACAAATTCTCATATAGTTTCAATTTTTTTCTATTTTCAATTAAAAACTATGTTTTATTAAAATTCTTTTTGCATATTTGAGAATTTGAAACTATGATAATGAAAAGTGTTTGAAATTGAATAAATAATTCAAAACTATTTTCTATTTTCAAAAGTAGTTGTTTTGACTATCCACACTATTAACTATTTTGTTATTTTCAATTAAAAACTATGTTTATTAAAATTCATTTTGCATATTTGAGAATTTGACAAAACTATGGTAATGAAAAGTGTTTGAAATTGAATAAATAATGCAAAACTATTTTCTATTTTCAAAAGTAATTATTTTGACTATCCAAACTATTAACTTTTTTTTTGAGCTAGTTGACCCTGAAATTGAAAAGCACTACAAATAAACTCTGAAAATGTTGAAAGTTGGCATGCTATCATCATTTCACCCACACAGCATGTGTTAAAAAGTTGAGAGGGCTACGACAAAACCTGGATGGACTTCGTGTACAAAACGGACAATCTCTCTCGAAGTATCAAGGTTTCGAACGAGAACTCATCTCTTACAAAGGGATTTCATTTTTTTGAACTTATTTAAACTCCATACTTTTTGTGTGTTCAAAATGCACCATTCAAAGGCACATCACAAAATTTCAACAATTTCTGACTTCATTTGGTATTCTTCGTGCATTTACTTATTTTTTTTGAGCTAGTTGACCCTGAAATTGAAAAGCACTACAAATGAACTCTGAAAATGTTGAAAGTTGGCATGTTATCATCATTTCACCCACATAGCATGTGTTAAAAAGTTGAGAGGGCTACGACAAAAACTGGATGCACTTCGTGTACAAAACGGACAATCTCTCTCGAAGTATCAGGGTTTCGAACGAGAACTCATCTCTTACAAAGGTTTATTAAAATTCTTTTTGTGTATTTGAGAATTTGACAAAACTATGAAAATGAAAAGTGTTTGAAATTTAGTACATTCCATACATGCATTACATAAAAGGTTTAATACATTATTACAGTATTGCACCAATATTCCTATCTATTATTTCTGTTTTCTTCTCGGTCGTAGCCATGGAGAATCTTCATCATTCAGTCGGATGCTTGGGTCAGTTTTCACTTTCAAGGGCGGAATTTCATGAAACTTATTATAATCTTCTGACATGTCTGTCTTGTCATCTACTCCCACGATGTTTCTTTTCCCTGAAAGAACTATGTGGCGTTTTGGCTCATCGGACAATATCTTCTTTTGCTGATTTCTTTTTCTTGTTTTTGTAGACATGTCCTTCACATAGAAAACCTGAGCGACATCATTGGCTAGGACAAATGGTTCGTCCATGTATGCGAGATTTTTGAGATCCACTGTTGTCATGTCGTACTTTTGGTCTACAACTACCCCGCCTCCTGTCAGCTTCACCCATTTGCACCGAAACAAAGGGATCTTAAAAGTAGGTCCATAGTCAAGTTCCCATATCTCCTCTATGTACCCGTAATATGTTTCCAAACAGTGCCCATTCTCGTCTGTTGCATCAAAGCGGACACCACTATTTTGGTTGGTGCTCTTTTATCTTGGGAAACCGTGTAAAATGTATTCCCATTTATCTCATACCCTTGGAAAGTACATATAGTCGAAGATGGTGGCATGGCCAAACAGTATAGCTGATCTCCAACGGTGTCGTCATTCATGAGATGTGTCTGCAACCAACTGTCGAAAGTCTTCTCGTCTTCCCCTTTAATCCAAGAGTCAGCCTCCCCCGGGTTTTCGGAGCGTAGAATATTCTTGTGTCTCACGATATACGGAGCCACCACGATGGAATTGTGTAGAACTGTGTAGTGTGCTTGAGAGAAAGAATGCCCGTCCATACATACTTTTGCTTTCCTTCCTAGTGTGCCTTTTCCTGTCAGCCTACCCTCATACCGAGATTCAGGAACACCAATCGGCTTAAGGTCAGGAAGAAAGTCCACACAAAACTCAATGACCTCCTCTGTTCCATAGCCCTTGGAGATGCTTCCTTCTGGCCTAGCACGGTTACGAACATATTTCTTTAAGACTCCCATGAACCTCTCGAAGGGGAACATATTGTGTAGAAACACAGGACCGAGAATTCTAATCTCTTCCACTAGGTGAACAAGGAGGTGTGTCATTATATTGAAGAAGGATGGCGGGAACAACAACTCAAAGCTGACCAGACATTGGACCACATCAATATGTAACCCTGATAGACTTTCTCGATCGATTACCTTCTCAGAAATTGCATTGAGGAATGCACATACCTTCACAATTGCCAGGCGAACATTTTCCGATAGAATTCCTCTCAATGCAACCGGAAGCAATTGCGTCATAAGCACGTGGCAGTCATGAGACTTTAGGTTTTGGAATTTTTTGTCTTTCATATTTACGATTCCCTTTATATTCGACGAGAAGCCAGTCGGGACCTTGATACTGAAAAGGACTTCAAAGAAGATTTCCTTCTCTTCCTTAGTAAGAGCGTAGCTGGCACGCCCTTGAAACTGCCCTGGATGCATGCCATCTCTTCCTTTATGACACTCCTGGTCCTCCCGTGCTTCCAGTGTATCTTTTGACTTCCCATACAAGCCCAGGAAGCCTAGAATATTCACGCAGAGATTCTTCGTCACGTGCATCACGTTGATTGCCGAGCGGACCTCATGGACTTCCCAGTAGGGTAGCTCCCAAAATATAGATTTCTTCTTCCACATGGGTACGCGCTTATCAAGGCCGTTAGGAACAGGTTGGCTGCGAGGACCCTTTCCAAAGATTACTTTTAAATCTTTGACCATATCAAATACTTCAGCACCAGTACGGATGACAGGCTTCCCCCGGGGTTCTTCCTTGCCATTGAAATGCTTGCCCTTTTTCTTTAAGGGATGCTTGGGCGGAAGAAAACGACGATTGTACGGGTACACATTCTTCCTACATTTGTCCAGATATATACTTTCTGTCTGATCCAGACAGTGCGTGCATGCATTGTATCCCTTGTTTGACTGTCCTGAAATGTTACTAAGAGCAGGCCAATCATTGATGGTTACGAAAAGCAACGCTCGAAGGTCAAATTCCTCTTGTTTGTGCTCATCCCACACACGTACACCTGGTTCGGCCCACAGATGTAAAAGTTCATCAACTAATGGCCTTAGGTACACATCAATATCGTTGCCAGGTTGCTTTGGACCTTGGATAAGCACTGGCATCATAATGAACTTTTGCTTCATGCACAACCAAGGAGGAAGGTTGTAGATACATAGAGTAACGGGCCAGGTGCTGTTACTGCAACTCTGCTCCCCAAAAGGATTCATGCCATATGTACTCAGGCCTAACCATAAGTTCCTTGCGCCAGCTGCAAATCTCGGGAACTCTCTCTCGATTTTTCTCCACTGCCGACCATCAGCGGTGTGCCTCAACTTATCGTCTTTCATACGATCTTCCATGTGCCATCGCAACAACTTCGCATGATCTTTATTTCTGAACATACGTTTCAACCGTGGTATTATAGGAGCATACCACATCACCTTGGCAGGAACCCTCTTCCTGGGTGGCTCGCCCTCAATATCACCAGGGTCATCTTTTCTGATCTTATACCGCAATGCAGTGCATACCGGGCATTTATCCATATTCTCGTACTTCTCACCGCGGTAGAGGATTCAGTCATTAGGGCATGCATGTATCTTCTGCACGTCTAATCCTAGAGGGCAGAGAAGCTTCTTTGCTTCGTACGTGCTAGCGGGCAATTCGTTCTTTCTTGGAAGCATCTTCTTCATCAGTACTAGCAACTTTTCGAATGACGAGTCAGTCACACCGGTCTCTGCCTTCCACTTCAGCAATTCTAGTCCTGTAACATCTGCTCGAACTGCAACCTATCCTTTTCTGTGTCGCAACCTCGTCGTGCATCAGAAATGACCCGGCCAAGATCATCAGCGGGCTCATATGGTTCCCGTTCTTCATCCTGATCTTCTTCTTCATTGTCTTCCATTGCGGTATCAGCATACTCAGGGAACATAGATCGGTAGTTGTCATCATCGTCCTCTTCTTCTTCATCGTCGTCTTCCATCATAACCCCTCTTTCTCCGTGCTTGGTCCAAACATTATAACCCGACATAAAACCGGACCGAAGCAGGTGGCTCTGAATGACTCTTGAGGAAGTGTAATCCTTCTCATTCCGACATTCAACACATGGACAAAACATAAAGCCACCACCATGCTTGTTCGCATCGGCTGCATCTCGAAAAGAATACACGCCTTCTCTGTAAGCGGTTGTGCGTCGATTACCGTACATCCATGGATGGCTCATCTGCGTTATACGATAGCATATCAAATACAATCACGATCCTAAAAATTAGTACCGCACGGTCTAAACGAGGAAATATAGTTGCTAACCTTTTAGAATAAGTAGAAATAAAGAGGAAGAGGTTTAAGCGTGGTTCAGGCATCTCATATCGTAGTTGTGTTCGGTGAACTGAAGCGGCATCGCTCTAACACACATTTCAACAAACACCTCTAGTGCATCAAAAAAAGTGGAGAGCTAGCACACACCCACAATCCTCCATCCAAGAAAAATGCAAGGAAGAGGGGAGAGGGGGGATGTGCTATATATAGGCAGAGGACTTTAGTCCCGGTTTGAGACACAAACCGGGACTAAAGGTGGCGCACATGCGGGCTGCCCACCGCGTAGCCCTTTAGTCCCGGTTTGGGACACGAACCGGGACTAAAGGCTCCTTATGGGCCGGGACTAAAGCCTCGAGGGAGGCATTGAGAATTGGGGCGACGTGGCCGGACCTTTAGTCCCGGCCCAGAGGCAGGCCGAGACTAAAGGGTCCCGGCCAAAGGCCCGTTTTCCACTAGTGTGTACTAATACAAATGCCCGTGCGTTGCACCGGACGAAAAAAGAGGCACAACCAACTTTATATTTTATTGTGCATCATTTTATATATCCAGTTTTAATAGACAACGGTAGTAAGGTAAAACTGATTATTGCTTTTAGTAGAATCAAGTTTGGACGTGAAGAAGTCAACTTAGCGTTCTCCATAAGATGGAAGAGAAGTTTTGCATGGAATAGTTTATCAATGGTTTTTTTTTTGTTTTTTTGGTACACATGAAAATTTCCTTATTTTTAATAGAAGTTAAGGTTTACATCAAAATTGGAACACTTCTTTAAGAATATTAAATGTTTATGAAAATTAGAACATTTATCTAATAAACATCCTTCAACAGATGTTTTTTCTTTAAAGATTGTTTTATTTTTTTTGTACATGTTAAAATGTTTTTTTAGTAAAAATGGATTTTTTAGAATTCTTATGATTTTAAAACAAGTGCAAACTTTTTTGTTTGAAACAAAAATTGTGTGAACATGTGTAAAACTGTGAAATTTTTTAAACTAATTTCTTCGTAAATAAATTAAATCGGCCATATGCAAGGTCGGGACATGTGCTCTACATATAGTTATAAATCCAAAGAACTGAGCTTACGATTACTAAGTAAAACCAAGTATCAGGTAAGAAGAAAACTCAAATGAGCAATTGGAATGTATCAAGTCCGGAAGAATCTTGTTAGGTGTTTTACAGTTAGTGGGCGGATACATGACCACCAGTAGAACACTACCCGTTTTCCGATCAATTGTTTTGTCCAAGCACCATCGGTTGCTCATTATGGAGAGTCATTGAAGCAACCATTGAAGCAAAGTGGCAACAAGCTAACTCTTTGGATGATCTCCAGTGATAGAGGCGGCAAGGTGGCGTCGGAGAGGGTCAAGTAAAGCTTGACAAAAGTGTCCTGCAGGGTGTACGACACGTCATCGTGTGACGTTCCTGTGTGTCAGCATGCCAAAGATTTCCTGCCCATCTCGCGGCTGGTGTCGTACATAGGGTGGCGGGAGGGCATCGCGGCGAACCACCATGGTGGTCGGTGGCGACCTGATTGCTGAGACACCAAAGTGCGTGTCAATTGTCAACGACGCCAAAGTTCCTCTATATAAAATTTACTGGAAATACAAGTCTATATAGCTCCACATCAGGAAATGCATGACCTCATCATATATTGCGTCTTTAAAAAATCAAATACATAGTGAGAGTGTTCCTGAGAATGATGGTTTTTTAAATCTGTTTCTGCTATTCTATAAGTTAGCCATGAACAAGTTTTGCTATTCTATAAGTTAGCCATGAACCAGGTTTACACCATCTGTGAAATGACAGTAATTCTGAAAAATAACAATAATAAGATCACCACTACAACTGAATGCTTAGTACAACCGCAATTAAAGGGTTTGCTTTCAGTCAACTAATATAGCATTACGTTAATAGCAAAACGTGATAATATTTATGGAAATAAAATAACAAGAGAACTGCAACCGCTAGTAAGAGCAATATTATCCAACATGATAATTTCAAACAACACATCAGTTGATTTTGTAAGACGGAACTTTCATTTATCTTCACAAGTAATTATTTTTCCAAAGATGATTATATTGCTATATTGGCATATAGATCATGGTCAGTCAATGCATAATGCGCAAAAGTCATATAATTTAAGAATATTTTGTAATATGAAAGTACCCATAATAAATAAATAAAATTACCTTGTGGGAGATAATCATATATCTCATCAATTTTGACTTGTTTATGTTCACATCTTGTTCCTTATCATCATGTAATGAAACTTTTCTTTCATGCATCAATTCAAAAATCGGAGGTAATGTCGAGATAGTTGCTGACGGATTTGAAGACAATGGATTAACATTTGTATCTCATAGTTTTCTCTCTTATGTTCTCACCACAACCTGGCAAATAAAAAGAATTTACCCCTCCTCAGCCTCCCTTCTTGTTGTATTCATCTATACGGGGAACAGTCACCCAAGTGCTTAGTTCGTACAGTGGATGTAAACAATTAGTAAGCAGCAGAATCCTTAAAAATACTCTTCGAATGGATCGACATGTGTAAAGCATACATATATTACAGCCTTGTGAGCAAATTGAGGAATATTGGGCATCTCAATTCCTATGAGCAGAATTGGAGTTTCTGGAAAAGAGATTAGTTAAATATTGAAGATGCTTATTTTGCCAGAATGGCTAATCAACATGTTTATATAAAATAGACTGAATAACTATGTCAAGTTTCAGTGTTACATGAACACAACCCAACTACGACGACTCTGTATTGTCGTCGGGTGGTCGGAGACCACCCAATACATCCTCATTTTCAAAAGTACACTAATGGAATAGATTAAATTAACATGTAAAACAATAGTAATTAGTACATATGAGCATTAGAATACACTTAGTCATTGGTCATTACTACATGGAGCTAGAGGTGTAGTTTGTTTTAGTAGCTGATGTAATTCTAGCAGCACCTCAATTCGAACATATCCAATTCTATTTACTTCAGTTATCGCTGAGCTAGAATTACATCTAGTAGTACCTCATTTTTTTTCATGTACGTAAGTTAGTAGCTGACGTAATTCTAGCAGCATCTAAGTTGTCGCTGAGCTCTTCTGTACAACCTGAAACAAAGGAATCCTATGTACAAGCTGAAGCAAAGGAAATAAACTACAAGATGGAGGCTATAGAATATACGCTTGATGGAATACCTTAAATTAATTTTTTTGGTTATGCTGCATAGCAACATCCTCTTTCAGGTGCTTCCCTGGAACAGAAAAAAAAACAATTATGATCGACCAATTTGTTCCCTGATCCAGAAATGAAAATAAACAGTGGATTAACTCTAATTTCTCAAATTAAACTTAAAGTATCTAAAACCGACACACGACACATGAATTTGTCATAGTTTGGCAAATATTGGACTAATATAATGTACAAGCATCACCCAACACACAACTTATAGAGATTGAACACTCAGACTAATTAAATAGGAAAAAAGTAGCAATATTAGTATACGCCCAGGTTACACAAATTGATATTGATTCAAGTAAAATGTCCAAGCAATATCCAACAACGTTGGACTAATTTGGGAAAAGATGATACATACCTCTGGTGCGACACGTTCGGAAGGTGGATGTTCTTCCTTCGGACAAACTCCGTGGGATTTGAGGAGGATGACAGATGGACGGAGAAGAAGAAGAAGATTCGAGGGGTGGGGTGGGGAGGGGGAGGGGGAGGGGGCGGCGGATGGCGAGAGAAGAAGATTGGACATCGACGGCGACACTGCCCGTATGGATCGAGGCATGGCAGCGGGAGGCTGGAGATTTGGGATAGTGCGAGAGAAGATTAGGGGCGGGAGGGTAGGGGAGGACAACAGAGGATGGGGAAGGGAGAAGGATAGCAGATGGCCGGAGAAGAAGAACAGCCGCCGGTGGCTGCGGCGGCGGCACCCGTATGGATATGCATTGAACAGCCAATGCTCCCGCTGCTGGCCACTTTTAAAAGGTGTGTGGATTGAATACCGAAAACTACATGGTCTATTTGCAAGAATGAAACATTTTTCCAGATGCCACTTAAAGAGGGACGGCGGGTTCTATTACCAAAAACTACAAGGACTTTTATGCAAAATTACCCACGACGGACGACAGAAACACTAGCTGCTTTATTATTAGGGAAAGATGGCCTCATCACCGATCACCTCACCTTGTTCATATGCTTTTTTTTTCAAACCGGCCTCCTCTCCTTTTTATTGGAGCAACTTCAATGGACCCATTTCGTCCGTCGTCTTTAGTTTGGCTCCATATGGATAAAAGTGATGTGGCAACACACGAATTCATTGTTAAAATGCGTCCTCTTCGTGTCCACGCTGACCTATTTCTAGCCCAATTTTAGGACTGAAATGCGTCGACGCAGACGCGCGCTCTTTCGATGTCCGTACGTGTCTCGCCTAACACACTTGTCACACAACCACCCACCCACCTCTGCCTGCTTATTTAATTCGTCACCCCACCCACCTCTCTACTATTATTTTATTGCCGCAGTGCAGCTCCCCACTTTCCCTGTTGCATGCATGTGCCGACCCATTTAAGAAAGCGGACATGGACAGGCCGGCGGATGACCCAAACGGACGAAAAGTGGATAAAATCACTGTCAGTTTGGGTTGACCCGTTAGCAACTCCAACGGAGCGATCCATTTCGTCCGCCGCCGCCCGTTTAGGTCCGTGCAGACAAAAGTGATGGCCCAACGCGCGTACCCATTGCCAAAACGCGTCGGCTTCGCGTCCGTGCCGACCCATTTCTCACCCAAACTTGGGACTAAAGTGCGTCGACGCGGACACGAAGCGGACGCGCACGCCCTCATCCGCCCCAATTACCGTGGTCAACATAACTAATGATGGCCACCCTCCATGGGGCCACGCGTCAGTGATCGCGGTCGGCTTTTTTTAATCCGAGCGTGCGAAGGGGTTTCGGCTTCATCTGCTTCCAGACTCCCGTCCCCATCTCCCCACCCCCTCTGTTCCCTCGTCGGCGACCCTAGCTAGCAGCCATGGCCGACAGCCCGACAGTGCGCAAAACAACAATAACCTCCCCGTCGTCTATACCCGTGCCTGCGCCCGGAGGATGTCGCCTACCTCCAGCATAAGAGGGCCCTGGCGGAGGTGCGCGCCCGTGCTGTGCCACCGCTGCCACCAGCAGCCATGGCCGGCTCCGGCCAAAACAACGGCAACCCTCCCCCCGGTCGTCTATCCCCATGTGCTGCTCCCGGAGGAGGTCGCCTACCTCCACCATATGAGGGCACAACGCGTGGCGGAAGAGTGCGCCCGTGTTGCGCCACCGCCGCCTCCAACACTGCCCGCGCCGGCAGAGCCCACCCCCGCGACGGCGCAGCCCGACCTCACCGTCGACGACGAGGACGTTTGGGGTGTTTTTTGGGTTCAATTATAATGTAATGAGGATGCGTGGACTCTCGCCGGCCTTTGTGGCCGGCTTTTAATCCTTAATTAATGATTGTTTATTATTTTTGGAAATGCTTCTTTTTTTACGTATCGGCAAGAATTGGCCGGGTCAGCGTTGGACGCATGTGACGACCAAAACGCCGAAACGGATGTTGGCATCCGATGAGTCGACCCAAACGAAAAAAACGGATACAACTATCGTTCGTTGGGGTCGACCCGTTGGAGTTGCTCTTCCTACATTGTTCATGTGCTATGCACAGCTTCCTCATGATGGCCTGCGTGCTGTTGCTTACCTGCCGCGGACATGTGGTTAGCAAAATTAAAATTCAAATAAAAAAAAAACATTTCCCCGAGCAAAACGCTTGCCCATGGATAGAAGCAGCAGCAGTCGGACTCTGCACGTCATTCTCGCCCGCTACCGTACGTGCATGGGGATGTGGCCATCTTGCATGCACAGGAGTGGCCACCAGTTGTTCCGCAAAAAAGCATCTTTGTCGGGGGGGTTCATGCATGCATGGGTAGCGGGGCCTCTCTGGAATCTGTGGGATCCGATCCATGCAATGGCCAAGGCGTACCCCCGCGTCACCCAACTGCACATCGCAGCGCCCGAGCGCACAAGGGCCAAAGTGCTCTGCCTGCACCAACTGCAGCTTCAGCTCGCCCCCATCCACCAGCCTGTCGTCCTGATCCGCTAGCATAGCAGCCAAAGATTCGCACACACAATTCTGGTGGTTGGCTCCATCTCGGGCGGGAGGAAAACCGAGTAGTACTCCTGGTGATTCGCTCCATCTCGGGAGGGAGTACGTAGGTGATTGCCTGCATTGCATTGCAGCTCTCCTGTTGGCTGTCCCCTGAAGCGGGTCTGCCAGCTGGTCGGATGGGGCGGACGGAGCCGCAGCGCTTGCGAGTTGCGACAGAGACAGAAGGCGCGAGGCTTCCAGGCGTCCACGCGTCCCGTAGCCACGCTTTGCTTTCCCCAACGGATGGGATGGAAGTGGAACCTGCCGCATCGGGACCAGGGCAGCGCTATCCTGACACCCATCGTCAGCCAGCCCAGCCATCTGCTGATCTGCAGGAGGACCAACGACTGGGCGGCCATGCCAGTTTGAGATTGGCCCTCCCTCCACCGTGCCCACGCCTCGGGCCGCCCAAACGCGGGAGAATCGGCGCCAATCCCGAAATTGGACTGGGGCCGAGACGCGCGTCTATTTATTCGACGGAGCGCACCTCGGCTCGGCTTCATTATCCCCAACCCACCTCGATCGGCTTCCTCCGCCAACCCACTTCTCCTTCTCACCCCCCCCCCCCCCCCCCCCAAGCCCCAGTAACCAGAGGCCATGGAGTTGAAGACATGCTGTGAGTTCGCGCTGTTTCTTGATCTTGAAGTCTCCGACTGGGCTATCCATGTCGTCAACACGCACGGCGCTGACGAACTTGAGGCCATCTACGTGGCCTATGGTGGCCAGGCTGCCGTGAAGGAGGCTTTCCTGGCGGCCAAGGAGGCGGCGGCCGGAGTGGATGCCGGGAAGGAGGAAGAAGAAGCGGATGAGAAGCCCTTCGACGTGGCCAAGGAGGCCAAGGATACGGTGGTGAGCGAGCATGCCGATGCCGGCAAGGAGGAGGAGGAGGCGGCGGCGGGCAAAGAGGCCGGCAAGACCAAGGACGCCGCGGCTGAGGAGAAGGGGACGGGCAAGCGTGCCGGCAAGGAGGAGGAGGTGGGGGAGCGTGAGGATGCCTGCAAGGAGGAGGAGGAGGCGGCGGGCAAGGAGGCCGGCAAGAAGAAGGTGGGCGCGGCCGGCGAGAACAACAAGGAGCTGGCGGCACCGGCCGAGGACGCGTGCAAGAAGAAGGAAGACGTGGCCGGGGAGAAGGGCGAGGATGCTGACAAGGAGGAGGAGGCGGCCAAAAAAGAGCTCATTCGCTCCGGGACCGGGAAGAAGATCAAGTCTGTAGCTAAGAAGGCCAAGATCGGCCTCACCGCCCAGCAGGAAGCCGCCAAGGCCAAGTGGGAAGAGGAGAAGGCAAAGGAGGAAGAAGAGGAGGAAGCCTGGGCAGCGGCCAGGTCGTCTCGTTCTGTCCTCCGCCGGGTTACGCAAGCTGCTTTGGTGAAGGAAAGGGAGATGGCTCGGGCGTTGGCCGGCGAGGATTCCGAGGAAGACCAGCCTGAAGACAGCGAGGAGTACTCCCTGGACGTTGGCCATCAGAAGGACTCCGACTCCGACTCCGGCTCCGGCTCTGACCATGGCGGCGCGGCGTCTAGAGGTATCCTTTCTGGTGAACCATGTCGATGATTCGGTTGCAAGATCCATCGGTCAAGATCCATGTGGTGCGAGTCGACGTCCTTTTGATGAACTTGTCATGAGAAGCTGGTTTTTGCGATCCATCGGTCCTTTTGATGTCTTATATAGTACGTATTATGTATCGAATTTGGTTGTTATCGAAGTGAGGACTATGTTTGGTTTGTTTTAATAACAATGGAAAGGTGCAAGATCTGTTTGAGTTTTTCTCTTTCCCAGTTTGTGTTAATTTGATTTCTTTCAATTTCCTTTTGGAGACGAGGTCCAAGCAAAACCTGTTTATCTGCACGTACGGCTCGAGATATTTCCTTCCTCCGGCCGGCATGCTTGATGTTGCTCGATTCGTGCTCGAGGATCCGGCCGGAGCTGAGAGGCAAGCGTACGTGTTTTGATTTGTCTCAACGTATGCATTGAGATCATGTCTCCTTACATGCGTGCTCGAGGATCCGGCCGGAGCGGTCAAGGAGGAGTATTTTTTTGGCTACCAAGCAATGCATCTCCAGAGATCCGGCTTGCCACTCAGCTTGAGAGAGGGAGGGCGCCGTTTCTTTTGCTTTGGACTGCGTAGTGCCTATGGTTTGCTCTTTGGATTTTTTACAAATCTCTTGGTCGATGCAAACTCCTGAGATTAATTCATTCCACAGCACGTCAACAACTGGCAAGCAAAGCAATAATGTCAGATTGTCAGCTTTGACGCCCCTGCCTGCCCGCCCGCTGCCTTACGCGGCAAGAAATGATCCGGTGCAGTCTCATGCTCTGCTGGGAAGGACGTAAACGTCATCCACCTGCTCCGCTGCTCTCTTTTCCTTGCCTTCGGACCTCCAAAAGCATCGCACCCTTAGACCAACTCCAACGGCTGCGTAATAAAAAAAACGCCCACGCGTTAAAACTTTATTTTAAAATGCGCGAGACGATTTCATACGCTCCAACGGACGTGGCAAACTCGAATGCGCACCGGAAATGGCGGGCGGGGGTGCGCTAGGTTTGGCTTGCGGCGTCCAGTGCGCCTATAAAACGCAACGCTCGTCACATGCACTTTCATCGAATCTCAGTCGTTCCTGTCCCGCCACGCGTCCTCCCTCGCCTCGCCACGCGCCCCTCTGTCTCCTTTCTCTCCACGCCGCCGCCGCGCTGTCGTGGAACTTCTGGCTACCGCAGTGTCCGCGCGCGCCCCTCCGGCACGTTCTACACTGAGATCCGATCCGACGAGATGCACCTCAGCCTCGGCACGTTTGACACTGCCAAGGAAGCCGCCCGCGCGTACGACGCGGCGGTGTGGCGCCTGAACAGGCCTCAAAGGGAGATGAACTTCCCCGAGGTGATGACGATGGAGTTGGCGCGGAACCTTGCGCCTCGTCCACGGGTAGTCACCGACGAGGACCGTCGTCAGAACCGGACGCGGGAGCGCCGTCTCAGCATTGTTGAGATGGACGAGCATGCCATGGAGGAATGGTGTCGGCAGTTCCCGCAGGACGTCCTCGACGAGCGCCAATTGTTCGTGCAATGGAGGGCGGAGAGGGCGGAGCAAGCCGCCTATCGTGCAGATAGGCGTACACGGAAGTAAGCCGCACTCTTCCAGATGGAGCTGAATTAAGAGTCGGCTTGGTCCTCCGACGATGAACGTTGGTGTGATGCCTTCATCACGACGGAGGAATCGGACATCGACGCGTCGGAGTCCGACGACGACGATGAGTAGTTTTTTATTGGCTTTTTATCTACTAGCAAAAGAGCCCGTGTGTTGCAACGGAAGAGAAAATAACACACGCTCTGAACGCAATATATTTTTACATGGAATCACATTTTCGTTGCCGACGATGGCCTTAGTGCTCATACAACGAAAACACGTTTAAATGAGTCACTCGGAATAAGATGAGAAATATGTTGTTTCTCCCCATGAGGTTTTTCAAAGGTGTGCATGTGTGGTTAATGATGTTTTCTTTCCTCTCAATTTTGTTTTAATTTGATGGATGTTTATTACAATTCGTATCATCGTCGAAAAGAGAGAAAAAAGGACAGTGCACTACAGATTAAGTTTGCACCAAAAATAATATTTAAAAAGTATTCAACTACTAAAAATAACATCATATTTAGATTCTACACATTTTTAATTAAATTTTATATATAACATGTTAAAATCAGAGTTACGGTTTAAAAGATATGGATAATTTTGTTTTAGGTAAAATGTGGATTGATTAACTGAAAAATCAGGTTTTTTTTGTTAAAACGAAAAAAACGTTTCGGCTGACTTAAATACAGATGGCGAGTTATGGCTGTGGGGGGCTTTCCCTACAGTAGCCGGTCAAAAAAAAAAAATACAGATGACGAGTTGATTACCTGAAACATCAAGGGGTTTTCTGAAAATGTAAAAAACGGTTCGGATGTGACTAAAAGATGGACTGTGGGTTAATTATGGAAAAAGACAAAGACTTTTCTGCAAAATAGCCACGACGGACGACAGAAGCACTACGTGATTTATTATCAAGGAGAGATATCTATGCTATGCTATGTAGTTTTTTTTAACTATATAGACTATATATGCTACTATGTTTTATGTATTATTTTTATCCTATGTGATAAAAAATGTGATGGAAAATGTGTTAAATTTTGCCGTGCGCCTGTCTCATTTTTGGGCTTCCGCTAGAGTGCAGCATTCGTCTTTTTTTTTGGGGGGCTTCCGCTGGAGCCAGCACTCGACGACGCGCTAAATTTTAGGTTAGACGCGCTGTAAACAAGTTTTTTATGCGCCTTGTTGCGAGTTCGTTGGAGATGCTCTTATAACAACTCTAACATTGGACACCAAAATGATTCATTTCTTCTAAATTTTGTCTGTTTAAGGTAGATAAACAACACGCCATGTCCGGATTTGCAACTTGTGCACCCAACGGACAAGCGCATCTCAAACTGTTCGGGCTTGTGTGTCCGCATGAGCTCGTGCGCTCGCCCGTCGCGCTCGCCCCTGTCGCCCGCTCCACATGCATGCGCCCGTGCTTGTCCCGTAGGCCGTAGCCCGCCGCAGTCGCATAAGGGAGCCGCCGCGAGCTCGCCCAAGCCTGCCCTGCAGCGCCATGGTGTGCCGCAGCCGTGCCCTTCCCCATGCGCGCCATGCCAGGCAGCTGCGACCGCCGCGCGTTGGGTGCACGTGATCTACTGTCGCCGCCAGTGACCGGCGCGCCCACAAGAACAGCCCCGCGTCGCCTCCGGCGCCCTCCCCGTCCGCCCCTCGTTGCCGCACGCAAGGGAGCTGCCAGGCACCACGGTCGCTGTCGCGAGCCCCGGGCGGCAAGTTCCTTTTTTTGAATGTTGGCATTGGATTGCCAAATTCGATTATCAAAAGGGTGAACCGTTATATAAGGTAACAAAAGCCAAGAGGGGAAGGGCCAGCAAAAGAAGAAGAAATAGGCGCTAAAAAACAAAAAGAAGAAAACGAGGAAAACCAGCTCATCCTGGATCGAAATGAATCCCTCCTCCAGCCATGTTCCATAGCCTGATTTCGTCTCTGATTCTGACGACAAGGATCGTCCTAGAGAGATCGTCATGCTGAAAAATCCTCCTGTTCTTTTCACGCCAAACTTCCCAAGACACCAGGTGTATGAGCGATATGGTGCCTTTCTTCTTGTCCTTCGAAGCCGTCGAGTAACATCTGTTCATCCATCCCATCAGGTCGCCGTCCGTACTCCAGCTGGACATCTTTAATGCGTTCAAATTTGCTAGGGACGTAACGAGATCCCATATACCCCTTGTCCATGGGCATTCTATGAAAAGGTGCACTCGCGTCTCGAGGCTACGAACGCATAGCAGATAGAAGTAGCTGTTCTCCCAACCTCTTCTCAGCAGTGCATCAGTCGTAAGGATTTTTCCAAGCACCGCATTCCAAAGGAAAAAACTACATTTCATAGGAGCCCAATGTGCCCATATGATTCTGTGTCCATCTAACGGTACCAAACGTACAAATTGGAGCCGGTAGGCCGAACAAGCGGAGTATTCACCGTCCGAGGACAAGGCCAACGAATAGAGTCTCGTTGGCCCGGTATGAGTACTACCTTGTCCAGAAGGTCTGCCAGCATGGTAAGCTCTGGGATCTTGTCGTCAGAGAGACCTCGCGCGAGGTCTGCTATCCAGGTGTCGCTTTCAAGTGCCTCACGTATAGTTTGATTTTTTCGACATGAAATTTTGAAGAGGGACGGGGCGACCACTTTCGGGCATTGTCCGTGTAGCCATCTATCCTTCCAAAAAATCGCTGTTACACCATTGCCAAACGAGATCTTAGTAGCCATGGAGAATAGCATGCGGTCGCTTTCATTGCATGGCAGCGGACCTGGCGCCCAAGGATGACCTGGCTCTCTCCAAGCCATCCATAGCCATCTCAGCCGCAATGTCGTACCAAACTTAGAGAAATCCATGACC
The DNA here is from genome assembly GCF_904849725.1 of Hordeum vulgare subsp. vulgare. Classification (NCBI taxonomy): domain Eukaryota; kingdom Viridiplantae; phylum Streptophyta; class Magnoliopsida; order Poales; family Poaceae; genus Hordeum; species Hordeum vulgare. The sequence goes on from NC_058519.1 coordinate 529,014,786, forward strand.
CCCAACCCTGTGAGGTGCTTTGGCCGACAGACTAGGTTCCATGCCACCCGACAATTTCCTCCATTACATGTGCTTTCTCCACTCCATAGCCATGCCCGATAGAGTTGCACCAAACGCTTGAGAACCCGGTGTGGAAGTCGGTGCACCGTCATCATGTAAATTGCCATAGGAATGAGGTTTGACTTGAGGAGTATCAAACGACCGCTCTTCGCCATCAATCTTCCTTTCCAGAAAGAAAGCTTGTCGCCAAATTTGAAAACCAAGGGGTCAAGGTCCACCTTTGTGAGCTGGCGTAGTGATAGTGGCATCCCAAGATAAGTCACAGGGAATTGCGTCTTGGCAATGTCGAGGGGCGCCAAGATGATCGATAGATCCAAGGAGTCACATCTGATTCGTAATGCGAAGCTCTTGGAGCTATTCATGCGCAAGCCTGAAGTTTCCCCAAAGCAGTTGAGAATGAACTTGATCATTTGGGCATCTCTAACATTGGGATTCATGAACAACGCCACATCATCCGCATAGAAGGAGCATCACATCCATTTCCTTCGCCGAGGCAGCTTTGATAGCAGCCCCTCCTCCATGGCCATGCAGAACATTCGTTGTAGTGGGTCCATGGCAAGGATGAAATGGAAAGGGGAGACTGGGTCCCCTTGCCTTAACCCTTGACGGTTTTGCACACCATGAGATAAAAGGCCATTTATATGTACGCGCAACGAGGAGGTACGCAAATCATGGCGATCCACTCCCTCCATCTAGGCCCAAATCCCCTTGCTTCCAGCATGTCCAGAATGTAGGTCCAGGAAACCGAATCGAAGGCCTTACGATATCAAGGTTCAGCATGATTGCTTACTTCTTATATTTATGCAAATATCTGACCGCGTTTTGCACATACAGGAAGTTTTCTTGAATGCTTTGTTTTTTATGAAGGCGCTCTGGCACCGGTCAACCAAAGCACACAACTTTGGGTCAAGGCGGCTGGCAAGCAGTTTAGTGAAAATCTTGATAATGCTATGGATGAGGGAGATTGGTCTGAAATCCTTGAGGGAGGAGGCTCCATGCAGTTTTGGGATGAGGACAATTAGAGCCTTGTTTATGTGAGCCAACCCCGACGAGTCAAGCTTGTAGAGCTGATGCAGTGCCTCATGCACATCGCCCTTGATGATATCCCAAAAGTTTTTGTAGAAGGCGCGTGAGTAGCCATCTGGCCCAGGCGCTTTCTCTGATGGAACATCATCGATGACTTGTTTGATTTCGTCAAGAGAGAAAAAACCCTCTATATCCGCTAGATCCGCCTGATCAAGATCAAACTGGTCCCAGTTCATCACAGACGTGACACGTCACTTGGAACCGAAGATCCTGCTGACGTGCTCACTCGCAAGCTCTACCATCTCGACATTGCTTGTGATTGGACCTGCCGTACCCTCGAGCACGTGAATGGCGTTTCTACGATGCCTGGCTTTGGATTTCCTCTGGAAGAACTTGGTGTTGGCGTCACCAGCTTTGAGCTAGGTAACACGACTACGCCGCATCAGCTTGGTTTTTCAGAAGAACAGCAAGCCGTAATGCTCACGATTTTAGCATTGAGTGCAATTCGCAGTCGCCCGAGGACAGTGACGTGTGGTCTTGGGCGGTGTCCAATTGCAACCGTAACTCCGTGCATATAGCAAGCTGTCTCTGAATATCACCCATGAAGTTTTTCCTCCAAGCTCTGAGCGCTTTGCTAAGCGGCCATAGTTTGAAATCTAGGCATGATAGGGGAGACAACGGCAATGCGGGAGAGTTCCAGGACTGCTCCACAACTTCCTTCAAATTGCTGACGTGCAACCAGTACGATTCGAACCGGAATCTCTTATTGATTGCAAATATCCCATCATTTCTCAACAGAAGCGCGCAGTGGTCAGACACGGAACAGGCTTGCAGCAGTAGCTTGGCCGCCGGGAATAGTAGTTCCCAATCAATATTGCAGAAGGCGCGGTTGAGGCGTACAAGCGTTGAAGGAGATTGCTCATTACTCCAGGTGAATCTTCGACCAATCAGAGGCAACACACGGAGGCTTGACCGATTAAGCGTGCGTCAAAACTTGTTTATCCAACATCGTGATATTTTGTCATTGTTCTTGTCTTGTGGATCGACTATCAGATTGAAATCCCCCACTACAACCCAAGCTCATGTCATCGATTTGTGGATGTCGGCTAACTCATTTAGGAATGCTTGTTTACGCTCATAGTCATGCGTGTTGGGGAACGTAGTAATTTCAAAAAAATTCCTACGTCACACAAGGATCTATCTAGGAGAAACCAACAACGAGTAATGGGATAGATCATCTTCGTACCTTTGAAGATCGCTAAGTGGAAGCGTTGCTAGAACGCGGTTGATGGAGTCGTACTCGCAGCGATTCATATCGCGGTGGATTCTGATCTATGCGACGAACAACGGCGCCTCCGCGTTCAACACACGTGCAGCCCGATGATGTCTCCAACGCGTTGAACCAGCAAGGAGGGAGGAGAGGTTGAGGGAGAGCTCCGGAAGCACGATGGCATGGTGACGGTGGAGCTGCGTGGTACTCCGGCAGAGCTTCGCTAAGCACCACGAAGGACGAGGAGGAGGAGAGGTAGGGTTGCGCCGAGAGAGAGAGAGAGAGAAGTTATCTCAAATCATCCCCAAACCGTCCACAATATATAGGAGGAGAAGGAGGAGGGTGCCCACCCTAAGGGGTGCGGCAACCCATATAGGTGGGAGGAGGGCCGGCGGCCAAGGGGAGGAGGGGCGGCGCCCTAGGGGTGGCTTGCCACCCAAGGCAAGCCCCCACGCCCTAGGGTTGGCCCCCTTTGGCCTCTCTTGCACCTTGGGCTGGGGTGGGAGGCGCACCAGCCCATCTAGGGGCTGGTTCCCTTCCACTCTTGGACCATGTAGCCTTTCAGGACTGGTGGCCCTTCCGATGGACCCCCGGAACCCTTCCAGTGGTCCCGGTACATTACCGGTGCATCCCGAAACACTTCCGGTGACCAAATCCTCACTTCCTATATATGAATCTTTACCTCCGGACCATTCCGGAACTCCTCGTGACGTCCGGGATCTCATCAGTTACTCCTAACAACCTTCGGTAACCACGTACACTAGTTCCCTATAACCCTAGCATCATCCAACCTTAAGTGTGTAGACCCTACGGGTCCAGGAAGCATGCAAACATGACCGAGACACCTCTCCGGTCAATAACCAACAACAGGGTATGGATATCCATGTTGGTTCCCACATGTTCCATGATGTCAAGGATTCAATCAATCCCGTATACAATTCCCTTTGTCTACCGGTATATAAGTTGCCCGAGATTCGATCGTCGGTATCCACATACCTTGTTTAACCTCGTTACCAGCAAGTCTCTTTACTCGTTCTGTAACACATGATCATGTGAGTACCTCCTTAGTCACATTGAGCTCAATAGGATGATGTATTACAGAGTGGCCCCACAGATACCTCTCCCTCACACGGAGTGACAAATCCCAGTCTCGATTCGTGCCAACCCAACAGACACTTTCGGAGATATCCATAGTACACCTTATAGCCACCAGTTATGTTGTGACGTTTGATGCACCCAAAGCATTCCTACGGTGTCTCGGAGTTGCACAATCTCATGGTCTAAGGAAATGATACTTTACATTAGAAAAGCTTTAGCAGACGAACTACACGATCTTGTGTTATGCTTGGAATTGGGTCTTATCTATCACGTCATTCTCCTAATGATGTGATCCCATTATCAATGACATCCAATGTCCATGATCAAGAAATCATGGTCATCTATTGATCAACGATCTAGCTAACTAGAGGCTCACTAGAGACACATTGTGATCTATATATTCACACATGTATTACTGTTTGCGGTTAATACATTTATAGCATGAATAATGGACAATTATCATGAACAAGGAAATATAATAATAACCACTTTATTATTGCCTCTAGGGCATATTTCCAACAGTCTCCCACTTGCACTAGAGTCAATAATCTAGTTACATTGTGATGAAACGAACACCCATAGCATTCTGGTGTTGATCATGTTTCGCTCGTGGAAGAGGTTTAGTCAATGGATCTGCTACATTCAGATCTGTATGTACTTTAAAAATATCTATATCTCCTTCCTGAATGTAATCACGGATGGAGTTGAAGCGGCGCTTAATGTGCTTGGTCTTCCTGTGAAACATGGGCTCCTTGGCTATGGCAATAGCTCCAGTGTTGTGACAGAAGAGTGTCATCGGGCCCGACGCATTGGGAATCACTCCTAGGTCGATGGTGAACTCCTTCATCCAGATCCCTTCCCGCGCTGCTTCCGAAGTAGCTATATACTCCGCTTCACATGTAGATGCCGCCACGACGCTTTGGTTGGAACTGCACCAGTTGACTGCCCCACCATTTAAAATAAACACGTGTCCGGTTCGTGACTTGGAGTCATCCGAATCTGTGTCGAAGCTAGCATTGGCGTAACCCCTTACGACGATCTCTTCGGCACCTCCATAAACGAGAAACATATCTTTAGTCCTTTTCACGTACTTAAGGATATTCTTGTTGGGTAACGTAGCATAAATTCAAAATTTTCCTATGCCATATTCAGATCTTCCTATGGAGAGACCAGCAACGAGAGAGGGGAGAGTGCATATTCATACCTTTGAAGATCGCTAAGCGGAAGCGTTGCTAGAACGCGGTTGATGGAGTCGTACTCGCGGCGATTCAGTTTGCAGTGTGATTCCGATCTAGTGCCGAACCACGACACCACCGCGTTCAACACACGTGCAACCCGGTGACGTCTCCCGCACCTTGATCCAGCAAGGAGGAGGGAGAGGCTGGTGAAGATCTCCGGCAGCACGACGCCGTGGTGTCGATGGAGAGACGAGGTCTCCCGGCAGGGCTTTGCCAAGCATCGTGGGAGAGGAGGAAGAAGAGGGACAGAGCTGCGCCGAGGGAGAGATCAACTTGTGTCCCCAACAGGCCCAAACCCCTCTCTATTTATAGGAGGAGAGGGGAGGGGTGCGCCACCTCTAGGGTTCCTAACCTAGGGGTAGTGGCAGCCCAGATGGGAGAGGGGGGCGGCGGCCAGGGCAGGAGACGGGGTGGCGCATCCCCTGGTGGGCCTTAGGCCCACCAGCGCCTAGGGTTCCCCCTTCCTATCTAGTGCGCCATGGGCTGGGTGTGGGGGGCGCACCAGCCCAGCCAGGGGCTGGTTCCCTCCCACACTTGGCCCATATAGCCTTCCGGGGCTTGTGGCCCCTCCCGGTGGGCCTCCGGAACCCTTCCGATGGTCCCGACACTTTGCCAGTGGTGCCCGAAACATTTCCGGCGTCCAAACCCATTCATCCTATATATCAATCTTTACCTCCGGACCATTCCGGAGCTCCTCGTGACGTCTAGGATATCATACGGGATTCCTAAGAACCTTCGGTAACCTCGTATAACAATTCCCTATAACCCTAGCGTCATCGAACCTTAAGTGTGTAGACCCTACGGGTTCGGGAGGCATGCAGACATGACCGAGACACTCTCCGGCCAATAACCATCAGCGGGATCTGGATACCCATGGTGGCTCCCACATGTTCCACGATGATCTCATCGGATGAACCACGATGTCAAGGATTCAATCAATCCCGTATACAATTCCCTTTGTTTGTCGGTATAGAACTTGCCCGAGATTCGATCGTCGGTATACCCATACCTTGTTCAATCTCGTTACTAGTAAGTCTCTTTACTCGTTCCTTAGCACATCATCCTGTGACTAACTCCTTAGTCACACTGAGCTCATTATGATGATGTTCTACCGAGTGGGCCCAGAGATACCTCTCCGTCACACGGAGTGACAAATCCCGATCTCGATTCGTACCAACCCAACAGACACTTTCGTAGGTACCTGCAGTGCACCTTTATAATCACCCAGTTACATTGTGACGTTTGATACACCCAAAGCACTCCTACAGTATCTGGGAGTTGCACAATCTCATGGTCGACGGAAAAGATACTTGACATTAGAAAAGCTTTAACATACGAACAACACGATGTACTGCTATGCTTAGGATTGGGTCTTGTCCATCACATCATTCTCCCAATGATGTGATCCAGTTATCAATGACATCTAATGTCCATGATCAGGAAACCATGATCATCTATTGATCAACGAGCTAGCTAACTAGAGGCTTGCTAGGGACACATTGTGATCTATTTATTCACACATGTATTACTGTTTCCTGTTAATACCATTATAGCATGAACAATAGACGATTATCATGAACAAGGAAATATGATAATAACCATTTATTATTGCCTCTAGGGCATATTTCCAACAGTCTCCCACTTACACTAGAGTCAATAATCTAGTTACATTGTGATGTATCGAACACCCATAGCATTGCGGTGTTGATCATGTTTTTCTTGAGGAAGAGGTTTAGTCAACGGGTCTGCAATATTCATATTCGTGTGCACTTTACAAATATATATTACTCCTCTCTGGACCTGGTCGTGGATGGAATTGTAGCGGCGTTGGATGTGCTTGGTCTTCTGGTGAAATCTGGGCTCCTAGGCTATGGCAATGGCTCGAGTTTTATCACAGAAGAGTGTCATCAGAACGGACGCGCTTGAAACCACTCCAAGGTCAGTGATGAGCTCCTTCATCCAAATCCCTTCATGATCCGCTTATGAAGAAGCTATGTACTCCGCTTCACATGTAGATGCTGCCACGACGTCTTGCTTGCTGCTGCACTAGCTCACTGCCCCGCCATTCAAAACATACATGTATCCGGTCTGTGACTTAGAGTCATGTGGATCTGTGTCGAAGCTAGCATCGGCGTAACCCTTTACGTCGAGCTCTTCGTCACCTCCATAAACAAGAAACATCTGCTTAGTCCTTTTCAGGTACTTAAGGATATTGTTGACCGTTGTCCAGTGTTCCATACCGGGATCACTTTGGTACCTCCCTACCAAACTTATCGCAAGGTTTATATCAGGTCTGGTACACAGCATGGCATACATTAGAGAGCCTACGGCTGAAGCGTAGGGGACATTACTCATCTTCTCTCTATCTGCTGCCGTGGTCGGTGACTGAGTCTTACTCAATCTCATACCTTGCAAAACTGGAAAGAACCCCTTCTTTGAGTTTTCCATATTGAACTTCTTGAATATCTTGTCAAGGTATGTACTTTGCGAAAGACCTATGATTCATTTCGATCTATCTCTATAGATCTTGATGCCTAATATGTATGCAGCTTCTCCATGGTCCTTCATTGAAAAACTCTTGTTCAAGTAGGCCTTTATGCTCTCCAATAACTCTATATTATTCCCCATCAATAATATGTCATCCACATATAGTATGAGGAAAGCTACATAGCTCCCACTCACTTTCTTGTACAGACAGGCTTCTCCATAAACCTATATGAACCCAAACTCTTTAATCACCTCATTAAAGCAAATGTTCCAACTCCGAGATGCTTGCACCAGCCCATAGATGGAGCGTTGGAGCTTGCGTACCTTGTTAGCACTCTTAGAATCGACAAAACCTTCTGGTTGCATCATATACAACTCTTCCTTAAGATACTCGTTAAGGAACGCTGTTTTGACGTCCATTTGCCAAATTTCATAATCATGAAAAGCGGCAATTGCTAACATGATTCGGACTGACTTCAACTTTTCTACGGGAGAGAAAGTCTCATCATAGTCAACTCCTTGAATTTGTCGAAAACCCTTTGTGACAAGTCGAGCTTTGTAAACGGTCACATTACTGTTTGCGTCAGTCTTCTTCTTGAAGATCCATTTATTTTCTATGGCTCGCCGATCATCGGGCAAGTCCACCAAAGCCCATACTTTGTTCTCATACATGGATCCTATCTCGGATTTCATAGCCTCAAGCCATTTGTTGGAATTCGGGCCCGCCGTTGCTTCTTCATAGTTCGAAGGTTCGCCGTTGTCTAACAACGTGATTTTCATCATAGGGTTGCCGTACCACTCTGGTGCGGATCGTACCCTTGTGGACCTTCGTGGTTCAGTAGCAACTTGATCCGAAGCTTCATGATCATCACCATTAACTTCCTCTCCAGTTGGCGTAGGCGCCACAGGAACAATTTCCCGCGCTGTGCTACTCTCCGGTTCAGAGGGGGTGTAATTACCTCATCAAGTTCTACTTTCCTCCCACTTACTTCTTTCAAGAGAAACTCTTTCTCTAGAAAGGATCCGTTCTTGGTAACAAATGTTTTACCTTCAGATCTAAGATAGAAGGTATACCCAATAGTTTCCTTAGGGTATCCTATGAATACACATTTCTCCGCTTTGGGTTCGAGCTTTTCTGGTTGAAGTTTCTTCACATAAGCATCGCAACCCCAAGCTTTTAGAAACGACAGCTTAGGTTTCTTGTCAAACCATATTTCATACGGTGTCGTCTCAACGGATTTAGACGGTGTTGTATTTAAATTGAATGTTGTAGTTTCCAGTACGTATCCCCAAAATGATAGCGGTAAGTCGGTAAGAGACATCATAAATCGTACCATATCCAATAAAGTGCGATTACGACATTCAGACACTCCGTTACGTTGCGGTATGCCAGACGGCGTCAGTTGTGAAACAATTCCACACTTCCTTAGGTGTGTGACAAACTCGTGACTCAAATATTCTCCTCCACGATCAGATCATAGACACTTTATTTTTCTGTCACGTTGATGCTCAACCTCACTCTGAAATTGCTAGAACTTTTCAAATGTCTCAGATTTGTGCTTCATCAAGTAGATATACCCATACCTACTCAAATCATCGGTGAGAGTGAGAACATAAAGATAGCAACCGCGAGCTTCAACGTTCATTGGACCACACACATCAATATGTATTATTTTTAATAAGTCGGTTGCTATCTCCATTATTCCTGAGAATGGAGTCTTAGTCATCTTGCCCATGAGGCACTGTTCGTATGTGTCAAATGATTCAAAGTCAAGAGACTCTAATAGTCCATCAGTATGGAGCTTCTTCATGCGCTTAACACCGATATGACCAAGGCGGCAGTGCCACAAGTATGTGGGACTATCATTATCAACTTTACATATTTTGGTACTCACACTATGAATATGTGTAACATCATGATCGAGATTCATCAAGAATAAACCATTCACCAGCGGAGCATGTCTATAAAACATATCACTCATATAAATAGAACAACCATTATTCTCTGACATAAATGAGTAGCCGTCTCGCATTAAGCAAGACCCTGATACAATATTCATGCTCAAAGCTGGTACTAAATAACAATTATTAAGGTTTAAAACTATTCCTGACGGTAGATGTAGAGGCAGCGTGCCGACGGCGATCACATCGACCTTGGAGCCATTCCCGACGCGCATCGTCACCTCGTCCTTGGCCAGTCTCCGCTTATTCCGCAGTTCCTGCTTTGAGTTGCAAATGTGAGAAACAACACCGGTATCAAATACCCAGGTGCTACTACGAGCGCTGGTAAGGTACACATCAATAACATGTATATCATATATACCTTTAACGTTGCCGGCCTTCTTGTCCGCTAAGTACTTGGGGCAGTTCCGCTTCCAGTGACATTTTCCCTTGAAGTAGAAGCACTCAGTCTCAGGCTTGGGTCCATTCTTTTTATTCTTCCCGGTATCTGGCTTAACGGGCGCGGCAACGGCTTTGTTGTCTTTCTTGAAGTTCTTCTTACCCTTGCCCTTCTTGAAACTGGTGGTCTTGTTGACCATCAACACTTGATGCTCTTTCTTGATTTCTACTTCTGTAGATTTCAGTATCGAGTACAACTCGGGAATGGTCTTCTCCATCCCTTGCATGTTGTAGTTCAGCACAAAACCGTTGTAGCTTGGTGGGAGAGACTGGAGGATTCTGTCAATTAGAGCGTCATCCGGAAGTTTGACTCTAAGCGAAGTCAGACGACCGTGTAACTCAGACATTCTAGATATATGCTCACTAACAGAACTATTCTCCTCCATCTTACAACTAAAGAACTTGTCGGAGACTTCATATCTCTCGACACGGGCATGAGCTTGAAAAACTAGTTTCAGCTCCTGGAACATCTCATATGCTCCGTGTTGCTGAAAACACCTTTGGAGCCCCGTTTCCAAACTGTATAATATGCCACACCTAACCAGAGAGTAGTCATCACTCCGCGTGTGCCAGACGTTCTAAATGTCCTGGGCCGCTGCAGGAGCAGGAGGGTCACCTAGCGGCGCAGTAAGGACATAAGCCTTTTTAGCTGCTTCGAGGATGAGCTTAAAGTTGCGGACCCAGTCCGCATAGTTGCTACCATCATCTTTCAGCTTGTTTTTACTCTAGGAATGCGTTGAAATTGAGGTTGACACGTGCGTTGGCCATTGGATCTACAATATTTGTAAAGACAACTTTTAGACTAAGTTCATGACAATTAAGTTCATTTAATCAAATTAAGTATGAACTCGCACTTAAATTGATATCCCTCTAGTCATCTAAGTGATACATGATCCATGTTGACTAACCCGTGTCCGTTCATCACGTGAGACGGACTAGTCGTCATGGTGAGCAACTTCATGCTGATCGTATTCAACCATACGACTCATGTTTGACCTTTCAGTCTCTTGTATTCGAGATCATGTCTGTACATGCTAATCTCGTCGAGTCAACCTAACTGTTTCGCGTGTGTAAATCTAGCTTACACCCGTTGTATGCGAACGTTAGAATCTATCACACCCGATCATCACGTGGTGCTTCGAGACAATGATCCGTCGCAACGGTGCACACTTAGGGGAATACGTTCTTGAATATTTTTATGAGGGATCATCTTATTATGCTACCGTCGTTCTAAGAAATAAGATGAAAAACATGATAAACATCACATGCAATCATATAGTGACATGATATGGCCATTTATCATCTGTGCTCTTTCGATCTCCATCTTCGGGCATCTCATGATCATCATTGTCACCGGCGTGACACCATGATCTTTATCATCATGATCTCCATCATCGTGTCTCCGTGAAGTCGTCACGCCAATTACTACTACTACTACTACTACTACTACTACTACTACTACTACTACTACTACTACTACTACTACTACTATAGCTAACCGTTAGCAATGAAGTAAAAGTAGTAAACACATGGCGTTGCATCTCATACAATATATTAAGACAACTCCTACGGCTCCTGCCGGTTGTCATACTCAATGACATGCAAGTCGTGAATACTATTACAATAACTTGATCGTCTCATACATCACACATGTAACATCACAAATTTGGCCAAATCACATCACATGTCAGACCCTACAAAAACAAGTTATACGTCCTCTAATTGTTGTTGCGAGTTTTACGTGGCTGATTTGGGTTTCTAGCAAGAACGCCTTCTTACCTACGTGACAACCACAACGATGATATGCCAAAGCTATTTACCCTTCATAAGGACCATTTTCATCAAATCCAATCCGACTAGAGTGGGAGAGACACACACCCGCTAGCCACCTTTATGCACGGTGTGCATGTCGGCCGGTGGAACCTGTCTCACGTAAGCGTACGTGTAAGGTCGGTCCGGTCCGCTTCATCCCACAATACCGTCGGAAAAGAATAAGACTAGTAGCGGCAAGCAATTGACAAATCAGCACCCACAAGCTTTTGTGTTCTACTCGTGCATGGGATCTACGCATAGAAAACCTGGCTCGGATGCCACTGTTGGGTAACGTAGCATAAATTTAAAATTTTCCTACGCGATATTCTGATATTCCTATGGAGAGACCAGCAACGAGAGAGGGGAGAGTGCATATTCATACCTTTGAAGATCGCTAAGCAGAACCGTTGCTAGAACGCGGTTGATGGAGTCGTACTCGCGGTAATTCAGATCGCGCTGTGATTCCGATCTAGTGCCGAACCATGGCACCTCCGCGTTCAACACACGGGCAGCCCGGTGACATCTCCCGCACCTCGATCCAGCAAGTGGAGGGAGAGGTTGGGGAAGACCTCCGGCAGCACAACGGCATGGTGTCGATGGAGAGACGAGGTCTCCCGGCAGGGCTTCGCCAAGCACAGTGGCAGAGGAGGAAGAAGAGGGACAGGGCTGCGCCGAGGGAGAGATCAACTTGTGTCCCCAACAGCCCCAAACCCCTCTCTATTTATAGGAGGAGAGGGGAGGGGTGCGCCACCTCTAGGGTTCCTACCCTAGGGGTGGCGGCAGCCCAGATGGGAGAGGGGGGTGGCGGCCAGGGCAGGAGAGGGGGTGGCGCATCCCCTAGTGGACCTTAGGCCCACCAGCGCCTAGGGTTCCCCCTTCCTCTCTGGTGCGCCATGGGCTGGGTGTGGGGGCGCATCAGCCCAACCAGGGGCTGGTTCCCTCCCACACTTGTCCCATATAGCCTTCCGGGGCTTGTGGCCCATCCCGGTGGGCCTCCGGAACCCATCCGGTGGTCCCGACACTTTGCGGGTGGTGCCCGAAACATTTCCGGCGTCCAAACCCATCCATCCTATATATCAATCTTTACCTCTGGACCATTTTGGAGCTCCTCGTGACATCCGGGATCTCTTCCGGGATTCCTAACAACCTTCGGTAACCTCGTATAACAATTCCCTATAACCCTAGCGTCATCGAACCTTAAGTGTCTAGACCCTATGGGTTCGGGAAACATGCAGTCATGACCGAGACACTCTCCGGCCAATAACCATCAGCGGGATCTGGATACCCATGGTGGCTCCCACATGTTCCATGATGATCTCATCGGATGAACCACGATGTCAAGGATTCAATCAATCCCGTATACAATTCCCTTTGTTTGTCGGTATAGAACTTGTCCGAGATTCGATCGTCGCTATACCCATACCTTGTTCAATCTCGTTACCGGTAAGTCTATTTACTCGTTCCGTGGCACATCATCTCGTGACAAACTCCTTAGTCACACTGAGCTCATTATGATGATGTTCTACCGAGTGGGCCCAGAGATACCTCTCCGTCACACGGAGTGACAAATCTCGATATCGATTTGTACTAACCCAACAAACACTTTCGGAGGTACCCGCAGTGCACCTTTACAATCACCCAGTTACGTTGTGATGTTTGATACACCCGAAGCACTCCTATGGTATCCGGGAGTTGCACAATCTCATGGTCGAAGGAAAAGATACTTGACATTAGAAAAGCTTTAGCATACGAACAACACGATCTATTGCTATGCTTAGGATTGGGTCTTGTCCATCACATCATTCTCCCAACGATGTGATCCGGTTATCAATGACATCTAATGTCCATGATCAGGAAACCATGATCATCTATTGGTCAACGAGCTAGCTAACTAGAGGCTTGCTAGGGACACATTGTGATCTATTTATTCACACATGTATTACTGTTTCCTGTTAATATAATTATAGCATGAACAATAGACGATTATCATGAACAAGGAAATATGATAATAACCATTTTATTATTGCCTCTAGGGCATATTTCCAACAATTCTTGACCGCTGTCCAATGTTCCATACCGGGATCACTTTGGTACCTCCCTACCAAACCTAAGGCAAGGTTCACATCAGGTGTGCTACACAACATGACATACATAATAGAGCCTACGGCTGAAGCGTAGGGGGTGGTACTCATCTTCTCTCTATCTTCTGCCGTGATCGGGCATTGAGTCTTAATCAATCTCATACCTTGCGATATAGGAAAGAACCCTTTCTTTGACTTATCCATATTGAACTTATTCAATATCTGGTCAAGGTATGTACTTTCTAAAAGACCTATGATGCGTCTCGATCTATCTCTATAGATCTTGATGCCTAATATGTAAGCACCTTATCCAAGGTTCTTCATTGAAAAACACTTGTTCAAGTAGGCCTTCACGCTCTCCAATAATTCTATATGGTTTCCCGTCAACAATATGTCATCCACATATAATATGAGAAATGCTACACAGCTCCCACTCACTTTCTTGTAAACACATGCTTCTCCATAAGTCTGTATAAACCCAAACGCTTTAATCACCTCATTAAAGCGAATGTTCCAACTCCGAGATGCTTGCACCAGTGATGACGAGTTGATGGCTATACTTCTCGCCCCTCGTTGGATACGCCAAGTGGAAGGTGGAGATGTTGTCAGCAACAAATTTCCCTCACACAAAGACTATAAGGTTTATCGAACCAGGAGGACTCCTAGGATCAACAAGAAGGTGTCCTCCACCCTGGCGCTAGCAAAAGACGTGGACCTACACACACGACAAATAACTTTGCTCCCAATGAGTACAGAGAGGTTGTCAATCTCTCTGGCCTTGTAGTTTGCAAAGGATCAAAACACAAGCGGGAAGGTAATAGTGATTGCAACAGAAAAGTAAATGAAAGCGGTAAATGATGGATGTGTAAACAATGATGGTGATATGGACCGGACTCACATGATGTTCACTAGTGATGTCTCTCTCCCAAAAGAAGATAAACAACTATGCTAGGATAAACAAATCACAGTTGGGCAATTGACAGAATTATGATTGCACCGCAATGATAATTATGCTCCTTGATAGTTAGAGGTTCAATAGTAATGCGCAGTACGCCAAGACAAGTAGACCGGTTATTCATCAACATCTACTTACTAATCATCCACCTTGAGGTATCTATCCAAAACACCTCTCCGGTATTAAGTTGCAAGCCCGGCCCAAAGTGTAAACTCAAAGCAACAGACAAGTGCATTAACAAACTATGCGTAAGGTAAACAATCCTTGCAACCGTGGTCACAAGCACCGTTGTTTTCTCCCTGGTGGCAACAAGCACATCCCCTAGTCTTATGTTTCTGTCACTCAAGCTAGACATCAAGGGGAATGAAGCCACAATCATGCATAACGCTCCCTCTTGGAGTTACAATCTACTACCACTACAACAAAACATGTTGGTAGGCATGCTCAATTTCATACCTAGGGACGTGTTGTTTCATCTCTAGCCAACTATAGAGCCGATTTAGTAAAGCGTCCTTCGACCGTGTCCCCACGGACCGTCTCAAGCATGTAGACATGCTTGCCAAGTGTGTCTTACATGGCATGTGACGCTTTCTAGGGACGTTGAAAATCATGTGTACATGTAGAGACGTTATATTAGGCATGCTCATATTACGTCTCTACACGTAGACATGTTTCATTCGCCTCTCATAATCGTCTCTATACACATAGACATGTTTCATTCGCCTCTTACAATCGTCTCTAAATATACATGAGCCTTTTTGTGCAAATGGAATATTTTACTTCAAATATTATGCAATTTATTTTGAATTTGTTTCATCATTTCAAATTCGTACAATCTCTACCATTAACCATCATTTGCCTCTTATACTCTTCTCTAAATATACTTAAAAATTATTTTTACAAATGTAATATTTTACTTGAAATGGTAATTGATTTATTTTGAATTTGTTCCATCATTTCAAATTCAGTTATTGTATAATGTCATGGCTGCACATGAATAGCAACAATAGTAATAACATCCAATGCATTAATTAGCAGAAACAATGTCTCCACATAAAGTACGAGGCCTTCAGAACTGAATAATACCAAACTTTTATATGAAAATTGTGCTTGTGCAAATAAATAAGAAAATATCCTATAAAGAAGAACCATGTTTCTCTATGAATCAAAAATCTATACATAATTCATAATATTGTTCATTCAAAGATAGATTCGTCAACTACTCGCAACTCCTCCAATGCACTCCCTTTTCATATCGTCAACTGCTCAACTACTCCTAGCTCCTTTAATGCACTTCCTTTTCAAGTCATCATCGCCCTGAAAATTAGATGAACAACGTTTACCTGAACATATGCTTATAGAGAAGTGGAAGATAAGAGATTTTTTGATGAAATTATAAGAAACTATCATACCAATGCTTTGTGGTTGTGCTGGAGTGGTTGGCTTAACTACTTTTACCTAAAAACAACAAATATTCCTGATAAATAACTTATCACACATTTGCAAAGTGAATCATACACAATGCTTGAATGGAAACATAATTACATGTGAGCGAGGCCAAGCAATAACAGAACCAAAAGCATCCTTTACTGTTTGGAACTTTTCATATGGTCTAACTAGTCTCTCATTTGCAAGATATGTATAGCCACGAACTTAAACTGCAACGTATTGCACTCCAAGCATGTCTCCTCCAACCAAATATGTTTTCTCTTTACTCACTAAAGTTCCTTTGGCCACCGGCTTGTCTTTGTTTCTCGAGTTCATTGAATACAACACGACTTTAGTTTTATCCTATTTTTCAAGAAATGAAACAGATATTTTTGATGAACCTGAGAAGATTTCATTTTATGCAAATAAGAAAATTTTCACAAATATTTATACCAACTATCTATTATAAAATCATTGTCATCTGGATTACAAGCCTATATGTACCTTCTTAGTGGCTTGGTGATGACCACATGACTTGGTTGCATTGCTATTTTCAGCACTAGCATTCTGCAATTAAATAGGAATACATGTGAAGGGAGACACACCATCAGCTATAATCAAGAATGATTTTTTTGGAGAGTTCTTATACATGCACATACACAGGCGGAGCTCTCGGTAGGGCGAGGTTGGGCGCTCGCCCTACCTTGATTTCCTGCTAAACGCCATACATACGTATATACGTATAGGTCAGATGGATCGCTAATTTTTTAAGGGAATTAAGTCGCATCGCAAGAAAGGAGAAATGGTGAAGGCCTTTGGTCTATCTGTTGTTGGCGAGACAGCTAGCAAGGGCTCACGCACAATCCAGTGGTTGCATTTGTTCGTTGGTCTGCATGCACATTCGACTACACTATGTCATCACTTCCGAACCCTACAACAGCTAGCGGCGTTCAGCGTCTGCAGGTCAACATGCGCGACACTCGCCCTGGCGCTAGCTACTAGCACCAGCAGGCAGCAGCAGCGGCCACAGCCAATCAGACGACGGCGGCCAGCAACGGGCAAGATTTGGCGCATGATGCTACGGTGTTCTCGACTTGTCAGTAAAAATGGATAGACAACTTCCATTGCCAAGTTTTCTATATCACATTAGCTTTATTATGGATATTTTTGTAGGTTGTTTCTATCAAAATATGTTCCAATATTCATTATATTGGGTTATTGTTTCTAGGATCAAATAAAAGGATTTGTGGATTGATAGTTGTAAGGGCTATTTTAATCGGGCATGAAATTTTGTTATGTGCTTCATAATCCGCCCCACCTCAAAAAACATTCGTCCTCCGCCACTGTGCACATAGTATGGAGCCTTATTATACACATATTTTTGGTTTGCACACTTTGCTATCAAATTAGCTGAATGTCTTATTAAAAGATTATTTATTGTGAAAACTAAGCATGACTACAACATGCAAACCATTGAAGTTCACGTCATGTAAGTTTATACAGTAAAAACATAATTCACCTAATATTCAAGGGCAAGGTCTTCCTCAACATCTATGGAAGGTTTCCTTAAAAAGGACTTCTATGCAAGGTTCGTGTTTTAGTACTACCCAGGCCAATTCAAAAGTGATTAATTAGTTTCTTTGAAGATGATATGTGTGTGACTAACTTGTGGTTCCATCTTGCAAAATCGTGTTACTATTGTATGCAATATATTTTTTAATACTTTGTTGAATCTGAGTTATGATTTGCTAGTTGTGTCGCGATAGTATTGGAAACGACCTTGTCAAAATATAATTGTTGTTTAATAATAATGTCATTTACCTTACACTTACATACAAAATTAGACAGCATATTGTAGAATCAATGCCATTTAGATATGTAGCATATGTTTACGTGCTTAGTGATTGGTGAGGTCGTAAACTTTGTTCAGGACCACCTTTCTGCACTCCAAGATTATGCTCAGTATGGGCATTCTGCAATTTAATAGGAAAAGGTGTCGTCATTATCATTGATGAAAAGCTGGGTAAGTCCTTGCACGTAGGTTTAGATTAATAAAAGGGTATATAGGAACCTAATCAGGTTATAGTTGCTAACCCGAAGGTTAATATTTCACAATTTTAACTTGATGACAAGATATCTTTTCAATATTTGACTAGTATAAGGGTTCAACCAATCCCAAAATTACTCGCAGGAGATAATTGATAAATGAGTACAGGTTAGTTGACACACCTTAGTGATCACATGTTCATGTGGTAAATGTGCATTACTAAAAACCTCTTTTGATTTCGTCCGGTGCAGCTCCTGTTAAAGCAATAGTTTTAAGACATTAGCATGGACATGCATTAAATAGTTACATGAAAATCCCATTACATTACCAGCATGGTAGTTCGTGGCTCTTGCACATCATCATTTGATTCTTGAAGTACATTATAAGATTCACATTGGAGATTGTTACCTCTTTCAGGTAAAGTGACCTGCAATAAAATTATTGTAATAGCACATGAGTGTTCCTTAATTTCATCTTTGCACAAATATAACTGGGTTTCATATGCTAAGATGATAACTTTCGGTTGTAGAATCCAGTTCATTTCTCAAGCTCTCTCCAGGAAACTTTTTAGCAAGGAATGCAGCTATCATAGCCATCTGACCTTTGACGTCCCCTACATCACCTTTGACGTCCTTTACATCATCTTTGACGTCCTTTACATCATCTTTGACGTCCTTTACATCATCTTTGACCGTGCGTACTTCAAACTGAAGATTTTCTTTATCAGATTTCCCAACAAAAGTTATTCCCTGAGAAACATTTACGCCGCTCCAATACTTTTCATCATAGTAACCTCGAAGTTTCGCCTTTTTTAGCAAGTGCACCATTAAAGGCTTCACTATAATCGTGAGTGGAAAGGCTACCATTGTGATCCATTTTCCTTTTTTTAACTCTTCATTAGTTGCATCCTATTGAATACGACTAGTTATTAATTTGTTATTATACTATGGAATAGATTGTATGTTGTAGACTGTACCATTATTGTCTTGACATTGTCGCTCGTGTAATTGCCATCTTTTTTCTTATGAGCTTCATCCCATAGGTCAATCTTGTGGATCGGTGCTTTCCTTTTTATTTCCTATCCAACAAAGTACATTAGGTGCACTATTTATTTTTGAAGATAATTGATCTGTCATCTAATAAGAACTATAAAAAGGATAGTTGTCACCATCTCTTTTTGAAGCCTGGCATGGCTTTTTCTCCCGGTTGTGTGTGGATTCTTTTGTTGCTTCGCACACTCTCTATTTTTCTTGCATAACTTCTGCAAACAAATTAGATGCAGACATGTAATGTTAGCAAACTAATTTTGGAGTCCAGTTTGAGCATGAGAGGATGAGATAATCACCATGTGTGAATCCTGACACCACATTCCAACTAGAGTCTCCCATTGATGCTCATTAACACCTATTGGAACATTACTAACAATTTCTTGGAGAGACCTTTCTTTGCGTTTGAAATATTTGTTCTTCAAGCGAGATTTGTAGGCTCTCCATCTTTTGCAAACTGTCATTAGGACCCAATCTCGTGTAAGCTGCTTTGTCTCAGATGGGTAGACAAATTTCTTCTTCAAAATAGTAAATTTATTTGTTTACATGTGAAATGACAATAAAGATGTATCTGATGATATGTCAAAAAAATACTTAAGTGATAATGTTGCTTAAAAATTACCTCCACATCCGTAATCATGTTGTTCTTTCTTGGAACAAATAATTCATTGTCCCATCTTGGAATGTTCAGTGGTGCTAATGTGAGGTCACTTAGATAGCTGCTAAGAATTGAAGCAGTCCTTTCATTCGGAACACCTTTTTCATTAGTCTCCACAATTATCTTTTCTCCAGCTACCTGGGATAAATTCTTCACCCGGAATTCCCCTACAATCTGTCGCGTCTCTCCATTTGGCCCTACAAGGATGAATGTCGCAACACATATGACACCAATGATATAAAAACCTCTTTCTGAAGAAGTTCAGTCATGAAAACTTACAAATTATCTTGATTTGTCTAGTGGATTCATGAGATCTTCCTGGTACTATGTTATCAATCTCTGGAGGACCTTGCAGATTTTCTTCACCAAGCGGCACATGTTCTGGCTCATGCATTGTAAGGTTCAAGTCCCGAAGTCGTCTTGGTATCCTTGCCATTATTAATCTGTCATAGTAATAGAAACTAAATAACTCAACTAAAAGTTCAGTTCGGCATGGCATGTACATACAGAAAATGCATCAATCTACAGCAATTCACATGATCAAATTGGCCAGTCATCTAGTAGCTAGCATGTAACAATTTTGTAGGTTAACTGAGTTCTTCTTACTGTTTAAGAATCCAACGATGACTTACTCCTCTCCCATTTCCAAGGTTTGCTAATAGAATTGATTACAAGTTGCAAAAACTACTATTTGTACAGACTAACTGAAGGCCAAAGTGGAGAACATTGTGTTTGAGAATTCTTATTGTTTTTTGTTGACAGGGCCAATAAACATACCGCGCCGACTAAACTCGGGTTTCTACTACGCCCGGTCAGACAGCGCCACCATCACCACAATGGAGATGGTAGTGAAGCACGCAGCCAAATCAAACTCGTCAGAGCAGCCAAGCTTCTACGACGTCCT
Organism: Hordeum vulgare subsp. vulgare; assembly: GCF_904849725.1. Taxonomy (NCBI): domain Eukaryota; kingdom Viridiplantae; phylum Streptophyta; class Magnoliopsida; order Poales; family Poaceae; genus Hordeum; species Hordeum vulgare. Next base: position 529,035,296 of record NC_058519.1, read on the forward strand.
CTGTGGGAAGGAGGGTGTGAACCGCCTCGGCGACGACAGATGCCTAGAGCCTAGCACGAACCTCACCGTCGTGTTTTTAGACAGGGACATGTTTCCCAACGGAGCTTACAAGGGACTTTGGGAAAGGCATGATCGGCGCTCAGCTTGCAGGAGCCTCGGGTGTTTCATCATCCACAATAACTGGGTAAACGGAAGGAAGAAGAAGCTCCAGCGATATATGGTGTCTGGGCTGTGGGACTATGATCCTAGCTCCAGGATGTGCCTGCAGAGTTGGGGTGTGGCAAGTAGCTTCGCAGTGGTGGAGTAGTCTCATCTGTCTGGCCACACAGGCAGTTAGTGTTGAGGTACTTGCCATGCTAATTTTGAAAATATTCAGGGATTGACAACCTGCTTGTGTTGACAAGACGTATTACTTGTTTGTTGATAGCGTCATGCAAACAAAACAGGCAAAACATTGTTCAGAGCTCAGACTTGAATCTGAAAGATAGTCTAAAATCATTGTGTTTCGGTGCTTCAAACTTCAGTTAAGAGGAGATAGAAAAGTTCAGTTTTGTGTGTTCTATTTAGTTCAGTTCACACAAATATTATACAAAATCATTAAACAAGAAACAATGAGCATATGTGATCATTGGTTGCTGAAATTAAACAAGGGAATCAATTTATTACCACTGATAGGGATATGTGTTGGTGGAGGAGCTAGGGGCAACGTTGCTGAAATTACTGAACCGGGCGCATGTATAGCATTGCCGACGGTGACGCCCCTAACGCCTTCTCCTTGCCCAGATCCAACAGGGTACGAGAGGCCTTCCGGCCCCAACGGAGTGGGGAAAGATGGCGGTGTGGGGAAGAAGATCGAAGTCCCGCTCCGGTGGAGATTTGCGGCCGGAGGGGCGGCAAGGTGGCGCAGGGATGCAAGAGGTGGTAGCACGGTGGCGGCCTAGCGGGCGGCAAGGGCAGTCCGCCGCGGTGGAGATTTGCAGGGTGAACCAGGTAGCGCAGGGGGGGCAGGAGGAGCTAGTCCATCGGCGCCACAGATGGGCAATGAAGATCGTGGCGGCAGGATAGGGTGAAGAAGAATGCACACTAGATTCTGTTAGCGTTCGTGGGCAGAGATGGGCCATGTACCCTAAAAAAAGAGATGGGCCACGAAATTTTCAGTTTATGCCTTCTTTTTATTTGGTTTTATTATTTTATAGTTAAACTCCTATATGTATCATAAAACGTCTCAAGAATCGTCTCTATCTATTTACACATGTAAAAATTAGAAATATGATGTACCAAAAAAATTAAGATTTGTGACGTTCCATACATCGTCCCAAAAAGCGTGTCTACATGCTAAATACTTCCTAGTATAGGGATGAATATAAAAGCGTCTTAGAAAAAACGTGCCTACTGACCTGTTTGTTGTAGTGTACTCAGCCAAAGCAATAATTAGCAACGGGGAACATGCATGAATCACTAAAGAACATAATATAAAAGGATAATAAAATATACAACTCATAACAATCTGAACATAATCTCATAATCCATCAGATCCCAACAAACCGAGCATAGCAATAGCAAGATAATTACATAGATGCCTTGATCATGTAGGGCAGCTCACAAGGACTAACCATTGAAGCACAAGATTGGAGAAAAGACATCACATAGCTACTGGCCATGGACTCATGGTCCAAGGAGGACTACTCACGGCACGTCCGGGAAGCATCCATGACGGTGGAGAAGCTCCTGGAGGTCAATCCTCCCTCCGGCAGGGTGCCGGGAAGAGGTCTCTTGACGCTCTCGATCTTGGAAGCGCTGCGGTGGCGGAACGATAGAGAAATGCGCGATTCCAGAAATTCTATGAGGGTTTCCTCTCGGGATTCTAAATATAGGCCAAAGGAGGGCACCGGAGGAGGTGGGACCCACCCTGGGAGGCCCCTGGCCCTCCTTCGGTGATCCAGAAGCTTCTGTTTCACTGATTTTTTATATATTTTTTCTGGAATTTTTTGGGCTTCGGAAAATTGGGTAAAATCCCGTGCAAAAAAGACATCAGCACACAGAAACGGGCACTGGGTGCACTGAGTTTGTAGGTTAGTCCAAATCAAGGTTGTCAGAATCGTGATTCTGAATCGGATCAAAGCCGCGACGACGGGATCGCAAATCGTAGAATCTTCACTATGAGGATCCTAAAAAACATAGATTCTATGAACCAAAATCGTAGAATCAGAGGGGTTTGTTTGGATCGTAAAGTCGTAGAATCGCACAAAAGAATCGCGATTCTGACAACCTTGATGCAAATATGTGTAAAATGATATATAATTGAATCAAAACATATAACAATGTCACCCAAAAGATCATGGAACAAGCATAAATTATAGATACATTTGGGAAGTATCAACATCCCCAAGCTTAATTTCTGCTCGTCCTCGAGTAGAAAAATGATAACATAATAATTTCTGTGAAGACATGCTAACACACATATAAGAACTTCAAAGTAAAGCAAGTGAGATATGCAATTCAGGTCAAGATAATAACAAGCAAGAGCCTATATCTACTATCGAGTTTAGCAAAGTAAGAACATAAAGGTGCAAGAGCTCTCGCTGTCCGTGACTCGAATGTCTCCAAATAGTGTTTGCGTGCAAGAAGTGGGAGATGGTTTCAGAGATAAAATATATTTTTAATTGAGAACTCAAACTACTAAACCTCACACTTAGTCTCCTTCATAATCTTATTTTGAGTCATTCCCAGAGCACTTGCCAGTCACAAGTCAAAATGAACGTCTCCCTTTCGATTTTGAGCACTCATGCAATGAATGAGCGTAAGCAAGATATGTTGGCACTTAGGATGGAAAATAGAATAATGATGGGGAAGGAAGACAAAAAGGTGTGAAAGGCTCACATCAGTGAGGGCAACCATAGGCGAGAGAAAGCCAAATGATAGATATGAAGTGAGAGTAGGGATTGCCATGTAACGGATGCACATATGAGCTAAGGTAAGCTCTCTAATGTAACTAGTGGGGGTGGATCCAACTTGTTTGCTCATGAAGACCTAGATCTCATTTGAGGAGGCTCATCATTGGAATATGCAAACCAAGTTCTATAGTGTAAGGGTCCCCACATAGTCATGCATGAATGATAATCTCTATATATTACCAATATAGTAATGGAGTACTAATGACCCACAAGTATAGGGGATCAATCGTAGTCCTTTCTATAAGTAAGAGTGTCGAACCCAACGAGGAGGAGAAGGCTCTGATAAACGGTTTTCAGCAAGGTAATAACTGCAAGCACTGAAAGTAGCGGTAACAAGTGATGGTGTAGTGAGGTGAAACGTAGCAAGCGAAAAGTAACAAGTAACAAGTAGTAGCAACGGTGCAGCAAGTGGCCCAATCCCTTTTGTAGCAAGGGACAAGCCTGAACAAAGTCTTATAAGAGGAAAAACGCTCCCGATGACACACGGGAATTTCTGTCATGCTAGTTTTATCATGTTCATATGATTCACGTTCGTTACTTTGATAGTTTGATATGTGGGTGGACCGACGCTTGGGTACTGCCCTTACTTGGACAAGCATCCCACTTATGATTAACCCCACTCGCAAGCATCCGCAACTACGAAAGAAGAATTAAGACAACGTCTAACCATAGCATTAAACTAGTGGATCCAAATCAACCCCTTACGAAGCAACACATAGACTAGGGTTTAAGCTTCTCTCACTCCAGCAACCCATCATCTACTTACTACTCCCCAATGCCTTCCTCTAGGCCCAAATATGGTGAAGTGTTATGTAGTCGACGTTCATATAACACCACTAGAGGACAAAGAACATACAACATATCAAAATACCGAACGAATACCAAATTCACATGACTATTATTAGCATGACTTATCCCATCTCCTCAGGAACAAGAGTAACTACTCACAAATCATAATCATAATCATGATCAGAGGTATAATGAATAGCATCAAGGATCTGAACATAAACTCTTCCACCCAGTAATCCAACTAGCATTAACTACACAGAGTAATCAACACTACTAGCAACCTTACAAGCACCAATCGGAGTCGTGAGATGAAGATTGGTTACAAGAGATGAACTAGGGTTTGGAGAGGAGATGGTGCTGATGAAGATGTTGATGGAGATGCCTCCCCTCCGACGAGAGGAGTGTTGGTGATGATGATGGCAACGATTTCCCCCTCCGGAAGGGAAGTTTCCCCGGCAGTATCGTCCTGCGGAGCTCTAGATTGGAACTGCTCAAGTTCCACCTCGTGGCGGCGGAGAATCCACAAAAAAGCTCCACCCTGATTTTTTTCCGGACGAAACCCTTCATATAGCAAAAGAGGGGGGCCAGTGGGCCGCCAGGGTGCCCACAAGCCCTGTTGCGGCGGCCAGGGGGGTAGGCCGCGGCAACCAGCCTTGTGGGCCCCTGGTTGCTCCCCTCTGGCACTTCTTTCACCCAGTACTTTTTATAAAATTCAAAAAATCCACGATGATTTTCAGGGCATTTGGAGTTGCGCAGAATAGAGCACTCAGACTTGCTCCTTTTCAAGTCCAGAATTCCAGCTGCCGGTATTCTCCCTCTTCAAATAAACCTTGCAAAATAAGAGAGAAAAGGCATAACTAAGGTTCCACAAAGTATAATAACAATCCATAAAGCAATAAATATCAACATGAAAGCATGATGCAAAATGGACGTATCAACTCCCCCAAGCTTAGACCTCGCTTTTCCTCAAGCGAAAACCAAGACCCAAAACATGTCCACATGTTTAGGGATGAAGGTGTCGATAAAACAAAATATGTACATGAGGGCATCATGATCACACATAGAACATCAATGCATCATAGAGATTCTTATGGGAAAGTAACAATTCCTTCACAAAGCAAAGTATGAAACCAAAACCTTACCGAGAAGTGGCCAACAACAGTCCAAAGTCATTGAAGCAATTGCAGTTTATCATATTATCAGAAAGAGTCAAATAAGAGCTTGCAAAGCAAATCCACATACTCAATCATCTCTTTTGTTTTCCAAAATTGCTACAACTCACGTGGTACTCATGGTATCGAAGTTTCAGTTGGACGCAGAGAAAGATAGGGGCTTATAGTTTGCCTCCCAACCATTTACCTCAAGGGTAAAGTCAACAATAATAAGGATAAGTACTCAGCTCCAAGTTGATATATGAATATAGATCTTTCCCAAGCATATGACGTTCACCAAGAAAAATGCCAAATAAGGAATCAGTGAAGATCACCATGACTCTTACAAGGGCAAAAAGTAAAGGTACAAGATAGGACCTTCGCAGAGGGAAGCAAAGGTTGTCATGCGCTTTTGAGGTTTGGATGCGTGTCTTCTTAGTGCAGAGGAACGTCACTTTATATTGCCTCCTGTGATAAAGAACTTTATTATGCAGTCTGTCGCTTTTATGTCTTCCTCATCACAGGTTCGTACAAAGCTTATTTTCCACACACTAATAGATCATATATATTAGAGAGAAATTTTTATTGCTTGCACCGATGACAACTTACTTGAGGGATCTTATTCAATCCATAGGTAGGTATGGTGGACACTCATTGCAAAACTGGTTTGAAGGTTTATGGATGCACAAGTAGTAAACTCTACTTGGTGCAGGGAGTTTTGGCTAATATGAGGTGGAAGCAATCGTCACATGCTAAGGGATCTCTAATCATATAACATTGTTTGGAACCAAGCAAACACAATTCATTATGTTGTATTCCTTGTCCAACATCCACTTCTAGGCATGTAATAGTTTGGTGAGTGCTCACAATTATAGAAAGTGTCTAAGATGATATATTTATATGTGAACCTCTCTTTCCTTATTACTTCTTATTAATTGCAACAATGACTGGGGTCTATGTTGGTCTATTCTCAACAAGTTTCAATCATCGTACTTGTTATATGTGAAGCTATCACTTTCCATAAGATCATCTCATGATCTTTCATGCTATCGTTCTTTTCATACTTTTGATCACGGCACAAAGCAAAGCCCTTGACTAAGATACTCTTTATTATATAGCTCACAAGCTCGAATACATCATGAGAGACACAAGGAAAAAGACTCAAACTAAAACACTAAAGACTTATTTCACTAAGAGAAGAAATAAAAACTGAAAAGGAAAGAACTAAAACAAAGGTAAAAGCAAAAGATATAAAGGTGATACGATACCAGGGCAACTTCCCCAAGCTTGGCAAAAGCCAAGGGGATTGCCCATACCAATGCTTAGTTGTGTTCCTTTGGTGGTGTTGTTGGAGTAGTCTGATCCTCCGTCTTCCAAGGCACAGGTGCTCCATCATGGCAGGATGAACGAGTCGCCGGAATCCTCAAATCTGCAGCCAACCGTATGGATTTAAATCTATACTCATACTCACAGTTTTGGTTCTGCAGGTCATAGATCTGGCCGTGGAGTTGATCAACCCTATCATAGAGCCTGGAGAGGTGCTTCCCAATATCAATGGCATCCATCTTGTGATTGCTAGTGAACTCTTTGATCATCATGTGGTTGGCGTTGAGTCCACACTCCACCATCCCTTGGCACTTGAAGACTTGTTGCTCCATTTCTTCGAGCCTCGTCTCCACGCTTCCGGTCTTCTTAGGCCCCTCAACATCACAGATGTGCAACATCCCCTCGCTCATCTTGTTAGATTGGGGGTGCTGCAACACTTCCGTGAGGTAAGTATTGATGACCTTCTCGAAGATCTTGTCCTTAGGAACTTTTGGGGAAGTCATGACAATCTAGATCTGCAGCAGAAACAGGCTCGAAACGAAAACACACGAAAACTGCGCGATACAGAGATCAAAACACTCGGGCGTATATATAATGATTTTTTCTAGACCAGAAGGAGTGCTCCGCAAGAAAACGGAGTCCGGGAGGCAAATGAGCTGCCCACAAGCCCTGTTGCCGCGACCAGGGGGAGGCCGCGGCAACCAAGCTTGTGGCTGCCTCGTGCGCTCTCCGGACTGCTTTTTATTTTTCTAATTTTCCATAAATTCCAAAACATAGAAAATTTCCTATTGGAAAAGTTTCGGAGTCCAATTACTTACCGAAACAGATACCTCTTGGTTTTCAGGGTCTGAAACAGGCTGATAAATATCCCTTATGTACTCCTCTAGAGTTATGTTTTTGTATTATTTTGTCGTGCCATCTCTTAACCTTTTCCTTGAACAACTTGGCATTCTCATATGCCTGGGCCCTCCATTCATCTAATGAGCTGATATCAAACAACCGCTTCTCACAGGAAAGTTTGAAATCAAAGTTGAGCTCTTTGATTGCCCAATAAGCTTTGTGTTCCATATCAAGAGGTAAATGACAGGCCTTACCGTAAAACATTTTATACGGCGACATGCCCATGGGATTCTTATAAGCAGTCCTATAAGCCCATAGTGCATCATCAAGTTTGCTAGATCAATTCTTCCGAGATATATTGACAGTCTTTTGTAAGATCAATTTGATCTCCCCATTACTCAACTCCACTTGACCACTAGACTGAGGATGATAAGGAGATGCAACTCTATGGTTGACATCGTACTTAGCGAGCATCTTGCGAAAAACACCATGAATCAAGTGTGAACCGCCATCAGTCATCAGATATCTAGGGACTCCAAATCTTGGGAAAATGACTTCTTTAAGCATCTTAATAGAGGTGTGGTGATCAACATTTTTAGTGGGGATAGCCTCTACCCACTTAGTGACATAATCCACAACAACTAAGATGTGAGTATACCCATTGGAACTCGGGAAAGGTCCCATATAATCAAAGCCCGAGACATCAAATGGTTCAATGACCAGTGAATAGTTCATAGGCATTTCCTGACGTTTGTTAATGTTCCCTATTCTTTGACATTCGTTACAAGACAAGACAAACTTACGGGCATCCTTGAAAAGAGTAGGTCAATAGAAACCTGATTGCAATACCTTATGAGCAGTTCTGTCTCCAGCATGGTGTCCTCCGTAGGTCTCGGAATGACACTACTGCAGGATTTGTCCCTGTTCATGTTCAGGCACACAACGTCTAATAACACCATCTACTCCTTCCTTATAAAGGTGAGGATCATCCCAAAAGTAGTGTCTCAAATCAAAGAAGAATTTCTTCTTTTGCTGGTAGGTGAAACTGGGTGGTATGTATTTGGCTACGATATAGTTTGCGTAGTCAGCATACCACGGTGCACTATGTGAAGTGCGGATGCATTCAATTGCTCATCAGGAAAGATGTCATCAATAGGTCATGGGTCATCAAGGACATTCTCTAGCCTAGACAAGTTGTCTGCTACAAGGTTATCAGCACCCTTTCGGTCAACAACGTGCAAATCAAATTCCTGTAGCAGGAGAACCCATCTGATTAGCCTAGGCTTAGCGTCCTTCTTATCCATGAGGTACTTAATAGCAGCATGATCAGAGTGAATAGTGACTTTGGAGTCAACTATATAAGATCTGAACTTTTCACATGCAAACACGACTGCTAAAAACTCCTTCTCCGTAGTGGCATAGTTTCATTGGGCACTGTCTAGAGTTTTACTAGCATAGTGAATGACATTCAACTTCTTGCCAACTCTTTGTCCTAGAACAGCACCAACAGCATAATCACTAGCATCACACATGATTTCAAAGGGCAAGTTCCAATCATGTGGTTGAACAATAGGTGCGGTTATTAAGGCCTTATTAAGTATTTCGAAAGCTTCCTCACAATCCTCATCAAAAACAAAAGGAACGTCCTTCTGCAAGAGGTTGGTAAGAGGCCTAGAAATCTTAGAGAAGTCTTTAATGAACGTTCTATAGAAACCAGCAGGACCTAGGAAACTTCGTATACCTCTGATATCTGTGGGGCAAGGCATTTTCTCCATTGCATCAACCTTAGTCTTATCAACTTCAGTGCCTCTCTCAGAGATTTTGTGTCCGAAGACGATGCCTTCATTAACTATGAAGTGGCACTTCTCCCAGTTCAAGACGAGGTTGGTATCTTTGCATCTCTCTAAGACTCGATCAAGATTGCTAAGGCAATCGTCAAAGGAAGAACCGTAGACGGAGAAATCATCCATGAAAACCTCAACAATCTTTTCATAAAAGTCAGAGAATATAGCCATCATACATCTTTGGAAGGTGGCAGGTGCTTTGCACAAGCTAAAAGGCATGCGTCTATAATCGAATGTACCGAAGGGGCTTGTGAAGGTGGTTTTCTCTTGATCAGATTGTGCAACAGGTATTTGTGAGAAACCTGAATAACCGTCTAGAAAACAGAAGTGTGTGTGTTTAGATAGCCTTTTGCTACTACAACAAAAGGCCTTCCAACGGCGCCAGAAATAAGAGTGTTGCTTGATACTCCTCAGCAACGACACCAGGAATCCTTCAGCTGCGGCTACGCCTTAAGGGACTTCCTAGGAAAGTATGCAAAGGATTTCCCCCGTGGCCTTGGAGCCTTGCGTTGGTGTTCCCTCGAAGCGGAAAGGGTGATGTAGCATAGCGGTGGTAAGTACTTCCCTCAGTTTGACAACCAAGGTTTCAATCGAGTGGAGGAGTATCTCAAGATCCTGCATAAACACAAAAACTTGCTCCTAACGCTATGAAGGGGTTGTCAATCCCTTATAGATTGTTTGCCAAGTGATAACTGAAAGCAACAAAGTAACAAAGCAAAGTAAAAGCGGAGATGTAAACAATGGATGTGAATAGACCCGGGGGCCGTAGTGTTTACTAGTGGCTTCTCTCATGAAAGCAAGTAGACGGTGGGTGAACAAATTACTGTCGAGCAATTGATAGAACCGCACAAAGTCGTGACGATATCTATGCAATGATTGTTTCTATAGGCATCACGTCTGAAACAGGTAGACCGATACTTTCTGCATCTAATACTATTACTCCACACGTCGACCGCTATCCAGCATGCATCTAGTGTATTAAGTCCATAAGAATAGAGTAACGCGTTAAGCAAGATGACATGATGTAGAGGGATAATCTCAAACCAATGATAAAAACCCCATCTTTTTACCCTTGATGGCAACTACTTGATGTGTTCCTTGCTGCCCTCACTGTCACTGGGAAAGGTCACCACATGGTAGAGCCCAAAACCGAGCACTTCTCCCATTGCAAGAATCATAGATCTAGTTGGCCAAACAAAACCCAAGACTCGGAGAGACTTACAAGGATATCAAACCATGCATATAAGAAATCAGCAAAGACTCAAATATATATCATAGATATTCTGATCACAAATCCACAATTCATCAGATCTCGACAAACACACCGCCAAAGAAGATTACATCGGATAGATCTCCATGAAGATCATGGAGAACTTTGTATTGAAGATCCAAGAGAGAGAAGAAGCCATCTAGCTACTAACTACGGACCCGTAGATGTGAAGTGAACTACTCACGAGTCATTGGAGGGGCGATGATGATGATGAAGAAGCCCTCCAACTCCAAAGTCCCCTCCGGTAGGGCGCCAAGAAGGGTCTCCAGATGAGATCTCGCGGAAACGGAAGCTTGCGGCGGCGGAAAAGTATTTTCGAGGCTCCCCTGATTTTTGCGGAATATTTGGGAATTTATAGGCCGAAGACCTAGGCCAGGGGGCGTCCAGGGAGGCCACAAGCCTGCCCACCGCCGCCTCCCCTGGTGGCGGAGTGGGGGCTTGTGGGCTCCTTGGAGCCCACCTGGCTTGGCCCAAAAGCACCCTGGTCTTCTTCCGTTCGGGAAAAATCATTTCGGGGTTTTTCTTCTGTTTGGACTCCGTTCCAAAACCAGATCTGAAAAGAGTCAAAAACAAGGAAAAAACAGGAACTGGCACTTGGCAATGAATTAATAAGTTAGTCCCAAAAAAGATATAAAAGGTACATAAAACAACCAAAGAAGACAAGATAATAGCATGAAACCATAAAAAATTATAGATACGTTTGAGACGTATCAAGCATCCCCAAGCTTAACTCCTGCTCGTCCTCGAGTAGGGAAGTGATAAGAATGAATTTTTGATGCTTTCATGCTACCTAGCATAGGTGTCCTTTGTAATTCCTCTTATGTGACGTGAATGTTCAGATCCATTAGATTCAAAACAATAGTTTGCTATTGACGTGGAAACAATAATAATTCAATCAAACTAGCAAAGTAATCATGAACTTTCAAAATAACAAGGCCAAAAGAAAGTTATCCCTACGAAAGCATATAGTCTGGCTATGCTCTATCATCATTGCACAACGAATTTAAATCATGCACAACCCCGATATTGGCCAAGTAATTGTTTCACACCTTTACTCTCTCAAACATTTTCAACTCTCACGCAATACATGAGCGTGAGCCATGTTTATAGCACTATAGATGGTGTGGAATGTAGTGGAGGTTGCAAGACAAAAAAGGAGAAGATAGTCACATTAACTAGGCATATCAATGAGCTGTGGAGCTGCTCATCAATAGATATCAATGTGAATGAGTAGGGATTGCCATGCAAATGATGCACTAGAGCTATGAGTATGTGAAAGCTCTTAAAGAGAACTAGTGGGTGTGCATCCAACTTGCTTGCTCACGAAGACCTAAGGAAATTTTGAGGAAGCCTATCATTGGAATATACAAGCCAAGTTATATAATGAAAATTTCCCATAGCTATATGGTGGTGACAAAACGAGAGACTCTCAATCATGAAGATTATGGTGCTTAATATGCACAAGTGTGGAAAAAGTGGTAGCATTGTCCCTTCTCTCTTTTTCTCTCATTTTTTTATTTTGGTGGGCTCTTTGGCCTCTTTTTTATGGGCTTCTTTGGCCTCTTTTATTTCCTCACATGGGACAATGCTCCAATAATGATGATCATCACACTTTCAACTCAAAACTTAGAGCAACTATGACTCTATATGGAATGTCTTCGGTAGTGTACCGTGGCAATGATCTAGCATGGCATAGACATCAAATGAAACATCATGCTAGCTATCTTATGATCATGCAAAGGCAAAGTAGACGTGGTGGCACATGTCATGGTGGTATTTGCATGGCAATATATCTCGGAATGACTTTGAAAAAGCCATAATAGGTAGGTATGGTGGCTCTTTTGAGGGAGGCTAATGGTGGGTTTTGTGCACCAGCGAAAGTTGCATGGCACTAAGAAGATAGTGATGGTCGAAGGTGAAAGTGCATCTAAACCATGGACTCAACATTAGTCATGAAGAACTCATATACTTGTTGCAAAAGTTTTATTAGTAATCGAAACAAAGCATTCAACCTATACTCCTAGGGGAAGGGTTGGTAGGTATAAACCATCGCGCGATCCCGACCGCCACGCAAAGGATGACAATCAATATACTAATTATGCTCAGATTTCATCACATAGCGGTTCACCATACGTGCATGATACGGGAATCACTAACTTCAACACAAGTATTTCTAGATCCACAACACCTTACTAGCATGACTTCAGTATTACCATAACCACAACTCAAAACTAATTGAGATGAATCAAACTTCTCTAACTATTCAATGCACATGAAAGTGGAAGTTTTCGTATCCCTTTGGATAACTACCCCTTTTGAGACTAATTTCAGAGCATAGATCAAGTACCAAGCCACGCACCGCTGCGCTCTAAAAGATATAAGTTGAACACATAGAAGAAAAGTATCTAGCTCAAAATATATAAGTGAAGCACATGTGAGCTGAATTGTCTACCGAAAGATATAAGTGAAGCTCGACAAAATCACGGTGTTTGCATGTCTCTCTCTCTAGGTGTGCAGCAAGGATGATTGTGACACAACAAAAATAAAAGGCGCCTACGATACAAGACACTCCAAGCAAAAACACATAACATGTGGTGAATAAAAATATAGCCCCAAGTAACGTTACCGATGGATTGAAGACGAGAGAGGGGATGCCTTCCCGGGACATCCCAAAGCTTAGGCTTTTACGACATACTTGAATCTCTTGGGGTGCCTTGGGCATCCCCAAGCTTGAGCTCTTGCCACTCTTTATCTTTTTGTCCATAAGAACTTCACCCAAAACTTGAAAACTTCGCAACACGAAACTTAAACAGAAACTCGTGATAACATTAGTACAAGAAAGCAAACCACCACTTCCTTAGGTACTGTAGCAAACTTAAATTCTACTTGTGCTGATGTTGGGTTACTGTAGTTTCAATCTTCCATGGCTAATACCCCCTGATACTATCCATAGTTTCATCAAAATAAGCAAACAACACAACAAAAACAGAATCTGTTAACAGCAGACCAGTTTGTAGCAATCTGTATATTTCGTATACCTTTGGTACTTAAAAAATTCTTCAAAAATTACGACAGTCTGAAGAATTTTCGTAGAAATCAGCAGCAAAAATAATCAACTCAAAATCTCTTACAGAAAAAAATGAAAATTCTTTTCGTGAGCAGAAAGTTTCTGTCTTTTCCAGCATGACCAAACGATCACCCCAGGACTAATCATAATGGTTTGCTTGGCACAAACGCAAAAAAGAAACACAAAAACACAATCATAACAGAATTATGAAAGTATGGAAAACACAAAACAGAAAGAAAAATGATAGATTCGTTGGGTTGCCTCCCAACAAGCGCTTTTGTTTAACGCCCTTAGCTAGGCATTCAATGATGCTCTCACAAAAGACAAGAATTGAAGCACAATGAGAGCATCTTAAAGCATGTGAAATCACATCTAAGTCTAACATACTTCCTATGCATAGGCATTTTGTAGGAAAACATATTTTCAAGACAACCAATAGTTGCCATAAGCAAGGAAGAAGAAAGAGACAATAGCAATCTCAACATAACGAGAGGTAATTTGGTAACATGAAAGTTTCTACCAAAATATTTTCCTCTCTCATAGCAATTACATGTGGGATCATATTCAAATTCAGCAATATAGCTATCCCATAGGATATTCTTTTCATGATCCACATGCATGCAAAGTTGACGCTCTTCAAAAATAGTGGGATTATCATCAACTAAAGTCATGACTTCTCCAAACCCACTTTCAATATCATTGCAAATATCATGTTCATCATGAGGTTTAAACAAATTTTCAAGATCATAAGAAAGATCATCACCCCAATCATGATTATTCAATAAGTAGTGGTCATAGCAAAACTAGCATCCCCAAGCTCAGGGTTTTGCATACTTTGAACATGATTGTCACTAATAGGATTTATAGTGAAATCATTGCAATCATGCTTTTCATCCAAGGAGCCCTCGTGTAGCGACCCGACTCAAAACGAGTCAAGCCTCTGTGTTTCTATGCCATCCCTGGATCAGTATGCTGGCACACACAATACATCAATGTATATATCAAAGTGCAATCACATGTAAATAGCGTAAAACTGATATATACCTTAATTATTCCAGCGGAAGCAGTCAAGGGAGTGGAGTCCCAATAAACACCAACGGCAAGTTGTGTGTAGACCGTAACCCTGAATCGTACTCTTACTCGTCGAAGAAAAATATCTGCAACATAAGATGTTGCAGCTGTGTAGGTCAGCATATTGAATATGCCGGCAAGTCACATATGAGAGGGGGTAAAATAATCATCTATACTATATGCATATATGGCAGGTGGGGCTATAAGTTTTTTTAGCGAAAAGCAAGTTTTCTCCTACATCAAGAGAGGGTTAAAAAGCAAAATGTTACTACGTTGTTTGTTGTTAACGAGATGGTTCCGCCAACCAATTCTCGTACCCGAGTTGTCAATAGTTACCCTCATCAAATATATTTAATGGTGTTGAGAAATCCAGATAACTTCAGTTCCTTTGGCTCAAGTTGTCCATGACCGTGGACACGGCTAATCGATTAGGTTTGAGTACTCAGCAGAGTTTTGCACACGTCCCCCACAAGATTTGATCGCCTCCGTGTATGTCCTCGCACTTCAGGGTGTTTGAAGACCGGATGATCAAAACATGGTCTTTCAACGGGTCCCTCTGAATACCTGTCGGTGCCCATCCATTCCTACCGTTCTTCTACATCTGCTAGCACCGCCTGTCCAGAGTCGCCGTGTTGTCCAACCAAGCCAGAGCCCATAATGACTTGTGGCTGTGCAGGTAAGCCTTGGGTCTAGAAAATATCCGTCCGTCTCTTTGAGCCTGGGTGAAGCTTTCCGCAGGATGTCATGGCCGTCCCGAGCATCCCGGGTCATCCACTGGGTTCTCCAGGGAGCCGATCAACCGTCCTTCACCCAGAGTTGCATTGCGTCCTAGGTCTTGAAAATCTTGTCTTAACCGGTCTTGATTATTTAATCAACCTCGCATCACTCGTGTTATGCACTCAACCGAAATCCCGTCTACTCAAGCATAGCAATATGAACTTTGTCGTCCCGGGGCCAAGTATCGGGGTTGTTGTGTGCCTACCACATGATACTACAATCTATACTAAAATTTCCAAGTACCTAAGGAGCATGCAATTGGGTATAGGATGGTAGAACTATGATGCATAAAACATAGGTGATAGTATGATCAAAGTGACTTGCCTGGTATTACTTGATGAAGATAGTCGCTCTCAAAATCCTCATAAATCTACTCGCCACACTCCGAGCAATCTATCGTAAACGAATAGCATTCAATAAACATTCATGCCAAAAAGGAAGAACCAAAAGAACATAAGAACAAAACATGTCTTGGTGCAAAATAACAACGTACTAAGGTTTAATAAAAAGGTCCTAAGTGTGTTGTAAAGTGAAGGTGCATGAATGGGATCAAAAGAGGTAATGGACGATGAACTATTGCTATATAAGCTCGACTTGCATACACTATGGGAGATGATCAAAAATATTGGGAGAACAACATGAATGTTGTTTGACAAATAGTATAAGGCATAAGAATTTATTTGTAGAAATAATTTCTTGAAATGGAGCACTCCAACGCAACTTATAGAGAATTGAAGTATGAACTGAATTTTCATTAAAAAGGTCAAGAGAGGTTGAACTAAAGTACGATGGTTACGTACAAAAATATATGACATGAGTGTTTAGGGGTAAAATGAATCAATTGAAAAGGTGGTACGATTTGCAAGATAAGATCAAATGAATGTTCGAATACAAATTTGAATCGCTCAAATTTGTAAGGTTCAAAGGTCGAAACTAATGATGCTACTGGATATAGGAGATCAATATGAGCGTGTAGAAAAAAGAATACTAGATTTGAACTAGCGGATCAAAAGATACAAATACGTCAATATAACATTGAATCGGCTTAAAACGATGTGAACACTTTTGGGCACTAATAGATAAATCTGATTTGATCAAGATTATAAGTTGAAAAGTTAAAACTAACGATACAAACGGGAAGATTACTTTGATACGAATCCGACGCAATTGGATTCATCTAAAACGGAGCTACGGATAAAAAGATATGATCAAAAGAAGTTTGAATATGAATATGAACAAATTTCGAAATTTGAAAATTTCAAAAAGTTGATATGATAGGTTCACACGATAGGTGGGATAAACACGAAACTCTAGGCGTTGGTTTCATCTAAATCGGATAAACCAGTAAAAAGTTATGGCTATTTGAAAAATCAGGGCCAAGCTGTTTTACGGAAGAAAAGTGCTATGTCTAAAAGAATTCTAGTACTAATGTGTAAATACGAAGACTAATTAATATATCTAATTACTCTACCATATACTAGTGTAGGAATACTAGTCTAGAAAATAATAAAGTATGGAAGTATAAAAAAAATACGAAGAGAAATACCTTTAGAATGTAGAGTAAGAATTAATTCCAATGAGGAGACGACTTCGATAAATCCCGCCGAAGAGAAAAGAATATTTTTATTTAATAAATCTAGTTAAACCAAAAGATTGATTTAACGCGAAATAGATGATTTTTTGGATGCTCATATGGATCTATATTTATAGGTGGAAGGGAGGTCTAATGGTCCATAGATAGGCAATGTGGGACTAAACATATACGTAACGTGGAGAAAATAGAAAGAAGAGGGACAAATGTGTGCCGCATGGGCCAATAGTTCGGCCACCGCACATCATATGCACATGGTTGGGCTGGTTGGCCTCGATGCACTTTGTTTTTTTTTTGAACGAACAATTTTTTTTAAAAAAAAGAAGAAAAACGTATAAATGAAAAAGAGAGAACATTTTATATAGACATATTATATATCAAAATTTTCAGAATAACATTTTCTAAAACATGAACATATTTTCAAACCAAAATAAATATATTTTTTAAAAAAATATTTTTTCGCAATAACTTTAAAATGAAAATGAATTTGAATTTCAAATAAATTGCAAATACTTAAAATTTGAATCAAGACATTGTCTCTGATTTTGGAGGGTTATTTTCCTCCTCTCATTTGATTTTTTTTAATCAAAGGGTTTTGAAAATATTCAAACTCAAAATTGAAAAGGGATTCAAAATAGAAAATTTTGGGAAAGTCATTTTATTCCCTCTCATTTTTTTAGAAGTTTCAAATTCCACTCAAGTTTCAATCACTCAAACAAACAAACAATCAATCTAATAATTATATTAACATTCCAAAATTTATAATTTTGGGATGTTACACCTCGTGAATCACTTCATGAATTTCTTCCTCACAATTTTCAGATTCACGCATCTTACGCAAAACTCCAAAGAAATAGTCAATTGCCCTCAACTCACTAGCAATTTGTTCCACACGAGTGGGTCTCTTAAAGAGACTAGCTAGTGGATGAGGATCCATATCACTAGATTTTCAGCAAACGAAGATGCAAGCATATCGAAGGCACATGGCACACAAGCGAACAGAAAGCAAGCGAGAGAAAAGGGCGAATGAAAAAGGCAAAAGGCAAAAGGCGAATGAAAACGGCAAATGTGAAGCGGGGGAGAGGAAAACGAGAGGCAACTAGCAAGAAAAGTAAATGCAAGAGAAGAGTTTGTGAGACCTACTTGGATAGATCTTGGTTTCTCCTCCCCGGCAATGACGCCATAAATACTTCTGCTACTACAACAAAAGACCTTCCAACGGCGCCAGAAATAGGAGTGTTGCTTGATACTCCTCAACAACGGCACCAGGAATCCTTCAGTTGCGGTTACGCCTTAATGGATTTCCTAGGCAAGTATGCAAAGGATTTCCCCCGTGGCCTTGGAGCCTTGCGTTGGTGTTCCCTCGAAGCGGAAAGGGTGATGTAGCGTAGGGGCGGTAAGTAATTCCCTCAGTTTGAGAACCAAGGTATCAATCCAGTGGAGGAGTATCTCAAGATCCTGCACAAACACAAAAACTTGCTCCTAGCGCTATGAAGGGGTTGTCAATCCCTTATAGATTGTTTGCCAAGTGAGAACTAAAAGAAACAAAGTAACAAAGCAAAGTAAAAGCGGCAATGTAAACGATGGATGTGAATAGACCCGGGGGCCATAGTGTTCACTAGTGGCTTCTCTCATGAAAGCAAGTAGACGGTGGGTGAACAAATTACTGTCAAGCAATTGATAGAACCGTGCAAAGTCGTGACGATATCTATGTAATGATTGTTTCTATAGGCATCACGTCCGAAACAAGTACACCGATAGTTTCTGCATCTACTACTATTACTCCACACATCGACCGCTATCCAGCGCGCATCTAGTGTATTAAGTCCATAAGAACAGAGTAAAGCCTTAAGGAAGATGACATGATGTAGAGGGATAATCTCAAACCAATGATAAAACCCCCATCTTTTTACCCTTGATGGAAACTACTTGATGTGTGCCTTGCTGCCCCTACTATCACTGGGAAAGGTCACCACATGGTAGAACCCAAAACCAAGCACTTCTCCCATTGCAAGAATCATAGATCTAGTTGACCAAACAAAACCCAAGATTCGGAGAGACTTGCAAGGATATCAAATCATGCATATAAGAAATCAGCAAAGACTCAAATATATATCATAGATAATCTGATCACAAATCCACAATTCATCGGATCTTCATGAAGATCATGGAGAACTTTGTATTGAAGATCCAAGAGAGAGAAGAAGACATTTAGCTACTAACTACGGACCCGTAGGTCTGAAGTGAACTACTCATGAGTCATTGGAGGGGCGATGATGACGATGACGAAGCCCTCCAACTTCAAAGTCCCCTCCGGCAGGGCGCCGGGAAGGGTCTCCAGATGAGATCTCGCGGAAATGGAAGCTTTCGGCGGTGGAAAAGTATTTTCGAGGCTCCCCTGATTTTTTGCGGAAAATTTGGGAATTTATAGGCCGAAGACCTAGGTCAGGGGGCGGCCAAGGAGGCCACAAGCCTGCCCACCTCCGCCTCCCACTACTGAAATTCAGACATTTGCCGTCTGCCAAGGCGGACGACAAAGGGTGCAACCACGAACGGCAAAGGCTTTGCTGTCGGTCAGCTGACGACAAAGTAGACGGCAAAAAAAATCCGGTGAAGAGGTTCTTTGCCGTCTGCTTTCTCAAAGCGGACGGCAAATAATCTTTGCCATGAAGGGGCAGACGACAAAATAAATGGGACGGCACATATTGCAACGTCCCCGTTAAGTGTTAACGGCAGGCCTCCTCTCTTTGCCGTCTGCCTTCCCCCCTTTGCCATGTGGGGGCAGACGGCAAAGAGGGGAGAGAGAGGGGGCAGATTCCCCCCTTTGTCGTCTGCCTTCCCCCCTTTGCCATGTGGGGGCAGACGGCAAAGGGGGGGAATCTGCCCCCTCTCTCTCCTCCCTTTGTCGTCTGCCTTCCCCCCTTTGCCATGTGGGGCTGACGGCAAAGAGGGGAGAGAGAGGGGGCAGATTCCCCCCTTTGCCGTCTGCCTTCCCTCCTTTGCCATGTGGGGGCAGATGGCAAAGAGGGGAACCAGCCCCTTTTTTATTTATTTTTTCTTATATCCAACATTTTTAACAATAATCAGGATATATATATATATATATATATATATTTGACATAAATAAATTTCTTTCCGTACTCATAACCGTATTAAAATAACCTCTTATATCCAGCTTTCAAGTTGCATCCGTACCAAACCATATATTACACCAGTTTCATCCACGTGCATACAAAGTTTCATATATTCATATACTACAATAGTTTCAATACAACCCATGGTACAAGAAATCATCTTCAAGCATTCCATCAATATTTTCCAAGCTTCCCGTGAAGTGAAGCTAATCTGCAAAATGACAAATAAGAAAGTTAGAAGAATAATACTAGATGAAGTAGTGTATATATAGGTTATTTCGGAGAAAAATTAGCTAAGTATAGATCATTTAGGAGCTAACTAAGGTAATTATGTCATTTAGGTGGAACCCTAGCTAACTATAGGTCGTCTCGGAGCTAACTTGGGTAAAATAGGTCATTCCGGAGCAAACTATGCTTATTAAGCCATTTTTGATCTAGCTAGGCTAATTATAGGCCATTTAATACCTAAGTTAGGGGGAATAGGTCATGTTGCAGCTACGTAAGCCTTATTATGTCATTTAGGAGAGAACTTAGCTAACTATAGGTCATGTTTTATTAAATAGACCATTTAGGAGGTAACTAAGCTAATTATGTCATTTCGTAGGATAATTAGCCAATTTAGCCTTTCTTGGATGAGTCTAAGCTATGTAGAAGAAGAGAAAGAGAAGAAGAAGTAAAAGAAGGAGGAGGAGGAGGAGGAGAAGGAGAAGGAAGAAGAGAAGAAGAAGAAAACAAGAAGGAGAAGGAGAAGGAGGAAGAAGGAGGAAGAAGAAGAAGAAGGAGAAGGAGGAACAAGGAGGAAGAAGAAGGAGAAGGAGGAGCTCCTTCTCCTTCTTCTCCTCCTTCTTCTCCTGCTTCTTATCCTCCTGCCTCTCCTTCTTCTTCTCCTCTTCTTCTTCTTCCTTCCTTTCATTTTCCCTCTTTCTTCTCCTCTTGTCCCCTTCTTCGGGCTAAATTGGCTAAGAATACCTTTTTGGAGCTAATTATGTCATTTAGAGGATAATTAGCTAAGTATAGGTCATGTTTTATTAAATAGACCATTTAGGAGCTAACTAAGCTAATTATGTCATTTAGATGGATAATTAGCCAATTTAGCCTTTCTTGGATGAGTCTAAGCTACGTAGAAGAAGAGAAAGAGAAGAAGAAGTAAAAGAAGGAGGAGGAGGAGGAGAAGGAGAAGGAAGAGGAGAACAAGAAGAAAAGAAGAAGGAGAAGGAGAAGGAGGAAGAAGGAGGAAGAAGAAGGAGAAGGAGGAGCTCCTTCTCCTTCCTCTCCTCCTTCTTCTCTTTCTTCTTATCCTCCACCCTCTCCTTCTTCTTCTTCTTCTCCTCTTCTTCTTCTTCCTTCCTTTCATTTTCCTCTTTCTTCTCGTGTTGTCCCCTTCTTCGGGCTAAATTGGCTAAGAATGCCTTTTTGGAGCTAATTATGTCATTTCGAGGATAATTAGCTAAGTATAGGTCATTTTTTATTAAATAGGTCATTTTGGAGCTAACTAAGCTAATTATGTCATTTAGATGGATAATTAGCCAATTTAGCCTTTCTTGGATGAGTATAAGCTACATAGAAGAAGAGAAAGAGAAGAAGAAGTAAAAGAAGGAGGAGGAGGAGGAGGAGGAGAAGGAAGAGGAGAACAAGAAGAAAAGAAGAAGGAGAAGGAGAAGGAGGAAGAAGGAGGAAGAAGAAGTAGAAGGAGTAGCTCCTTCTCCTTCTTCTCCTTCTTCTTATCCTCCTCCCTCTCCTTCTTCTTCTTCTCCTCTTCTTCTTCTTCCTTCCTTTCATTTTTCCTCTTTCTTCTCGTCTTGTCCCCTTCTTCAGTCTAAATTGGCTAAGAATGCCTTTTTGGAGCTAATTATGTCATTTCGAGGATAATTAGCTAAGTATAGGTCATTTTTTATTAAATAGGTCATTTTGGAGCTAACTAAGCTAATTATGTCATTTAGATGGATAATTAGCCAATTTAGCCTTTCTTGGATGAGTCTAAGCTACGTAGAAGAAGAGAAAGAGAAGAAGAAGTAAAAGAAGAAGGAGAAGGAGGAGGAGGAGGAGAAGGAGAAGGAGAGGAGAAGACGAAGAAAAGAAGAAGGAGAAGGAGAAGGAGGAAGAAGGAGGAAGAAGAAGGAGAAGGAGGAGCTCCTTCTCCTTCTCCTTCTTCTTATCCTCCTCCCGCTCCTTCTTCTTCTTCTCCTTTTCTTCTTCCTTCCTTTCATTTTTCCTCTTTCTTCTCCTCTTGTCCCCTTCTTCGGGCTAAATTGCCTAAGAATTCCTTTTTGGAGCTAATTATGTCATTTCGAGGATAATTAGCTAAGTATAGGTAATTTTTTATTAAATAGGTCATTTTCGAGCTAACTAAGCTAATTATGTCATTTAGATAGATAATTAGCCAATTTAGCCTTTCTTGGATGAGTCTAAGCTACGTAGAAGAAGAGAAAGAGAAGAAGGAGGAGGAGGAGGAGGAGGAGGAGGAGGAGGAGGAGAAGGAGAAGGAGAGGAGAAGAAGAAGAAAAGAAGAAGGAGAAGGAGAAGGAGGAAGAAGGAGGAAGAAGAAGGAGAAGGAGGAGCTCCTTCTCCTTCTTCTCATCCTTCTCCTTCTTCTTCGTCCCTCTCCTTCTTCTTCTTCTCCTCTTCTTCTTCTTCCTTCCTTTCATTTTTCCTCTTTCTTCTCCTCTTGTCCCCTTCTTCGGGCTAAATTGGCTAAGAATGCCTTTTTGGAGCTAATTATGTCATTTCGAGGATAATTAGCTAAGTATAGGTCATATTTTATTAAATAGGTCATTTTGGAGCTAACTAAGCTAATTCTGTCATTTAGATGGATAATTAGCCAATTTAGCCTTTCTTGGATGAGTCTAAGCTACGTAGAAGAAGAGAAAGAGAAGAAGAAGTAAAAGAAGGAGGAGGAGGAGGAGGAGGAGAAGGAGAAGGAGAGGAGAAGAAGAAGAAAAGAAGAAGGAGAAGGAGAAGGAGGAAGAAGGAGGAAGAAGAAGGAGAAGGAGGAGCTCCTTCTCCTTCTTCTCGTCCTTGTTCTCCTTCTTCTTATCCTCCTCCCTCTCCTTCTTCTTCTTCTCTTCTTCTTCTTCCTTTCCTTCTTCGGGCTAAATTGCCTAAGCTAATTATGTCATTTAGATGGAAGTCTAGCTATCTTTTATTAAAACACTAGAAATAACATACCTAAGTTAGGGTGAAGCACGGTGGCTCTGGCTTGGTTCACCTAGAGAAGGCTCGATTGTAGAAGGGTCGTGCGATGCATTTTGGGAGATATTCTGCACCAAACATCGTTTGCAATGTGTAGTTAGCATGAGGACACTCTTAAGATCAGTGCACTGAAATGAAACTCACTGTCCCCGCCACGTTAATGACTGGCATCGGCGGAGGGACTTGGCCGCTCTTCTCGCACATAGACTGTACATTTGGTTTCAACAAGTCAAACTTTTTATTTATTAATGAAACGGACATTCAAATGCAAGATTTGAAATAACATGAAGAAGAAACTTACCACGAAGAGCTCGTATATGGCCCTGTTAGACGCATCATTCCGTGCCCTCTCCGCCTCCATCAATGCAGTCGTCCTCTCCTCCAGCTCCCTAATTTCCTTATCCTTCTCCGCTATAGCCGCCTGCATTGCCTCTCTCTCTTTCTGAATAGCAGCCTGCAACACAACTCATTGTTCGCAAATGTAATCATATTGTTTCCAATGCACAACATAAAGTGGAAAGATAGCTGAGTCCATTAAACTAACCTCGATGGCGAGCTCGACTGGCCGTGGACGACGTGTTATCTCCGGACAAGAGCTCGTTTGGCGTGCCTTTATCTGCCGGAGAGTGCTAGGACAACGTATAAGGCCGTCTCCAATGGCGATCGAGCCATGGGGCCTCCTGTTGCCAGTTATCATCACCAGCTCTGGATCAATAGGCCCCTCGCTCGGGTTAAAGTCCTCCCCTTTCCTCGCCTTCCCATGATCTTTGTACTTCACGAGCTTGTCGTGGGAGGAGACGTTGGTGAAGTTTTCTGGATGCTCGAGGTCAGACTCAGAGAATGCCTTGACCTTCTTGTACGAGGCAGTATGGGCCATCGCATACATGTCGTACATCTGTGGCGCCTCCGTCTTATTGTGACGCGCCTAAAAGAGAGAGAGGAAAATTGTATTGGTAAAGGGCTCAAGATAGCATTAAGAATGAATTGCATGAGGCATGAAGCAAACCACATACCCAGTTCTCGCCAAATTGGATTAAGTTGACGCTCCCTTGATGGTGTGGCACGCCAACCATTTTGCCACGCCTCTCCTTGGCGTTGTTGTGGCTGGCCTCCCACGTTTCGGAGCACCACTGATCCACCAAGGCTTCCCAAAAATCCATCTTATCCACACACCATCTCGGGGGCACCTAAGTTAATAAAGAGAAATTTGAGTGCGTAAGAACCAAATCAAGGAAACTAACTACAAAGCCTTAATAATATGTAATTACCTTCATGTAATGCTCCTTCTCCATCTTAGCATCACGACACTTCGCCTTGTCAATCCTAATACGCTGCGTGGCATAGTAGTCTCGAATAGCCTGCACCCGAGCCTCGTGCCGAAAGTTTTGAAGTAGGCGGCAACATTCGGTTTCGATAACCTTTGCCGCGTCCTCCTCGTATCCGTCCTCACACCTGTAGAAGGTATGCAAACGAGACAACACCGATTAGTACAATAAATAGCTATGGTTGATTTATAATTGTGTGAAAGAGAAATTACCCAGAACTTTCGGATCACCATGTCCGCCCTCGTGTCACACAAAACACCATCGATCTCCACCTCCGGCGGGGCCGGGGCACCCAAGTAGTGCTCCCAGGTCATTCCTACCTGTCGCTCCCGACCGGGCAACGTAACAAACCCTGGGAAGTTTTGACGGCAAAGAACACCAAGGACGCTGTTGGGCTTGCGGACACCCTTGGCAACAATCCGACCCCTACAGTATGACAAATTAAAGCCAAAACATTAGATATTTGAGAAAACGCGAAGGCAAAAGGTTAAATAAGAGTAAATTAACTTACTTGTCCCCATTTGGCCTAATCGACCACCTCTGCTCGGGGGTCGCTCGCACGAGCGGGAGCCCCGAACTACCATGCTTGTAGACGGTAGCCCCCTCACCTAGCTCCTCGTCGCTACCAGCATGGCCACTTGGCTCAGGCCAGGTATCCCACTGGGTCTCTTGGGACGTACCCTCATCCCTGCTTTGCTCCGGAGTCGCCTGGAAGGAAGCCTCTGGGACACGAGTCTCGTGGGTCGAAGGCTCGTCGACCCGAGGCTCGTGAACCGGAGACCGTGTAGCCTCCACCTCAGACGAATCCACCCTAGAAGTCTTGTGCTCAGGTGAATCAGCTTGGGGTGGTGGCGGAGACCGTGTAGCCCTACCTCTCCCGCGGCCACGTGTACCTTTAGTACAACATAAATACCAACATGAGTAATAAAATGTATATAAATACCAATATGCATACAACATGAGTACAACATAAATACCAACATGAATACAACGTGTACCTTTAGTGCCTCTCGGCTTCGCGGGGGGTCGACCTCCTCTCATGGGGGGGCGCTCCTTGCATAGTAGAGAGCAACACTCTCCGAAGAGGCGAGGCAGGAATGGAAGTACCCGTCCCATCACCTGCCGACGAAGAAGCAACCGCGGAGTGCTTTCGACCGTTTCCCACCATCTTTCAACACCTGTCATGACAAAGAGTAAATGAAATTAGTACAACATATATACCGACAGGAGTAATAAAATTTATATAATTTAAGTGTATCATCGTCATAAATACCAACATGACTAATAAAAATTGAATACCTAACATGAACTCAAAATTTATATATAGTATAATAGTTGAATACCTGACATGAACTAATAACAATCGTCCTCGTCTATATATGCTTCGGGGTCAATAAATGCATCATGATCATCACTATCATCAATAAATGCATCATCATCATCACTATCACGAAGAACATGTGGAAGGCCACCATTATGTAATCGGTCAAGAAGTGACAGGTCATCCGCAGCAGTAACCTCTTCTTCTTCCAGCTCTTCCTGTTCGGGCTCAGGGGTTAAGACGGATTCACTGTCGCTGTCTACTTCAATGTTCTGGGGTGAAGTAGAGCGGTTCTTGAAACGTTTCTTGGACATACGTGTTTCTTGGAAGAATTCTCCTTCATATGTGTCTGGGTTAATGTGAGGTTCGTAATCCTCTTCATTGAGGGTAGGTGGTCTAAAATGTGGTGGCACTTCATAAACGACATCCCAACCTTTGATATTTGGATCAGCTTGGCAGGCCCACGGTAGATAGAAAACTTGTGTCGCCTGTTGAGCCGTAATATCGAAATCGGGAACATCTAAGTGGGTGTTTAGGTTGATTTCGACTAGTCCTATATGTTCATGAGTCCTTCTAGTCTCCCTCGGCTCAAACCAATAAGATTTGAAGACTACGACGGTCGGTGGGTTTTCACCATAGAATAGAAGTTCATAAATTGCTTCAACTCTTCCATAATACTCGGTGTCTCCTTCGCCGATAGCAGAGACAGAACAATTTGTAGTCTTTAGGTCGAGCATAGATAGCTCTTTGCCAAAGGTACGAAAGTGATACCCGTTGATGTTGTATTTGTCAAATGAACGGACCTTATAGTCAAAACCATTAGCGACTTGTCTCAACTCGGCGTCCATAGACTCTGCATCAGCCTACAAGTTTAATACGAAAGAATGGATGCATTAGCCGCAAATTAGACCAATAAATCAAATGGGCCCTTAATGGTAATTAATTACCCTTTGTTTGAACCAAGAGATGAAACCGGGATAGTCGCCTCCATGCTTTGCGAGAAGCTCATACTCTTCGACGGAATGCTTTTCGATGACCGCTCCATCTGAGAATTCGGCGACGTATCGACTATATCAAATATCCGGGAATAAGAGTAGTTCAAAGCAATTAGAAGTTGCGGACCAATAAATTACCGAGAACTTACTCGATGTACGGCCGCACTTCTGTTAGGTTGGTGAAGATATACAATGAAATGGTCCGCCATTCTTCGACATCCAACGATTTCCCTTTCGAAGCACTGGATGGTGTGAGCTTACCTTTGAATAGGCTGAGGTTGGATCGAACTTTTTCTCGATCGCCATTATTGTACCGAAGCTTCGGGTTATGCAAATGATGATTTTTGGCTTCGTAGTGTGCTGTCACGAAGTTTGCCGCCTCCTCAGTAATGAATGCCTCGGCCATCGATGCTTCAATTCTACGTTTATTTTTACACTTAGCTCGAAGCGTCTTCTGCATCCTCTCAGTTGAGTAGCACCATCGATTTTGAACGGCCCCCCCATTCTTGCCTCGGTCGGGAGATGCAAAATCAAATGTTGCATTGGATTAAAGAAGCCCGATGGAAAGATCTTTTCTAATTTGCAGATCAACTCCGGCGCCAACTCTTCCATTTCATCTAGCACGCCAGGCGATAGTTCTTTCGCACAAAGAGAACGAAAGAAATAGCTCAGCTCTGCCAGTACTAGCCATTCATCCTCAGGGATAAAGCCACGCAACATCACCGGCATTACCCGCTCAATCCATATGTGTCAATCATGACTCTTGAGCCCAAATATTTTCAATTTCTCAAGACTCGCTCCCCTCTTTAGATTCGCAGCATACCCATCGGGGAACATCAACCACATTTTCACCCACAATAGCATTTCCCTCATAGATGGCCTTTCAAGATTGAGCCATGCCTTTGGCTTCGCTATGCTTTGCTTTCCTTTCCGTTGTCGCAAGTTTTGCAACGGTCTATCACATAGAGCCTCCAGGTCGATTCTAGCCTTAGGATTATCTTTTGACTTCCCCTCTATGCCGAACAATGTACCAAAAATGGCCTCCGCAATATTCTTTTTAGTGTGCATCACGTCAATGTTGTGTGGGCAAAGGAGGTCTTTGAAGTAAGGGAGATCCCATAAGCTTGACTTGTGAGTCCAGGCGTGTTCCATATTATACCCTTTGAAGTATCCTGGACGCAAAGGATCAGGCTCGAGAGCGTTTAACTGATCAAGGGTCTGTTGGCCTGTCAACGCAGCTGGTGCAGTGTTTTTGACAACTCTACCTTTGATGAAATTCTTCTTGTCTTTTCTGAACTTATGGTCAGGATCCAGGAATTGTCTATGCATGTCGAAGCAAGAATACTTGCGACCAGCCTGCAGCCAACGGAACTGAAGAGCTGCCTTGCATGTGGTGCACGGGAACCTTCCATGCACACACCGGCCAGCGAATAGCGCAAACGCCGGATAATCATGCGTCGAGTACATGTACCACACATGCATTTTGAAATTTGTTTTGGTAGCCGCGTCGTAGGTCTTGATCCCATTATCCCAGGCTTCTTGCAACTCATCCTTAAGCGGCTGCATGTACACATTCATATTCTTCCCCGGATAGTTGGGCCCTAGAATTATCAACGTCAGGGAAATGTTCTTTCTTTTCATAATCTCTCCGGGTGGCAAATTTATTGGAATGACAAATACAGGCCAACAACTGTATTGTGTTGCCGTCATACCATACACATTGAACCCATCCGTGCTGATGGCAACTCTAGGTTGCCTTGGATCTTCCGATTTATCCTTATGTAATGCATCGAAGTGCCTCCACGCAAAACCATCTGAAGTGTGTACCAGCATCTTGTTCCCATCCGCATCTAGTTCGGTTCTTTTGCCCAATTTCTTCCATGTCATCTGTCTGGCCGTCTCTTCGACCATGAAAAGACGTTGAAGTCTTGGTACGATTGGCAGATATCGAAGAACACTAATGGGGATTTTGTTCTGATTCTTCTCACCCATGCCGTTGTCTACCACAATATACCTGGAAGAATTGCAAATGGGGCAATAGTTCAAGGCCGCATACTCAAGCCTAAATAAGGCACATCCATTCTCACATGCATGTATCTTCTCATAGGGCATCTTAAGTACACGGAGGATTTTCTCTGACTGCCACAGGTTTGCAGGCAGTTCATGGCCTTTGGGTAGAAAGCGTCCAAATATCGTCATCATCGCGTCGTAGCATTCTCTGCCTAGGTTGAATTGAGCCTTCAGAGCCATTACTTGCGTGATGGCATCCAGCTGACAAAGCTCAGTCTGCTCGTGCAGAGGACGTTTTGAAGACTCAAACATTTCATAGAAGGCCTTTGCAGATTCCTCCATCTCATCGTCCGAATCACGAGCATCATCAAAGTCTTGCACCATGTCTTCAATCCCGGTACCATGCTCGTCGGTGCAACGATGAATCACCTCAGCTCTGGCACGTTGGTCACACTCACCATGAAAAGTCCAGACCGTATAATTAGGCATAAAACCCCACTTTTGCAGGTGTTTACCCATTTCAAACTCTGTCTGCTTTTCCCAGTTGTTGGAGTTGGGACAGGGGCACCATGTTTTATGCTGGCCATTTGCAAATGCGGCTCTCACAAACCCCCTGGTTTTTGTTAACCATTCATGGGTCATGTCTTTTCTGACTAGGGTGACCAGTGTACATCCAAGCACGATCACTCATGTTGCCTAGCTACCTATGGGGGCACAAGAAATAAATATATAATTCATCATCTATATTCATACGCTAATCAAGTTTGTCAGTTTTATTACGTCCATGCAACCTACATGCTAATAGGTAAAGATAGGTCCTAATCCCACCCGAGTATGTGTAGACTGGGTTCATTTTCCCATGCTCTGCTCCAGATGCGACGCAGAATTCCGGCAGCACCTCCCCGCTGTTCTCCTGATACACGTCTCGGCAATAAGTAGAAAGGATGTGTACCCGGAGAACAACAGCGGAGGCACTGACGAAATTCCGCATCGGATCCGGAGCACAGCATACGGGAAAACAAACCCAATCTACACATACTCGGGCTGTCCATGGATAACGTTGGACAATTCGAAAGGATGGCGGTTATAAATATGAAAAGAAATGCATATTTATAGATGTCGCCCTTTCGAACGGGAGACGCATACTGGTCACACATACTCATGATCGAAGAAACCTATAGCTAGCAAGTTTCATCGGCACGAAGACCGGGACAGAGCAAATTAAGGGGGTAGGAGGAGAAGACATTTGTGCTCACCAACAAACGCAAGGGCGGAGCTCGTCCAACGCACGTGGAGGTCAACGAAAAACTGCACATTGAAATTCACCCGATCAACACAAATATGATGTTTTTATAATTAACATAATCGGAAAATATGTGACCTAACTCATAATTTACAAAATTATGACCCTGTCGGCTTAGTGGCGTCGATGGTCGGTGGTGTCGGGTGTCGGTGGCGTCGGTGGTCGGGGGTTAGTTGTGTCGGTGGTCGGGGGTTAGTGTTGTCGGGGGCCGAGGATCACTGGCGTCGGGGGTTGGGGTCTCTTTGGTCAACAAGAGGCCGAAGAGGTGTCGGGGGTCGGGGGTTGGGGGTCAGTGGTGTCGGGGGTCGGGGTAGGGGGTCGGGGTCGAGGGTCAGGGGCGTCGGGGGTCGGGGGGTCGAGGGTTAGTGGCGTCCGGAGTCGAGGGTCAGTGGCGTCGGGCGTCGGGGGTCGAGGGTCGAGGGTCAGTGGCTTCTGGAGTCAAGGGTCAATGGCGTCGGGCATCGGGGGTCGGGGGTTAGTGGAGTCGGGGGTCGGGGGTGAGTGGTGTCGGGAGTCGGGGGTCGGGAGTCGGGTCTTAGTGGCGTCGGAGGTAGGGGTCGAGGGTCGGGGTCCTTTTCTTTCTTCTTCTCCTCTCTCCTCTTCTTCTGCTTCTTCTTATTGATCATCATATTATTATTATTATTATTATTCTTTCTCCTCCTCCTCCTCCTCCTCTTCTTCTTCTTTCTTTTATCTTTCTCTTCCTTTCCTCTTTCTTCTTCTTCTTCTTCTTCTTCTTCCTTTTTCTTCTAGTTTATTATTCTCTTATTTTCTTCTAAGTTTTTTTTCTATCTATTTTTTTCTTCTGTATCTACTTTTTCTACCTAATAAACTAACTATCTAATTTCACAAAAAAAAGGAAAAAAAACTAACTATCCAATTTAACAGAAAAAATAGAAAATAAACTAACTATCTAAATTAACTATCTAATTTAAAAGAAAAAATAGGAAATAAAGACAAAAAGAAAAAAAAACTTACCTGCAGTGGGAGGAGGGCAGTGGGAGGAGGGGAGGGCGAGATCCGGCCCTGGGCGGCGGGGAGGAGGGGCGTGGGGAGGAGGTGCGCGGGGAGGAGGGGAGGGCGAGCTCCGGCCGTGGGCGGCGGTTGTGGGCCGGAGCGGTTCCGGTGGTTGTGGTGGCGGCGCTTGGGTGGGTAGAGCGCGAGGAGGAGGGCCGCAGGGAGGAGGGACGCGGGGAGGAGGGGAGCGGGGAGCTCAGGTGGGGGTGGCAGCGGCGCTGGAGTGGCCAGGGGCGCGCGCGAGAGAGGCATGAGATCGAGGGGAGCGGGGGTGGAGTGTGCCGTTAGGGGAGCGGGGGTGGGGGCTGGGTGCCGTTAGGGGGGAGCGCCCCTTTGCCGTCTGCAGAAGCTGGGAGGCAGACGACAAAGGGGTGGGTGGGGTGGGGCGGGCTTCGGCCGTTAGGGTGGCGCCCCTTTGCCGTGTGCGTGCTCTTTGCCGTCCGCCTCTGGGGCCTTTGCCATGCGTCAACAAACGGCAAAGAGGTGGCCGACGGCAAATAAAACCTTTGCCATCAGCAACCTCTTTCCCGTCTGCTTTGTACCAGCTGACGGCAAAGAGGATCTTTGCCATGCGTCAGCAGACGGCAAAGGCATGGCAGACGGAAAAATTCTCAATTCTAGTAGTGTCCCCCTGGTGGCGGAGTGGGGGATTGTGGGCTCCCTGGAGCCCACCTGGCTTGGCCCAAAAGCCCCGTGGTCTTCTTCCATTCGGGAAAAAATCATTTCGGGGTTTTTCTTCCGTTTGGACTCCGTTCCAAAATCAGATCTGAAAAGAGTCAAAAACACGGAAAAACAGGAACTGGCACTTGGTACTGAATTAATAAATTAGTCCGAAAAAAGATATAAAAGGTACATAAAACAACCAAAGAAGACAAGATAACAGCGTGAAACCATCAAAAATTATAGATACGTTTGAGACGTATCACCTTTCTAGCATCTGGTCGATAAACGGCAAAGGATAATGGTCCTTCCTGGTTGCCTTGTTCAGTTTCCGGAAGTCTATCACCATCCTATAGCCAGTAATAATCCTCTGCGGGATTAGTTCATCCTTATCATTAGGGACGACGGTGATACCTCCCTTCTTGGGTACGCAATGTACTCGACTTATCCAATCACTATGAGCAACAGGATAAATGATTCCTGCTTCCAGAAGCTTCAATATTTCTTTTCTCACGACCTCTTTCATCCTCGTATTTAGTCTCCGTTGATGATCAGCAACTGGTTTAGAATCAGAATCGGTTTTAATCTTGTGCTGACATAGAGTGGGGCTAATACCCTTAAGATCATGATGAGTATATCCAATAGCAGCACGATGCTTCCTCAAAGTTTTTAATAACTTCTTCTCTTCGTGACTCGAGAGGTGAGCACTAGCAATAACAGGATATATCTCCTTCTCATCAAGATAGGCATACTTAAGAGTATCTGGTAGCTGTTTTAGCTCGAACACAGGATCACCCTTTGGTGGTGGAGGATCCCCAAGCAGTTCAACAGGCAAATTATTCTTGAGAATAGGATATTGTTCTAAGAAAATTTTATCTATCTCATCTCTTTCCTCCATATGCGTATCATTTTCATGATCAAGCATATATTTCTCTAAAGGATCCGTAGGAGGTACGACAATAGAGGGAAGATCAATGATTTCATCCCTACCAGACGATTCTTTTTCATGGGGTTGTCTTCCAAACTTGGAGAAGTTAAATTCATGAGACACACCCTCGAAACTAACTGACAGTCTGTTTAATGCAATCAATGTGAGCATTGACAGTGTTAAGAAAGGGTCTACCAAATATGATGGGACAAAAGCTATCTTGTGCAGTAGCAAGGACGAGGAAATCAGTAGGATACTTCGTCTTACCACAGAGGACTTCTACGTCTCTCACAATTCCCAGAGGGCAGATAGTGTCTCTATTAGCTAGCGTAATAGTGACATCGATGGGTTCTAACTCAGCAGGTCAATCTCATCTTTGCTTTCATCATATAGGGACCGGGGTATTGCACTAACACTAGCACCCATATCACATAAACCATGATAACAGTGATCTCCTGTCTTGACAGAGACAACGGACAAGCCAAATACAGGTCCGTATTTGTCTTTTGCGTGAGGTTTAGCTATTCTAGCGGAGTCCTCACAGCATTTGATAACATGCCCATCTATGTCATCGGCTAAGAGATCTTTGATAATAGCAACACTAGGTTCAACTCTAATTTCCTTAGGGGGTGCAAGTGGTCTAATGTAACCCCTACGTAGCACAGTTGGAGTTTAGAATAATCCTTTTTCCTAGCAGGGTATGGTGGTTTCTCAGCGTAAGCACAAGGAACAATAGGATGACTAAAGGCAATGACTTTCTCTTCAACTAGATTGGGTTTAACTATGTTGATTTCTACAGGAGGATGATACTTAAGCCACTTCTCTTCGGGAAGATCAACATGAGCAGCAAAATATTATCATAGAGAAGCTACTATCTCAGAGTCAAGTCCATACTTAGCGCTAAAATCTCTAGAAGTGTTTGTTTCAACAAAAGATTTAACGCAATCAAATTGGAAATTCATACCTGACTCCTGACCTTCTTCCAGCTCCCAATCTTCAGAGTTACGTTTGATTCTTTCCAATAAATTCCACTTGTGATCAATATCCTTCTTCATAAAAGAACCGGTACAAGAAGTATCAAGCAGGGTACGATCTTCATGGGAAAGCCAAGCATAAAAGTTTTGAGTGATAATTTATCTCGAGAGCTCATGATTGGGGCATGAATATAGCATTGATTTAAGCCTCCCCAAGCTTGAGCTATGCTTTCCCTGTCACGAGGCCAATAGTTATAAATATAATTCCGATCACGATGTACTAAGTGCATAGGTTAAAAGTTTTGATGAACTTCCAATTTCAACCGATTGTAGTCCCATGATCCAGTATCATCACATAGCCTATACCATGTCAACGCCTTATCCTTCAAAGATAAAGGAAAGACTTTCTTCTTTACCTCATCCTCGGGCAAACCTGCAAGCTTAAATAAACCACAAACTTCATCTACATAGATTAGATGCAAGTCTGGATGTGATGATCTATCTCCTGTAAAAGGATTAGCCAGCAGTTTCTCAAGCATACCCGAAGGAATTTCATAAAATATATTTTCAGTAGGTACCTAAGGTTGAGGAACAACTCCTCGTGCTTCCGTTCGTGGTGAAGATACCCCGAACAAACTCCTCAAAGGAACAGTTTCCATAGTGACAAGTGACAATAAATTTCAGCACAATATATAAATGTTTCCTTACCAAAGGCGCTACCTCCCCGGCAACGGCGCCGAAAAAGAGTGTTGATGACCCACAAGTATAGGGGATCAATCATAGTCCTTTCGATAAGTAAGGAGTGTCGAACCCAGCGAGGAGGAGAAGGCTCTGATTAATGGTTTTCAACAAGTTAATAACTGCAAGCACTGAAAGTAGCGATAACAAGTGATGGTGTAGTGAGGTGAAACGTAGCAAGCGAAAAGTAACAAGTAACAAGTAGCAGCAACGGTGGAGCAAGTGGCCCAATCCCTTCTGTAGCAAGGGACAAGCCTGAACAAAGTCTTATAAGAGGAAAAACGCTCCCGAGGGCACACGGGAACTTCTGTCATGCTAGTTTCATCATGTTCATATTATTCGCGTTCGTTACTTTGATAGTTTGATATGTGGGTGGACCGGCACTTGGGTACTGCCCTTACTTGGAAAAGCATCCCACTTATGATTAACCCCTCTCACAAGCATCCGCAACTACGAAATAAGAATTAAGACAACGTCTAACCATAGCATTAAACTACTGGATCCAAATCAGCCCCTTACGAAGCAACACATAGACTCGGGTTTAAGCTTCTGTCACTCCAGCAACCCATCATCTACTTACTACTCCCCAATGCCTTCCTATAGGCCCAAATATGGTGAAGTGTTATGTAGTCGACGTTCACATAACACCACTAGAGGAAAAACATCATACATCATATCAAAATACCGAACGAATAACAAATTCACATGACTATTATTAGCATGACTTATCCCATGTCCTCAGGAACAAAAGTAACTACTCACACAGCATAATCATAATGATGATCAGAGGTGTAATGAATAGCATCAAGGATCTGAACATAAAGTCTTCCACCAAGTAATCCAACTAGCATCAACTACAAAGAGTAATCAACACTACTAGCAACCTTACAAGCACCAATCGGAGTCGCGAGACGCAGATTGGTTACAAGAGATGAACTAGAGTTTGGAGAGGAGATGGTGCTGATGAAGATGTTGATGGAGATGCCTGCCCTCCGACGAGAGGAGTGTTGGTGATGACTGGAGACGATTTCCCCCTCAGAGAGGGAAGTTTCCCCGGCAGGATTGTCCTACCGGAGCTCTAGATTGGATCTGCTCAAGTTCTGCCTCGTGGCGACGGAGAATCCATGAAAAAGCCCCACCCTAATTTTTTTCGGACGAAACCCTTGATATAGCAAAAGAGGGGGCCAGTGGGCCGCCAAGGTGCCCACAAGCCCTGTTGCCGCGGCCAGGTGGGTAGGCCGCGGCAACCAGGCTTGTGGGCCCCTAGTTGCTCCCCTCTGGCACTTCTTTCGCCCAGTATTTTTTATAAAATCCAAAAAAAAATCCACGTTGATTTTCACGGCATTTGGAGTTGCGCAGAATAGAGCACTCAGACTTGCTCCTTTTCCAGTCCAGAATTCCATATGCCGGTATTCTCCCTCTTCAAATAAACCTTGCAAAATAAGAGAGAAAATGCATAACTAAGGTTCCACAAAGTATAATAACAGTCCATAAAGCGATAAATATCAACATGAAAGCATGATGCAAAATGGACGTATCAAGTACGAGTGTGGATCTTTCAAAAGGAATAGTAGTGTTGCCCCTTCTCTCTTTTTATTTATTTATTTTTCTCTTTTTCTTTTTGTTTTTTAATTTTATTTTTTGTGTGGCCTCTTTGGCTCTTTCTTTTTATCTCCCATTTGTCCTCTTTGGGATCTTTTGTTTTGTCCACTTTGGTATATTTTCCTCACTTAAGGATAAGACTCTATGTTTTACATGAATATAAAGAAAAATCATCACACTTTATAAGAAGTACTCAACATAAAGACAAGTGAAAACTATCATGATGTATGCAAATGTATGCTTCTGCAAGTGTAGCAGGATATGCAATGATACTAGCGCGTCATGTAGCAATAACTGAGGGCAAGGCCCAACTAGCATGCGGATCTATGATCAAGCAAAAACATGTATGACATGAAGATCAGGTCATGAGATGATGGATGTTTCATGGCAATGTATCTCAGAAAAGCTATGGAAATGCCTTAATAGGTAGGTATGATGGCTGTTTTGAGGAAAGATATAATGAGGCTTATGTATGACAGAGCGTATCATGTCATGGGTTTGGATGCACCGGCGGAGTTTGCACCAACTATCAATGTGAGAAAGGGCAATGCACAGTACCGAAGAGGCTAGCAAAATATGGATGGCGGAAGTGCCAACAATCGAATACTCACATTAGTCCGAAGAAGTCATACACTTATTATCGATAACTCTGTGTCTAGTTAGGAGGTTGTGACATCCTCATCTGTTGCTACAATAACCTTTGTAATTAAACTACAGTGAAACTATGCAAAGGATGCCACGTCCCTCTAATTGCTATCGTCAATCTCGCGTTAGTTTGAAATGGTTTGAATTCAAGTTTAAAATAAAGACACACGATAAAAAATCAAGTATAAAAATAAAAGTGTTCGATGTTTGGCAGAATTACGTGGGGAATTGTCATTTAAAATTTTTATTAAATATGAGAGGTATTTATTGCATTGAAATAAAATAAACCTAAAACTATAATTAATTTTAAAAAAACAAACAAACCCCGTGGGCCAACATGGCCAAAATGACCCAGCCAACCCACCTAAGTTGGGGAGGTATAAAACCTCCCCTCTAATCCCAAACCCTAGCGCGAGCACCTCCCATTCCCACTTCCCACGCGCCGCCAGAAGCGGACGAGGGGACCGAGCCCCTCGTCAGCTCCCACGCGCGCCCCCTCGCGTGAACCCCGCTCCCCACGCGCCTCCCAGTCCCGTCACTCGCTCCCTCCCTCCCCACGATCTCCCTCTCCCTCACGAGCACTCCCCTCCCTGGAGCGCTCGCCCCCCTCCCCCCCCCCCCGCCTTCCCCCTGGTCCCGTTCGCTCCACCTCTGCCTCCCAGATCCCCCGGCCGGCCTTCACCCCCTGCCAACCTCCTTCCCCCGGCCATCTCGGCCCCGCATCCTCCTGCGCCTCCCCTTCACCGTCCGCCTCCGACGGCCGGCCCGAGGCCACCGCCACCCCACGTTGTCCCTGCACCAACTCCCCCGCGCCGCACCTCTCCTCTCCCTATCGCCCCATCCCGTAGACCGATCCCTCCCACCTCGATCCAGGCGAGGGAGGCCTTCCCCTTGTCGGCTCCCACAGGTGGCCGCCCCCTCGTCGCTCCTCCTTCAGTCTCCGCCACCGGGACCGATCCCCCGCGCCCCCCTCGCTGGATCCGCGACCGCACCGTTAACCACCGTCCTCCTCGTCACCCTCCACAAGGGCCGACCCCGAGCCTCGCCGACCCCGCCCCCTACAACGTGGGTGAGAACACCCCTCTCCTCCACTCTCCCTTCCGGTTCCGTTCCGGCGAACACCACCGCGTTCCGGCGCCGTTAGGCTCCTGTAGGTGGAGGTGGATATTGCCTCCTCTCTCTATTTGTTGAGAGTTGTGTGTGAGCAGAGAGGTGTGAGGGAGAGAAAATAAAATAAAAAAGAAAAGGGATGATGTATTTATGTATGTATGTATTAGATGCATGTATGTATTTTGTACGTATGTATGCATGTATATATAAAAAATACATTATGTATAGGTATATGTAGAGGTGTGTGTGTTTTGTGTGCGTGTGTGGCCATAGTGCAACTTACCGGTGGGGCCAACCCCCCACTCCCACTGACATGGAGGCCCCACACACTGTGTAAAAATAAATAAATAAATAAATAATATAAATTTAAAGATATAAATGTGCTTTTTATTAATAAAATAAATAAATAAATAATTAGATATATTATTTAATTAATAAGTTAATTAATTAAATACATAATTAGATAATCTGTTAATTAGATAATTAAATTATCCTATTAGAATATGACACTTGGGCCCCCCACTAAAGTAATCTGATTAATTAATAATTAAACCTTAATTAAAAATTGTGTCAATGACACGTAGGACCCACTGGTCAGAGTTGACCAGTCAACTGCTGATGTTAGCATGGCATCATGCTGAT
Organism: Hordeum vulgare subsp. vulgare; assembly: GCF_904849725.1. Lineage (NCBI taxonomy): Eukaryota > Viridiplantae > Streptophyta > Magnoliopsida > Poales > Poaceae > Hordeum > Hordeum vulgare. The sequence goes on from NC_058519.1 coordinate 529,073,569, forward strand.
GTCATAATAGCATTTAATTAAATTAATTAAATATGTTTTTAATTTCTAAATAATTAATAAAATTTTAAAAATTAATATAAATAAATCGTAAGTCAGATCAAAATATTTCAACATGAAAGTTGATCAGCAGAACGAGATGAACGTGGATACGCGGTCCATTCTTGTGTCACGCGTCCCTAGCATAGCAAACGTGAAACTTTTCTATCGTTTTCACTCTGACCGATAGTAGCCGAAGACCCGGAAAATATCATGTGATATTTCCCCGACCCGTCTATGACGGATGTTATTGCGTTAGCTCATGCCTAGCCTGCATATTGCCAAGTCATGCTTAGTGTTGCACCTATTGCTGTTATTTATTGTTTCTCCCCCTCTTCTTACTGGTAGACCCCGAGACTCACGCTGCTGCCGGGTACACCTACCCTCCTGACGACCAGCCCTTTGCCGCAGAGCAACACGGCAAGCAAACCCCCCCCCTTGATCATCCCTATATCGCCTATTCTTTCTTCCTCATGCTTGCATTAGAATTTTGCTACTGTTGTAGTTAGCTCTGATATCTGATGCATATCCTAATTTTGATGAACTGTTACTTTCAGTATCGCACTTTAAACTGTTTAGTATAGGTGGAACAGTCATCCCCTCTGACCCCGTAGTCCAGTTGCCCTGATTTGTTTTCAAGTATCGATCTCTGATCGACGAGCCAAACCCGAGACAACACATACACCCCCTTAGTTGTACGACTCTACAGAGATACTATCGAGTACTGATGGTGACACCTCGCAAAGTACTCAGGATGATATCTCTGTAGTATAGCTAGTTGGTCGTGGTTATCGAGGGTGATTCCTCCTTCACCACTCCCGACAATGTCTTTGTCGTGCAACCCCTCAAGTGTGGGACCCTCGAGGGTGATTCCTCTAAGTCCACCTTGACGGTTACATCGTTCGGAATCCAACGAGGGTGATGCCTTGGATTCCCCCCGATGTTACAACCACACAGTTACTTGACCATGTTACTAGATCTTTGATGAATAGATGTTAGGCGGGTGGATTCCCGCGTGTTTGTGTCGATGACTTAATTAAAATGATAATGGATTTGGGTATTTGATCTCGCTTGGTCGGAAGGCCTTATTACGCACTAACCGTCTGCGTGGGAAGAATTATGGGTACTCGACGTCACGGTATCAGCCGAAGCTCTTCAGACGTCAGAGATGTAGCGGCGTGCACCCGAGTGGTCCCGAGATGCATCGCTCTTGTATTAAGGGGTGCTAGGACTGACATCGGCCGCCCTCGCATCGTGTAGGAGCGTGGAGGGAAAGTGGGCCCATGACCCCTTTGTGCTTAGGAGTTAGACCGACGGGCTGGCCTCTCTGCTGAGCTTAGGTGGGGCTGCGACGTGTCGATGTTCCGAGGTCGGGCATGACCCAGAAAAGTGTGTCCGGCCAGAGTGTTATCGAGCGCGTCGGGGAATATGTTGTGCACCCCTGCAGGGAAGAACTTATCTATTTGAATAGCCGTGTCCACGGTTACAGGACGACTTGGAGTTGTGCCCTGATCTTATACAACTACAATTGCTACTTAACTAGATTTAGTTGCCCCAGGATTGCTTCCTCGCACGGAGTCGAGGGAGGATCTCTGGGCATGACCTCATATTAATATTGTTGCAACAATATGACTATTAAATGTGTTATCTTGCTCTACTCTCGTCTATTGCTGCAAGACCCTGAAGATGCTAGTCTTTGATAGGACTAGGCCTTCTCTCTGTCTCTCGCATTGCTGCAGTCAGTCCACATATAACCCCCTTCTTTGATACTGATGCATACTTAGCATAGTTCTGACGTAAGACTTGCGAGTACTTTGGATGAGTACTCACCGTTGCTTTGCTCCCCCTTTGCCCCCTTGATCCATTGTTGCGACCAGATGATGGAGCCCAGGATATGGAGGATCCCGCCGCCGATGACTGATACCCCGACGGTGCCTACTACTACGTGGAGGCCGCTGAAGATCAGGAGTAGTTAGGAGGTTCCCAGGCTGGAGGCCTCGCCTCATTCGATCGTTGTATCTTTTGTGCTAGCCTTCTCTAAGGCACCCCATGTTTTATGTCTGTACTCAGATATTGTTGCTTCCGCTGACTCGTGTGTTTATCGAGCTTCCTATTCTAGCCCTTGAGGCCCCTGGCTTATAATACGAAGCTGATATTGTTTTATTTGTGTCTAGAGTTGTGTTGTGATATCTTCCCTTGAGTCCTTGAGTTTGATCGTACACATTTGCGTGTATGATTAGCGTACGATTAAATCGAGGGCGTCATGGAGGTTCACAAAGAGACAAGTACCCCGAGGAGGAGTGTTTGGGGGTTTGATTATCCTTGCGCATCCTCGACTCATGGTAACGTGAGGGTACTCTATATATTCCAACACCTCCAGAGGTTAGCGATCAATTTAGTAGCTAGAGTTCTGAACTAATTTTTAGTTTTTGAAAAACAGACGGATTTCCCAAAATACTACACCTATCACTAATACGCTCAAGCTCTTGGCACCAATAGTCCAAACATTACTCAAATCAATACCTCAAAGCTATTGCAGGTTACTACTATACTTAAATAGCAATCTCAGTTACCTACATATGCAAGACACACAACTTGGTGCAACAAGCCAACTCTCGAAACAAGATAAGCATGATAACTCAAGAGAGTTCCAAAATCAACCTAAATAATAGCTCTTAAAAAGATAAGCATGAAAACTAAGAGCTAAGCATAACAGTAGCTACGAGAAGATGAAGAACACACAAAAAAGATAAGCATGAAAAGCTATGTTGTGTTCTAGAGTGGAATGGAGTGTGTGTCTCTCCCAAACAATATAGGCTAGGTTCTGACTTGTTACGGACAGCAAGCAAAACTAAAACAAATTAAAAGCAAATAGCGGGACGCTCCAAGCATAACACATATCATATGAAGTGATAAAAATATAGCATGGAGATGGACGAACTGATGATTATTGATAGAGAAGGGGATGCACGGGGGCATCCCCAAGCTTAGTCGCTTGAGTCTCCTTTGAATATTTCTTGGGTAGCATGGGGGCATCCACAAGCTTGAGCGTTTGACTCTCGTGTATCTTCTTTCATCTTCTCTTCCATCGCATACTTGAAAACTCCCTTCATACAAAACTCATCATAAGTTGATTAGAGCGGTTAGTTCCCTTAATAAAATAATTAAATACATGCTGAAAATAAATATTTTCATGAAAAGCTACGTGTTCTCATGATTGCCAAAAGATTTTTGCAAATAAAAAGCAAGCTTAGGATTCGCAAAACAATGAAAACACAAAACATGGCAGAATATGTGAAAAACAGAACATTAGGTAGTAAATAATTTATTAGCGGAACTTCTGAAACTCAAATCAAAAAACTCAGAATAGATGCCAGAAATAGAATTATCTAGATCATTCTGTCAAAAAAATTCAGATCAAAATGATGATCGGGTGATTTTTCGTGAATTTTTCCGTCAAGTAGACATAATCTGTTTCTCGACAGCATGTCACAAATTTTGAACTTTCTCGCAATCAGAGGCTATAAGTTGGCTCAAAGCTTAAAAATAAAGATGCAATGATGTTGCTATAGTAGTAACACACATCAAGACCACTAAAACAGAAAGTAAAAACAAATTGGATTGCCTCCCAACAAGCGCTTTCTTTTATGCCTTTGAGCTAGGCACAATGCAAGAAGAAGGATCACGATCCTCACAAGACATCAGAATTGTAAAAACCTTCAAATGGATCCTCAACAAGTTCATCCTTATTTTTCCTAGGAAACGGATACGTACCTTTCGCTTTCTCATGTAAGCGTATGTGTCCTTTACCTGCATCAATAAATCCTCTCATGGCTTGGAGGAAGTCCCTTACAAGCACTATATTCCCTTTGTTGGGATCCATGATGAAGAAATCAACCGTTGCATTCCTTTTAGAGAATGTAACCTAGACATCTTTTACCTTTCCCTGGATTTCATAAATATCACCACTAGCATGTTAATGATAAGATCAAAAAATTTCCATGTCTAACCAGAAAGAATCATAAACAACTTTTGGCATAGTAGAAACCATGGATCCAATATCACAATAAGCAAGGAAGTCTTGGTTAGAGATGCTAATTCTAATAAAAGGTTCCCAGACATCATCTATTTTCAAAATAGGCTTCTTATCAACCATGGGGTTCTCTCTTTCTCTTAAGTCTAGAGCATCTATTTTCCCTTCAATAGTAGCAAGTCTATCTATAATAGTGTCATAACCATGCTTATAAACAAGATTATTAGATAGACCATGTATAATATCAAGAGCTCTTGCCTCATCACACTCTAAGAAATTTCCTTTAGCTATAATATCAAGCGAGTGTTTTCACCATATAAAGAGACCATGATAAAAATTTCTAAGCACAATTTTGATAGGTATCCAAGGCATAATTCTTTTGTGTGCTTAAGAAATTCTATCCCATGCTTCCTTCATATTTTCTCCATTCCCTTGAGGGAAATCTAGGACCTTAGATTCCTTCCAAGCATCAAGCCTTAACATGCTTGACAACTAAAAGCAAAGTAACTATTTTTTTGTGGTTTTTGGTATGAGACTCTAAAGCAAAAACTAGAAAGCAAACTAACAAGACTAAAAAGCAAAGGTAAAAGATAGTGTGCAACTCGCCTATCTTGGAGACTGGAGTCCCCGATAATGACGCCAGAAATTCGCTTTATGACGAGTTGATGGATATACTTCTCGCCCCTCGTTGGATACCCCAAGTGGAAGCTGGAGATGTACTCAGCAGCAAATTTCCCTCACACAAAGACTGTAAGGTTTATGGAACCAGGAGGACTCCTAGGATCAACAAGAAGGTGTCTTCCACCGTGGCGCTAGTAGAAGACGTGGACCTGCACACACAACAAATAACTTTGCTCCCAAGGAGTATGGAGAGGTTGTCAATCTCTGTGGCCTTGTAGTTTGCAAAGGATCAAAACACAAGCGGGAAGGCAATAGTGATTGCAACAGAAAGTAAATGAAAGCGGTAAATGATGGAGGTGTAAACAATGATGGTGATATGGACCGGTGTCACATGATGTTCACTAGTGATGTCTCTTTCCCAAAAGACGATAAACAACTATGCTAGGATAAACAAATCACAGTTGGGCAATTGACAGAATTATGATCGCACCGCAATGATAATTATGCTCTTTGATAGTTAGAGGTTCAATAGTAATGGGCAGTACGCCAAGACAAGTAGACCGTTTATTCATCAACATCTACTTACTAATCATCCAGCTTGAGGTATCTATCCACAACACCTCTCCGGTATTAAGTTGCGAGCCCCACCCAAAGTGTAAACTCAAAGCAACAGATAACTGCATTAACGAACTAGGCGTAAGGTAAACAATCCTTGCAAGCGTGGTCACAAGCACCGTTGTTTTCTCCCTGGTGGCAACAAACACATCCCCTAGGCTCATGTTTCTGTCACTCAAGCTAGACATCGAGGGGCCCGAACCCACAATCATGCATAACACTCCCTCTTGGAGTTACAATCTACTACTTGGCCAAAGCAGTGGAGAACATGCACTACAAGAAATAAGGTCAATTATGACTCCCTATATTGGTCATTGATTCGTCATTGTTGTCGTTTATTGACCTTTTTTTGACCAAATTTACAACGTCAACAGTTGGCCGTCAAGAATGAACAAACATGACCTTTCTAAAATTTTGGTTGTAGGTCTCTATCGACCAAAATTTTGGTTTGTTCATTACCCATTTGTGTGAGCCACGTAGGATCTGACGTGGCCAAGCTGACGTGGCATTGCTAGTGACCAAATAAAATCATCATAAATTTTATATTCTTGCCCAATACCTATTTTACTATTGAAAATGTCTGATTTGTTTGGGTTGAAGCATTTTTTTGTTAGAAGCACGCATATCTTAGGATTGGCCCATTAAAAATAAGTACAACAGAATAAAAGATTGCAAATAAAATGTATATTTCATTTCAATAGCATATCACATAAATACAATACATGATCCACCGACTCCACACATTAAGGTTCAACGCCTAACAAGGGCACATCAATTATGGAAGACATCAATGGCCAATTCCTAAATAAGCTCTTCTTGGTATCTGTACTGCCAAATTGTTTGATCTTTTCTTGCGGATCAATCAGATGGTCCTCCAAAGCTTCAACACTTTGATTGCCATTTTCACTAGCTTTATGCTTGTGTAATGTTTCCTGAAATAGTTTCCAGATATATTACAACAAAAAACAAAAAAAAATCAACATTAACTACAAACAACATCGTCTTTTCTACAGTTTCATGTCAGATTCAATGTACATTTTACTCCAGCCACTAGTTACTGCAAGAAAAGAACATAAAATAGTCGCTGACTTGGTTCTAAGATTTCCCAGATAAGTATGTGAAGAAGGTACAACAAGACATATTTATAAATATAGAACATTTCTGTTCAGGCTGAAAATATAAGGCTTCTTGCACGCCTCATGAAGTGGCGGAAACATAACATAAGCAATGGCAGTAAGGCTGATGTGCATAAGCATGGTAAGAAATACGGGAACCTGACAAGTTTCATCAAAACAACGGCAGCAAGTTGCATCACATACCGTCATTGGACTGCTTGGAGGTCGCACCCAGGTCCGGTCCTAACTTATATAGATGCATAATACAAATATTTCATTTGACTTAATTACAGCAGCAACCTAGGCCGGTCCTGAATTTGTTGGAGTAATGTAGAAGAAATTATCCAAGCGTCTTGGATCTGGCTATGCTCCTCTCCCGCTCTCCGTCCTTGTCTCCTTGATTGCTTATCTTCAGGCCATGCTTATCTCCCCCCAAGCAAGCAGCAACCTGCACACAAGATAGAAGACAAATCCAAAATGAACAAAACGTACACAGATTAATATCAAAGGGAGAAAATAATGTGAATATTACATGCAATCTTTCAGCCTTGAACTGGTTGTTGCCTCACCCGGCTACCTTCTTTTTTAAGTTATTTTTTTGTTCACAGAAACAAGACTGAAAGCAAACTAGAATAAAAAAGTAATTTGTATTTATTGTTTATTTTTGCTAAGTGATTTAGTGTTATTTATTGTTTATCCTAAGATCATGCTGCCACCCAACCAATTTGTTCTAAAAAGGTAAATGGGAGTGGATAAAAAGATAATAGAGATAAGCCAAAGTTATGGTAAAGGAGTAGCCTCCGAAAGTTAGAAGACAAAAAGGATGTGATAAAGAAACACGTAACAGTGACATCCTGTGAGTATTCAATCATGCCATAGAGGAAAAATATAATATTAGCAGGACACTTATGCGACAAAGATAATGGATATTCATACACTAGAGGAAGATGGTTAACACTATTTATTTCTATAGAGATTAGTGGCGGAGCCAGAAATTTTCTGGAGCCTGGGCAAGTTTGATCCTAAGTTTCTAATGCCGAAATGAACATCTAATGTTCTGATAGATACATCATATAAAATATCCCCAAACTTCCGAACCACAAATCCACATTAATAACGAAAAATAAAATAAAAAACAAAGTCATACAAATGTAGTTTTTAAGTGGACTAAATATGTAACATATCGATATTTGATTTCATATACCAAAATACATTTGAGAGTTAACAATAAAAGACATAGAACCAGGCCATGCCTGGACCAAACTCACCTTGTTCCAAGTAAAAGTATAGATATCCAAATTACCATCCAAATCTCCTAAAAAATGGTACAAGATCCGGTGTTCACATAAATTGACGTTAAAGCCCCAGAAGTGTCAGCAATTTTAGAGAGGTAAAAAAATGATGTACATGCAATAATCATGTTTACTTTCCATCAAGACGCAGTTGGTTGACACATGAAAATAGTTGATCATCCAGCACCAAGGGCATGCCTCATGAGATTAAGATACAACAGGCATGACCAAGTAAATCAAACCCACTGAAGCAACCATTGTAGGGCTAGCTAACTTGGATCCATCAGACATGATAATAATTACTGTATGAAAAGAAAATTGTACCAGAGATTGAAAAGGTGTTTCTCTTTTGATCTAATGTGTCGTTGCTTTATAGACGGTGAATTGCATGTGATGAAAATGCAGGCAACTGAAATAGTGTCAACTGAAAATGACTGGTGCTATATGGCCTCGAAGGAGGCAATATGCCACCAGAAGTCATTCCCTTGGTTCATAGGAAGTACGAGTCATTGCCTTGGTTCATAGGAAGTACCAGTCATTTTTTTTCTAAGTTTAATTTGCTTTGTTCTTAGATTCCTAAAATTGTAATGCAGTTGTTTCATGCTCTGTTTACACACCAGCAGCGTATAAGGACAAGAGATACAAGGACTTCTACGCCACCAGCTTGGCCTAAAGCCCACTGTCACATCTTCTCTTATTTTATTAAAAAAACATAGATGCACGCATAAGCTCCATCACGGGCAGAGTAGTAGAAAGAGAGTAACGATCAACTGTTTTCTCCAACTAGACTTATAATATGTGCACGTTCATACACACAATGAAGCCTTACCACTGTCGAATAGTTATGTATATAAATAGCAGGCAAGCAGATTTTATTAAATTGTCTATCTGTTAAATCATTTTAATTTGGATTGATATCTAATATAGCTTGGTGATGAACCGTTTTTGTTAAAAATACCAAGTTGACTGGACATCCTTTACACTTAGAATAAGTAGCAGCAATCTAAAAGTTTATGTTCATTATCTGTACAGGTTTGTCTTAATTCATGTGCAGATCCTAGAAGTTTCCTAGTAACTCAAAATAGCCAAATAGCATAAAACTTCCATTGTAGTAGAACTCATAAAACAATAATCTACACGGGTCAGGAAATTCCTTTTTGAGAGATGCATGGATTGGAAACTGGATGAAGGAACTAGGGATCTGCAAAAGAACATGAAATATTGGCATGTAGAAATAGGTTCATATTTGGTGAACCGAATCCACCAATTGGAGCAATCATCAATGGTTTCCTGCAGCAGCAGTTTCTCCTCATCAAGGCAGCACTTGCACAAAATAGAGCCTTTAACATTTATAGATCGGGAAGAGAAATAGAAAACTTAAGAAGACAGAACAAGAAAGGACCACCTTCCATTGCGTCATCTACTAGGAGCAGCTCCTCTCTCTCCGCCCATGGCCTTGAATTCCTTTACTTGGCACAGTATGCGCACACATCAAGAGGAGAAGAAGAGAAGTTGTAGAAGAAAGACAACAGGGGGGGGGGGGTCATACCCTCTAGAGCTTCAGGCACTGGGAGGGAGGCTCCATGCGTGATGTGGGAGAAGGAGCTCCGTCTCCATGGGATACTGGAGGAGATGTGTTATTCACGACATCGGGACAAGGGAGGAGAAGCCTTCCCATCCATGGCCCCCCGTTGCTCGAGCGGCGACGGTGTGCTCGATCTGCGAGGGAGACGAAATGATGTGAGGAAGAGATGGGGTATGTGACGAGGAGGAGTGGAGGGACTCACCTGAGTCACCGGAGCAAGGCCGGAGCCACGCCGGCGACGTGCTGGCACAAACCCTAGCTGGTGGGCAGGGTCACGCTTGGCCGCTGGAGGACGCGTGCGTCGGATCTTTCCCTATGGGAGGAAGGAGCGTTGAGAGGGGGACATGGTGGTGTGCTGGGCGCCGCCGGAGGACGCTGGAATCGGGCGGGATTGGGCACCGTAGGTGGTGGCGGCGGCGGCGAGAAGTGGTGCGGGGAGAGGGAGAGACGAGAAAGAGAAAGGATTGGTGGGTCAGTGGGATTGGGAGTTTTTTTACCGTTGTTCTGACCTTACAGACAAACATGAACACAAAATGAACTCATTCTAAAAGTATTTTTGGATCTGACCCTTTTTAAAAACGACAGAATCTGTGGCGTTGCTGCTCCAAGTAGAAACGGCAGTCCAACGTGACGTTTCTGCTCCATATACAAACGTCTGTTTATTTTACGTTGCAGCCCCACGCTAAAACGCCAATGGCTTTGGCGTTTCAGTCCCAGACAGAAACAGGATTGGGTTTGGCGTTTCTACATGGCAGCAGGCAGCAGTGCGCCGACGGGTAGTGTGGATGCAGCTTTCGGCCATGGACTTTGGTGGCACGTACAACATGCATGCATACTACTAGCTGGCAGAGCTAGCTAGCTAGCTGCTGCAGCGGTGCATGCATACTCATAATTTCGCGGCAGCGGTGCATGCATACTACTCCATCGTTAGGCCTAGCAACTAATTTCGCGGCAGCTAGTACAATCTTCAGCAACTAATTATGATTGTCGCCGCCATAGTTTCGCGCCACCTCCATGCATCACTAAACTATGGCGGCGGTAGCGGTGCATGCTTGTTGGTTGGGAGTACTAGCTGGCAGAGCTAGCTAGCTAGCTGCTGCTGCGGCCGGCAGAGCTAGCTAGCTGTCGCACAGACTTTTGAAACATCATATATGTTGGCGTTGGAGTAACGAGTAAAAACGCCATTCCTTCTCGCGTTTCTTACTCTGCCAAAAACGCGAGCTATATGGGTGTTCCAATGTGGAGCAGAAACGGTATTATAGACTGGGGTTTCTATGTACACCAGCAACGTCATGGGTTCTAGCGTTTCTAAAAGGGTCAGATCGTGAAATAGTTTCAAATCGAGTTCATTCTATGTATTTTTTTCGTCTCGTGGGTCACAACAGTGAAAAACCCTGGGATTGGTGCGGCGAGAAGTGGTCTTTTTTTTAAAAAAAAAAGATGGTCTTTTTTTTTATTATTCGGGCGCTGTGAAACTGAAACCAAACGAAATCGTTCGCGGGCTGATCCAAACCTCTCGACGACGCATGAGCCTGACTTTAACTCACTTTATTTATTTTTATTATTATTTACTTTCTTTGGTCGATGCATTGTTCCCACGGATTGGCCCCATCCGATCGATCATAGTCATCCATCTCTTCTAGATCCGACGGTAGAGACACCGTGTCACGCCGATCATGCCTTGCTCTAGATAAGTAAAACCATTAAAGTAATTGACATTCCCGAACCAACTTAGGCCTATGTTTTTTATAGGTTATTGAAAAAGGAAAAAAGTTATCTAGAAACCAAGTTCAATATAAATATAGCACGAAACTAAATAAAAATGTTGAAATTAATTTAGTATGGAGCTTCAGATGACTAGTGTGTTGTAATGTTTCTCGCCTTTTTAGAGATTTGTCGTACCGTCGGTCGTCCTTGGCATGATGGGGATCGCCAAGAGAGAGATTGTCTTTCACTTTTTTTTCTCGTTTCTTTTCACTTTGGGCAGCCAGCCTATCACATGCGAGGCCACAGATCACTCCCTTGAAACAAATCCTGGCCATCCACTCCTCCTACATCCAACGCTTCAAAACTCTCCCCTCATCCAACACACCTCTATCACTTTTTCTCTTCTTTTTTTCAATCGGTAGCATTTAATGACCAATTTGTGCAATAGTATCATGACCTAATGGACACAAAAGGTCATAACATTATGGGCTTTGGACCCTCTTAGACTTGCCATGACTATTTTTGGAATTTTGGTCATGGATCAATGACCAATTAAACCGCCGTCATTATTTTTGGTCATAATTGAGCATTTTTCTTCTAGTGATGCATGAATCACTAAGGAACATAATATAAAAGGAGAATCAAATATATAACTCATAACAATCTGAACATAATCTCATAATCCATCGGATCCCAACAAACCGAGCATAGCAATAGCAAGAGAATTACATAGATTCCTTGATCATGTAGGGCATCTCACAAGGACTAACCATTGAAGCACAAGATTGGAGAGAAGACATCACATAGCTACTGGTCATGGACTCATGGTCCAAGGAGGACTACTCACGACACGTTCGGGAAGCGTCCAGGGCGGTGGACAAGCTCCCGGAGGTCAAACCTCCCTTCGGCAAGGTGCCGGGAAGAGGTCTCTTCACGCTCCCGATCTTGGAAGCGCTGCAGCGGTGGAACAATGGAGAAATTCGCGATTCCAGAAAGTCTACAAGGGTTTCCTGTGGGACTCTAAATATAGGCCAAAGGAGGGCACCAGAGGAGGTGGGACCCAGCCACGCGACCTCCTGGCGTGGCCTGGGGCCTGGCCGCGCCAGCAGGCCGCCTAGGAGGCCCCTCGCCCCCCTCTGGCCCTCCTTCGGTGATCCGGAAGCTTCTGTTTCGCCGATTTTTATATTTTTTTCTGGATTTTTCCGGGCTTAGGAAAATTGGGTAAAAGCCTCTGCAAAAAAAGACATCAACAGACATAAACTGGCACTGGTGCACTGAGTTAGTAGGTTAGTCCAAATATGTGCAAAATGATATAAAAGTGTAGCAATACATAAAACAATGTCACCCAAAAGATCATGGAACAAGCAGAAGTTATAGATACGTTTGGGACGTATCAACCAGCCCATAGATGGAGCAGTGGAGCTTGCATACCTTGTCAACCCTCTTAGGATCGACAAAACTTTCCGGTTGCATCATATACAACTCTTCCTTAAGAAAACCATTAAGGAATGTCGTTTTGACGTTCATTTCCAAATCTCATAATCATAAAATGCGGCAATTGCTAACATGATTCGGACGGACTTCAACATCGCTACGGGTGAGAAAGTCTCATCGTAGTCAACTCCTTGAACTTGTCAAAAACCCTTAGTGACTAGTCGAGCCTTATAGACGGTCACATTACCGTCAGTGTAAGTCTTGTTCTTAAAGATCCGTTTATTTCCTATGGCTTGCCGATCATCGGGCAAGTCCACCAAAGTCCACACTTTGTTGGAATCCGGGCCCGCCATCGCATCTTCATAGTTCGAAGGTTCACCGTTGTCTAACAACGTGATTTCCAGGACTGGGTTGCGGTACCACTCTGGTGCGGAACGTAACCTTGTGGACCTTCGAGGTTCAATAGTAACTTGATCGGAAGTTTCATGACCATCATCATTGACTTCCTCTCGAGTTGGTGTAGGGCCCACGGGAACATTTTCGCATGTTGTGCTACTTTCCGGTTCGAGAGGAGGTACAATTACCTCATCAAGTTCTACTTTCCTCCCACTTATTTCTTTCGAGAGAAACTCTTTCTCTAGAAAGGACCTGTTCTTGGCAACAAAGAATTTGCCTTCGGATCTGAGATAGAAGGTATACCCAATAGTTTATTTAGGGTATCCTATGAAGACACATTTTTCTGCATTGGGTTCGAGCTTCTCTGGTTGAAGTTTCTTCACATAAGCATCGCACCCCCAAACTTTTAGAAACGACATCTTAGGTTTCTTCCCAAACCATAATTCATATGGTGTCGTCTCAACGGATTTAGACCGTGCCCTATCTAAAGTGAATGTTGCGGTTTCCAATGCATATCCCCAAAATGATAGCGGTAAATTGGTAAGAGACATCATAGATCGCACCATGTCTAATAAAGTGCGATTGCGACGTTCAGACACACCGTTACGCTACAGTGTGCTAGGCGGCGTGAGTTGTGAAACAATTCCACATTTCCTTAGGTGTGTGCCAAACGCATGAGTCAAATATTCTCCTACACGATTAGATCGTAGACACTTTATTTTCTTGTCACGTTGATTCTCAATCTCACTCTAAAATGCTTTGAACCTTTCAAATGTTTCAGACTTGTGTTTCATTAAGTAAACATACCCATATCTGCTTAAGTCATCGATGAGGGTGAGAAGATAACGATAGCCACCGCGAGCCTCAACGTCCATTGGACAACATACATCGGTATGTATTATTTCCAATAAGTTGGTTGCTCGCTCCATTATTCCGGAGAACAAAGTCTTGGTAATCTTGCCCATGAGGCACGGTTCGCATGTGTCAAATTATTCAAAATTAAGAGACTCCAAAAGTACATCAGTATGGAGTTTCTTCATGTGCTTGACACCGATATGACCAAGGTGACAGTGCCACAAGTATATGGGACTATCATTATCAACTTTACATCTTTTGGTACTCACACTATGAATATGTGTAACATCACGATTGAGATTCATCAAGAATAAACCATTGACTAGAGAGGCATCGCCATAGAACATATCACTCATATAAATAGAACAACCATTATTCTCATATTTAAATGAGTAGCCATCTCGCATCAAGCAAGATCCCGATACAATGTTCATGCTTAAAGCTGGTACTAAATAAAAATTATTAAGGTTTAAAACTAATCCCGAAGGTAGATGTAGAGGTAGCGTGCCAACGGCGATCACATCGACCTTGGAACCATTCCCGACGCGCATCGTCACCTCGTTCTTAGCCAGCCTCCGCTTATTCCACAGTTCCTGCTTTGAGTTGCAAAAGTGATCAACAACACCTGTATCAAATATCCAGGAGCTACTACGAGCGCTGGTAAGGTACACATCAATAACATGTATATCTTATATACCTTTGACGTTGCCGGCCTTCTTGACCGCTAAGTACTTGGGACAATTCCGCTTCGAGTGACTCGTTCCCTTGCAATAATAGAAATCAGTCTCAGGCTTGGGTCTTTTCCTTTTCTTCTTCCCATTAACTGGTTTACCACGCGCGGCAACTGCTTTGCCGTCTTTCTTGAAGTTATTCTTGCCCTTGCCTTTCTTGAAATTAGTGGTCTTATTGACCATCAACACTTGATGCTCTTTCTTGATTTCTACCTCTGCAGATTTCATCACAAAGCTCTTGTAGCTAGGTGGAAGCTACTCGAGGATTCTTTCAATGACCGCATCATCCGGAAGTTCAACTCCCAGCTGAGTTAGACGACCGTGCAACCGAGACATTCAGAGTATATGCTCACTGACAGAACTATTCTCCTCCAGTTTACACCTAAAGAACTTGTCGAAGACCTCATATTTCTCGACCCGGGCAGGAGCTTGAAAAACTAGTTTCAGCTCGTGGAACATCTCATATGCTCCGTGATGCTCAAAACGCCTTTGGAGCCATGGTTCCAAACTGTATAACATGCCGCACGGAACCAGAGAGTAGTCACCACTCCGCGACTGCCAGGCGTTCTGAACGTCCTGGGCTGCCGCAAGAACGGGGGGGGGGGGGGGGGGCTCCTAGCGATGCATCAAGGCCATAAGCGTTCTTGGATGCAATGAGGATGAGCTTTAAGTTACGGACCCATTCCTCATAGTTGCTGCCATCATCTTTGAGCTTTGTTTACTCTAGGAACGCGTTGAAATTGAGGTTGACATGAGCGTTGGGCATTGGATCTACACTATTTGTAAAGACAATTTTTAGACTAAGTTCATGAAAATTAAGTTCATCTAATCAAATTATATAATGAACTCCCACTTAGATTGATATCCCTCCATCCATCCAAGTGTGACATGATCCACGTCGACTAGCCCGTGCCCGATCATCACGTGAGACGGACTAGTCATCGATGGTGAGCATCTACATGTTGATCGTATGATCCATATGACTCATGTTCGACCTTTCGGTCTCCCGTATTCTGAGGCCATGTCTGTACATTCTAGGCTCGTTGAGTCAACCTAAGTGTTTTGCGTGTGTAAATCTGGCTTACACACATTGTATGCGTACGTTAGAATCTATCACACCCGATCCTCACATGGTGCTTCGAGACAACGATCATTCGCAACGGTGCGCACTTAGGGGAATACTTATCTCAAAATTTTATAAGGGGTCATCTTATCTTTTCTACCGTCATTCTAAGCAATAAGATGAAAAACATGACAAACAGCACATGCAATCATATAGTGACATGATATAACCATTATCATCTTTGCTCCTTTGATCTCCATCTTCGGGGCATCGCATGATTCATTTTCACCGGCACGACACCATGATCTCCATCATCACGATCTCCATCATTGTGTCTCCGTGAAGTCGTCTCGCCAACTATTACTTCTACTACTATAGCTAAGTGTTAGCAATAAAGTAAAGTAATGACCACATGGTGTTTGCATTTCATACAATAAATTAAGACAACTCATATGGCTTCTGCCGGTTGTCATACTCATCGACATGCAAGTCGTGAATCCTATTACAAGAACATGATCAATCTCATACGTCACATATGTAACATCACATCCTTTTGGCCATATCACATCACATAGCATACCCTGCAAAAACAAGTTAGGCGTCCTCTAATTGTTCTTGCAAGTTTTACGTGGCTGATTTGGGTTACTAGAAAGAATGCTTCTTACCTATGTGACATCCACAATATTGATATGCCAATACTATTTACCCTTCATAAGGACCCTTTTCATCGAATCCAATCCAACTAAAGTGCGAGAGACAGACATCCTCTAGCCACCTTATGCACCAAGTGCATGTCAGGCGGTGGAACAAGTCTCACATAAGCGTACGTGTAAAGTCGGTCCGGGCTGCTTCATCCCACAATACCACCGAAAATAGATAAGACTAGTAACAGGAAGCAATTGACAAAATCATCGCCCACAACTTTTGTGTTCTAGTCGTGCATAGAATCTACGCATAGAACCTGACCCAGATGCCACTGTTGGGGAACGTAGTAATTTTGAAAATTTTCCTACGTCACACAAGGATCTATATAGGAGAAACCAGCAATGAGTAATGGGGTAGATAATCTTCGTACCTTTGAAGATCGCTAAGCGTAAGCGTTGCTAGAACGCGGTTGATAGAGTCATACTCGCAGCGATTCATATTGCGGTGGATTCTGATCTAAGCGCCGAACAACGGCGCCTTCGCGTTCAACACACGTGCAGCCCGGTGATGTCTCCAAAGCCTTGAACTAGCAAGGAAGGAGGAGAGGTTGAGGGAGAGCTCCGGCAGCATGAGGGCGTGGTGACGGTGGAGCTGCGTGGTACTCCGGCAGAGCATCGCTAAGCACTACGAAAGACGAGGAGGAGGAGAGGTAGGGCTGCGTCGAGAGAGAGAGAGAGAAGTTGTCTCAAATCAGCCCCAAACCCTCCACTATATATAGGAGGAGAGGGAGGATGGTGACCACCCTTAGGGTTTCCCACCCTAAGGGGTGCGGCAGCCCATCTAGGTGGGAGGAGGGCCGGCGGCCAAGGGGAGGAGGGGCGGCGCCCTAGGGGTGGCTTGCCACCCAAGGCAAGCCCCCACGCCCTAGGGTTGGCCCCCTTTGGCCTCTCTTGCCCCTTGGGATGGGGTGGGAGACGCACCAACCCATCTAGGGGATGGTTCCCTTCCACTCTTGGCCCATGTAGCCTTTCAGGGACGGTGACCCTTTCCGGTGGACCCCCGGAACCCTTCCGGTGGTCCTCGTACATTATCGGTGCGTCCCGAAACACTTCCGGCGACCAAATCCTCACTTCCTATATATGAATCTTTACCTCCGAACCATTGCGGAACTCCTCGTGACGTCTGGGATCTCATCCAGGACTCCGAACAACCTTCGGTAACCACATACACTATTTCCCTATAACCCTAGCGTCATCGAACCTTAAGTGTGTAGACCCTACGGGTTCGGGAAGCATGCAGACATGACCGAGACACCTCTCCGGTCAATAACCAACAGCGGGTCTGTATATCGATGTTGGTTCCCACATGTTCCACGGTGATCTCATCGAATGAACCACGATGTCAAAGATTCAATCAATCCTGTATACAATTCCCTTTGTCTACCCATATATAACTTGCCCGAGATTCGATCGTCAGTATCCCCATACCTTGTTCAATCTCATTACCAGCAAGTCTCTTTACTCGTTCTGTAACACATGATCCTGTGACTAACTCCTTAGTCACACTGAGCTCAATAGGATGATGTATTATTGAGTGGGCCCACAGATACCTCTCCGTCACACGGAGTGACAAATCCCAGTCTCGATTCATACCAACCTAACAGACACTTTCGGAGATACCCGTAGTACACCTTTACAACCACCCAGTTAGGTTGTGACGTTTGATGCATTCAAAGCATTCCTACGGTATCCGGGAGTTGCACAATCTCATGGTCTAAGGAAATGATACTTTACATTAGAAAAGCTTTAGCAGACGAACTACACGATCTTGTACTATGCTTTGGATTATGTCTTGTCCATCACATCACTCTTCTAATGATGTGATCCCGTTATCAGTGACATCCAATGTCCATGATCAGGAAACCATGATCATCTATTGATCAACAAGCTAGCCAACTAGAGGCCCGCCAGGGACACATTGTGATCTATATATTCACACATGTATTACTGTTTTCGGTTAATATAATTATAGCATGAATAACAGACAATTATCATGAATAAGAAAATATAATAATAACCAGTTTATTATTGCCTTTAGGGCATATTTCCAACAATGCAGGCCGTAGACCATTGTGAGGCTCCAAGATTCCGTTAAAACGGGTATATTGAAGGTTGCCATAATCGAAAAAGAGCGCACCACCACAGCGCTAGTAGAATAACGATCAGAACGCGAGCATAGAAGGACACCTCCCCTAGTACAATCAGCGGGTAAAGCCGCGTGATGGCCAAAGTATGGGCCTGCAATTTCAACACGATCTGCGCCATTTGGGGCCACCAACTTGGTTTCCTGTATACAAATATTCGAGCATGCCATCTGGTCAAACATGGCGCGAATTGCAGGCCTTCTAGCCTTGTTGTTTAGGCCTCTCACATTCCAGCTCGCGATAGCTAGGGAGCTACTCATGGGTAAACCAGGGAGACTTCCAACGAATAAAACAGGTTACTGAAACCAGGTTCAACATAGAACGGTACAAGGAATTCCCGCAGGCAAATCCGGCAGCCATACGATGCACAAATGGGGAGGACCGAAAGTTCACGTAGCAACAATGCATAAGGAAACCAAAAATGCTACATCACGAGATCGGGTGAAGGATCGATCAGCTTAGGCCATGCGCCCAGCGAGCTCCTGTAGGATCGCTTGCAGCTCAGCATTAGGCAGTTGCAGCTGAGCAGGAGAGGGCGACCCTGCGATCTCCACTAGGTTGGCGATGTTATCGTGCGGCATGGGAGCTTTGAAGAAATGCAGGTATGCTAATGGGGTATCATTGTTGAAGTCCTCAGGGCGCTTGATGAAACCTAGCTTTGTGTTTATTAGTGCTTGTGACCGCCTTGAGGAAGACAGGTTGGAGCGGATCCTCGAGAGCCTGGAGCTTTGACGTGATCCCTTGACAACACCTAGGATATTTTTCTTCATGGGTCGAGGAGATTGGGTCGGAGTCGGTGGGTAGGTGGAAGGGAGAAAATGGAAGAGAGAAAAAGGAAGAGGGAGAGAGAGAGTTGTGGGAAGTGTGTGCTAGGGTGGGTTGGTGTCAGGTGGGTCATCCCCGGACCAGCGCCGATGCGGAGGGAGCATAAAACGTCCGCCCCGTCACTTCTAAACACAAAGCCAAACCTGTTTTGCACCCGGGATGGAGGAGATGGACCATAAAATTACGGACTTTGCGGATGGGGTCGCCCATTGGGTTTGAATATTTGTCTATTTGCTCCATACGGACACTAACAGATAGGATGGCAGGATGGGGTCACGTGACTCCAACTCGCATGACCCAAACGAACGTCCGTTTTATAGGATTCAATTAGTTTGGGATAGCAAAACGGAAATTCACGTCTTGTTTGGACTGTCCATCGACTGGTGCATCCAACGTGTAGTTGCATCTCAAATATTGTCCGTCTTTTACTTAAAGGAAACAGTAAAAAGACATTGAAACTTAAAAAAAGGCATTGCAAAATAGCACAAAATATAAATATATTACCAACTTAATTAAGCAGTCCATCATAGGCATGCCCCACACATAGTATTTAAGTTGAAACTAGAAAAACATAAGAAAGGTAGATCTGCCTCCCGCGCGTCGTCGATGCCGTCGTCGTCTTCATGCGCCACCGTCTTTGTCTTCGCCTTCCCTGGTCAGGTCTATGCACGGAGGCGGTGTCCAGAGGCAGGGTTGCGAACGCCAAAATGGTTCGGCGCCAGGTGCTCTCTGGGCGGGCTCGTCACGCAGGCGCGACGCGCGGGCGGGCTAGTAGCACAACCGACAAAGTAAGTTTGTCGGCACATGTCATGCTTGATACGTCCATTATGCATCATGATTATTGATAACCCAGAAGTGTAGGGGGTCAATCGTAGTTCTTTTGATAAGTAAGAGTGTCGAACCCAATGAGGAGCGGAAGGAAATGACAAGCGGTTTTCAGCAAGGTAATTTCTGCAAGCACTGAAATTGTAGGTAATATGTAGTTTGATAGCAAGATAATTGATAACGAGCAAGTAACTGTAACGGTAAATAAAATGCAGAAAGGTAGTCCAATCATTTTGTGGCAAAGGACAGGCCAAAACGATCTCTTATAATTAGAAAAAAATTCTTGAGGGTACACGGGAATTTTATCTTGTCACTTTCATCATGTTGGTTTGATTCGTGTATGCTACTTTGATAATTTGATATGTGGGTGGACCGATGCTTGGGTGCTATTCTTACATGAACAAACCCTCCACTTATGATTAACCCCCTCGCAAGAATCCGCAACTATGATAAAAGTATTAGGATAACATCTAACCATAGCATTAAACATGTGGATCCAAATCAGCCCCTTAAGATGTAGCGCACAAACTAGGGTTTAAGCTTCTGTCACTCTAGCAACTCATCATCTAATAAATACTCCACAATGCATTCCCTTAGGCCCAAGGATGGTGAAGTGTCATGTAGTTGATGTTCGTATGACACCACTAAGGGAATCACAACATACATATCATCGAAATATCGAACACATATGCAATTCATATGATTACTTGGAACATGACTTCTCCCATGACCTAAAAAACAAAGGTAACTACTGACAAATAATAATCATGCTCAATATTAGAGGGGTATTAAATAGCATAATGGATATTAACATATAATCTCCCACCAAATAAACCATATAGTAATCAACTACGTAATGTAATCAATACTACTAGGCATCCACAAGTACCAATCTGAGGTTCCGATACAAAGATTGAACACAAGAGATGAATTAGGGTTTGAGAGGAGATTGTGATGTTGAAGATCTTGATGAAAAACGACCTCCAGAGGATGAGAGGGTTGTTTGTGATGACGATGGATTCGATTTCCCCCTCCCGGAGGAAAGTTCCCCTAGTGGAATCGCTCCGCTGGAGGGCAAAAGTGCTCCAGCCCAAGTTCCGCCTCGAGACGGCGACTTCCTGTCCTGAAAGTCCTGTCCTCATTTTTTCTTGGTCAAAACACCTTATATACTAGTAGATGGGCTCCGGATGTGAGCCGTGCCAAGTACAACCCACCAGGGCGCGCTTGGAGGAGGGGGGGCTGGCACACCCGATGACTTTTGCTCACCGGGGTGGCCCCCTATGGTAGTTACTTGCTCCAATATTCATTATATATTCCATGAAAAATCTCCATGAAGTTTCAGCTCATTTGAAGATGTGCAGAATAGGTATCTCTGGTATGCTTTTTCAGGTTCAGAATTCCATTTGCCGGTGTTCTCCCTCTTTGTGCAAATTTTGCAAATTATGAGAGAAAATGCATTAGAATTACTCCAGATAGTATTATTATGCATAAGAACATTATAAATAACAGTAGAAAATCTTGATGCAAAATGTAAGTATCAACTCCCCCAAACTTAGACCTCGTTTGTCCTCAAGCGAAAGCCGATATCGAAAAACATGTCCACATGGTTTGAGAGAGAGGTGTCGATAAAAACAAAATACGGACATAGTAGCATCATGCTTATTATCATAATAGGACTAACTTTATTATAAAACTCTTTGGTGTAACTTTTATTTTATAACAACATCATATAACTTCTGATGAACAAGTAACAATTCATCACAACATAGAAGTATAAAGCATAAACCTTATTGGAGACCAACAAACTATGTTCTCAGTCAACTTTGCTACTACAATTCATCATATTTTCAGGAAGGTCTCACGTCGAAGCATTTTGGCAAGTCCACATACTCAACCATCATTTAGTCTTCTATGATTGCTAACACTCACAACATACCCATGGGCAAAAAGTTTCACCCGGACACATAGAAAGATAGGGGCTTATAGTTTCGCCTCCCAACATATTCACATCAAGGGTGATGTCAAAAATAATAACTCATGCTCACACATATCCAAATGGATATATGTGCCTAGATATTTCCTCACCACATGATGCTTGCAAAAATAGAAGAATACTTTGAGTCTTGCATAAAAGTAAATACATAAAGGTAAAAGATAGGCCCTTCGCAAGGGGAAGTAGATGTTGTCATGTGCTTTTTAGTTTGTATGCCAAATCCCTTAGTGCAAAACAACGGCACGTTATATTTCCCCTATGATAGCAAACTTTATTATGAAGTCCGACGCTTTTATTACTTTGGCATCGTAAGTTCGTATAACGCTCAATTTTTTCTTACACTAATCGATCCAACACTTTTAGAAGCAATTTTTATTGCCTTAGTGCACCGAAGGAAACTTACTTGAAGGATCTTATTCAATCCATAGGTAGGTATGGTGGACTCCCAAAACATAATTTTGGGTTTGGGATTTTTGGATGCACAATTTGTATCTCTACTTACTGCGAAATTTTTGGCTAGCAAAGATATTGAGCAAGAACCACATGTTGAAGGATCTATGAAAATACTGCTTATATGTGAATATGAACAAACATAAATCATTACCTTGTATTTCTTATCCAACATCAAAATTTTTGGTATATAATATTTAATTGGGTCTCATAATCATAAAAGATGTCCAAGATAGTGTATTTTCATGTGAATCTTCTCTTCCCTAATTAGTTCTTCCATGAGTTGCATCATTGACTAGTGCTATGTTTGTCAATCTCCAATAAATTTTACTACTTATACCTTTTCTTATGTGATGTCATTAATCAACATAAGATTAGAATATGATCCTTTTCATTTATTTTCTTTTATTATGATTGCAAGAAGAAAGTAAAGAAGCAAATGCTCGAACTAAACTTTATTATATAACTCTCACTCGGTTACATAGATAGATATATCACGAAGATAGCATTCGGAGATAGATCATACTAAACTTTTATTCAACTAAATTACAAAAAGGCCAAGGATCGAAATAAAAATAAAGGTAAAAAGTGATAGTGATACGATACTGGGGCATCTCCCCCAAGCTTGGCTCAAGCCAAGGGGAGTGCCATACCCGTGTACTCAAGTCTCCTTTGGTGGTGAGGACGATGAAGGAGGTGGTGATGAAGATGTAGTAGGTTTGTCCTCTGGCTTCTAGAGCAAGGGTTCACCATCAAAAGTTGATGCACGAGTCCCGTGAGTCCTGCAAGTGGCAATTAAACTCATACCTTTAAATCTTGCTTCATATTCAAAAATTTGACTTTGAAGATCATAAATCTGACTTTGCAGAAAGTTGATTTGCTCATTGAAGGTGAAGACGATGGCCCTCATGGACTGACCATCCACCATATGATCACGGGCGAATTCCATGATCATGGAGTGATTGGCACTAAGTACTTGTTCCACCATCCCTTTGCAGTTGAAGATGTGTTGTTCCACTCGTTCAAGCTTGGCCCCCACCCTTCCCGTCTTCTTAGGCCCTTGAACATATCGAATGTGGAGCACCCTCTCGCACATCTCAATGGTTTGAGGGTGCTTTATCACCTCCAACAAGTACGAATTGATAAACTTCTCGAAGAACTTGTCCTTGGGGGAACTTGGTGGAGCCATGGAGATCTACATCTGACAAGAAAACAACACGAAACAAGAACAAAGAATATTTCTACTATGCAGTGGTCAAAACAATGGGGGGTTATAAATAGTGAATCTTTATTCTTGGAAAGCAAGCAAACAGAAGGAAAACGGAGTCGAGAAGGTTCTCGAGGTGGGACAACCCACCAGGTTGGGCTAGGGAGGGTAAGCGCGCCCTGGTGTATCGTGCTCATCTCGGTTGCTTTCATGTTTGTTTCTTATTTTTCTGTTTTTTCTAATATTCCAAAACTGACAGAAAATATTTTTGTGGATTTTTTATAGTACGTTTACTTACAGTATCACGTACCTCTTCTTTTTCACGATCCTGGAGTGTTTCGGGAGGTTTCCCTTATGTGTTTCTCTGGTGTCATGGATTGCATAACATCGCTTTCCACATTAATCGGAGTACCTGAGATATAATATCTAATTCTCTATGCATTGACCACATTCGGGTTAGTACCTTGGGCATTATTAATCAATAAACCTCTTCGATAACATATGGTAGTCCCCATTTGGAAAGAAGTTTTCCTCCAAAAAATCTGAAACGAGAATTGTACAAAAGAACATATTCTCCAACTTTGAATTATCGCTTTTGGGTTCTTTTGTCATGCCATCTTTTAACTTTTTCTTTGAATAGTTTGGCATTTTTGTAAGCTTGGATTCTCCATTCATGTAGTGAGCTAATATCAAATAACCTCTTTTCACCGGCAAGTTTGAAGTCATAGTTGAGTTCTTTAATTGCCCAAAATGCTTTGTGTTCTAACTCTAGAGGCAAATGACAAGCTTTCCCATATACCATTTTGTATGGAGACATACCCATAGGAATTTTATAAGATGTTCTATAGGCCCAAAGTGCATCATTGCTACGGCAACAAAAGTCCTTCCCCGGCAACGCCAGGAATTCTTCTTGCTACTTCTCTTGCTTGCGTCGGTTTTTCCCTTGAAGAGGAAAGGGTGATGCAGCACAGGAGCAGTAAGTATTTCCCTTAGTTTGAGAACCAAGGTATCAATCTAGTAGGAGAATCTCATCAAGTCCAGAGTACCTGCACAAACACAAAATAGCTTGCACCCAACGCTATAAAGGGGTTGTCAATCCCTTCAAGATTGATTGCAAAGTGAGATCTGAAGGCGGAAAGTGCAACGAAGAAAAAGTGTAAGGCTGAAAATATGGTGTGGAGTAGACCCGGGGGCCATAGTGTTCACTAGAGGCATCTCTCAAAATAGCAAATATCACCGTGGGTGAACAAATTACTGTCGAGCAATTGATAGAACCGCGCAAAGTCATGACGATATCTAAGGCAATGATCATACATATAGGCATCACGTCTGAGATAAGTAGACCGATACTTTCTCCATCTACTACTATTACTCCACACATCGACCTCTATCCAGCATGCATCTAGTGTATTGAGTTCATGATGAACAGAGTAACGCCTTAAGCAA
This sequence comes from Hordeum vulgare subsp. vulgare, assembly GCF_904849725.1. Classification (NCBI taxonomy): domain Eukaryota; kingdom Viridiplantae; phylum Streptophyta; class Magnoliopsida; order Poales; family Poaceae; genus Hordeum; species Hordeum vulgare. The sequence continues at coordinate 529,098,646 of NC_058519.1, forward strand.
GATGACATGATGTAGAGGGATAAACTCATACCAATGATGAAAACCCCATCTTTTTACCCTTGATGGCAACAACACGATGCGTGCCTCACACCCCTTCTGTCACTGGGTGAGGTCACCGCACGGTATGAACCCAAAACCAAGCACTTCTCCCATTGCAAGAATCATAGATCTAGTTGGCCAAACAAAACCCACAACTCGAAGAGAATTACAAGGATATGAAATCATGCATAAGAGAGATCAGAAGAAACTGAAATAAGATTCAAAGATAATCTGATCATAAATCCACAATTCATCGGATCTCGACAAACACACCGCAAAAGAAGATTACATCGGATAGATCTCCATGAAGATCATGGAGAACTTTGTATTGAAGATCCAAGAGAGAGAAGAAGCCATCTAGTTACTAGCTATGGACCCGTAGGTCTATGGTGAACTACTCACGCATCATCGGAGAGGTCATGGTGTTGATGAAGAAGCCCTCCGTATCCGAATCCACCTCTGGGAGAACGTGCCCTAGATGGGATCTTGCGGAGACAGAAGCTTGCAGCGACGGAAAAGTACTTTCGATGATCTCCTCATTTTTATGGGATTTTAGGGAATATATAGGCGCAAAACCTAGGGCAAAGGAGGCTCAGGGAGCCCACAAGCCAGGGGGCGCAGCCCCCATGGCTGCGTTATGAGGGCTTGTGGGGTCCCTGGTGGCTCCATGCCCTGATTCTCCGGCTTCCCGATATTTTTCTGTTCCGGAAAAAATCTTTTTGGCAGTTTAATTCGGTTTGGACTCCGTTCGAAATCCTCCTCTGAAAGGGGTTAAAAACATGGAAAAAACAGGAACTGGCACTTGGCACTGAGTTAATAAGTTAGTCCCAAAAAATATATAAAAGGCATGCAAAACATCCAAAGTTTGACAAGATAATAGCATGAAACCATCAAAAATTATAGATACGTTGGAGACGTATCAAGAATCCCCAAGCTTAACTCCTGCCCGTCCTCGAGTAGGGAAGTGATAAAAACAGAATATGTGATGTGGAATGCTACCTAGCATAGTTATCCTTTGCAACTTCTTTCACGTGACATGACTGTTCAGATCCGTAAGATTCAAAACAATAGTTTGCTATTGACATGAAAACAATAAAACTTCATGCAAACTAGCAAGGTAATCATGAACTTTCAAAATAACAAGGCCAAGGAAAGTTATCCCTACAAAATCATGTAGTCTGGCTATGCTCCATCATCCTCACACAACTAATGTAAATCATGCACAACCCCGGTATTGGCCAAGTAATTGTTGTCACACTCTTACTTTCTCAAACCTTTTACAACTATCACGCAATACATGAGCGTGAGCCATGGATATAACACTATAGGTGGAATAGTGTGTGGTGGTGGCTGTGAGACAAAAAGGAGGAGATGGTCACATTGATTCGGTGTATCAAAGGGCTATGGAGATGCCCATTAATAGATATCAATGTGAATGAGTAGGGATTGCCATACAAGGGATGCACTAGAGCTATAAGTATGTGAAAGCTCAAAAGGAGAACTAGTCGGTGTGCATCCAACTTGCTTGCTCACGAAGACCTAGGGCAATTTTGAGGAAGCCCATCATTGGAATATACAAGCCAAGTTATATAATGAAGATCCCCACTAGCATATGGTGCTGACAAAGCAAGGAGCTCTCAATCATGAAGAACATGGTGTTATTATGAAGCACAAGTGTGGAAAAAGATAGTAGCATTGTCCCTTCTCTCTTTTTCTCTCTCTCTTTTTTTATATGGGCTCTTGGGCCTCTCTTTTTTCTATTTTTTGTATGGGCTCTTTGGCCTCTTTTTTTTATTTCCTCACATGGGACAATGCTCTAATAATGATGATCATCACACTTTTATTTACTCACAACTCAAATCTTAGAACGATGATGAATCTATAGGAAATGCCTCCGGCGGTGTACCGGGATGTGCAACGATCTAGCTTGGCGTATGACGTTGGAACATTTCGCTAGCTATCTTACGATCATGCAATGGAAATATGAGAGTGACAGCACAAGTCATTAGACGGAACGGTGGGAGTTGCATGGAAATATATCTCGAAATGGCTATGAAAATGCCATAGTAGGTAGGTATGGTGGATGTTTTGAGGAAGGCATATGGTGGGTTTGTGCACCGGCAAGAATTGCGGGGCACTAGAGAGGATAGCAATGGTGGAAAATGAAAGTGCATCTATACCATGGACTCACATTAGTCATGAAGAACACACATACTTGTTGCGAAAGTATTTATTAGTAATCGAAACAAAGTGCTAAATGCATACACCTAGGGGAAGGGTTGGTAGGTGTTAACCATCGCGCGATCCCGACCTCAACACAAAGGATGACAATCAATAGATCAATTATGCTCCGACTTACTAACATAGCGGTTCACCATACGTGCATGCTACAGGTTCACTAACTTCAACACAAGTATTTCTAGATTCACAACACCCTACTAACATAGCTCTTAATATTACCAAATCAACGTCTCAAAACTAATTGAGAGGAATCAAGACTTCTCTTTCTACTCAATGCACATGAAGATGGAGGTTTTGTATCCTCTTTGGGTACCTATCACCTTTGGGACTACTTTCATAGCATAAGCCAACTACCAAGTCACGCACCGCCGTGCTCTAAAAGATATAAGTGAAGCACTATGAGCATTCTAGCAAAATCACGATGAGTGCATGTCTCTCTCTCTCAAAAAGGTGTGCAACAAGGATGACTGTGACACAACAAAAATAAAAGACTCCTAATATATAAGACGCTCCAAGCAAAACACATATCATGTGGTGAATAAAAATATAGCTCCAAGTAATGTTACCGATGGATTGAAGACGAAAGAGGGGATGCCTTCCGGGGGCATCCCCAAGCTTAGGCTTTTTTGGTGTCCTTGAATTTGGCTTGGGGTGCCTTGGGCATCCCCAAGCTTGAGCTCTTTCCACTCCTTATCTCTTTGTCCATGAGAACGTCACCCACAACTTGAAAACTTCACAACACAAAACTTAAACAGAAACTTGTGATAACATTAGTACAAGAAAACAAACTACCACTTCTTTTGGTACTATAGCAACTTGAATTCCATCTATATTGATGATGGGCTACTGTATTCTCACTTTTCCATGGCTAGTACCCCCCGATACTAACCATAATTTCATCAAAACAAGCCACCAACTCAACAAAAACAGAATCTATCAAAAACAGACCAGTCTGTAGCAATTTGTATACTTCGTATACTTCTGGTACCTCAAAAAATCTGAAAAATTACGACGGTCTGGGGAAAAAGCATATCAATCAGCAGCAAGAAGAATCAACTCAAAAGCTATTTCTGAATAAAAAATGAAAAATCATCTCGTGAGCGAAATGTTTTGTCTTTTTCCAGCAGGATCAAACAACCATTACCAAGACTAGTCATAAAGGTTTTGCTTGGCTCAAACACAAAAAGAAATACAAAAAACACAATCACAACAGAATTATGAAAGTGTGGACGCAACAAAACAGAAAGAAAACGATAAATTCATTGGGTTGCCTCCCAAGAAGCGCTATTGTTTAACGCCCTTAGCTAGGCATATGAGCGATAGAATCACATATCGTCGTCTTTGGTGCTCAAACCATAAGTAGCCCTCATAATGGGTTCATAAGGCAATCTTATTTTCTTTCTAGGAAAGTGTTCCATGCCCTTCATTAAAGGAAATTGAAATCTAATATTCCCTTCCTTCATATCGATGATAGCACCAATAGTCCTTAGGAAAGGTCTACCAAGAATAATAGAGCATGTAGGATTGCAATCAATGTCAAGCACAATGAAATCCACGGGCACATAGTTCCTATTTGAAATAATAAGAACATCATGGATCCTTCCCATGGGTTTCTTGATGGTAGAATCAGCAAGATGAAAATTAACAGAACACTCTTCAATCTCATTAAAACCCAGAATATCACATAAAGACTTTGGAATCGCAGAAACACTAGCACCCAAATCACACAAAGCATTGCACTCATAGTTTTTTATTTTGATTTTGATGGTAGGTTCCCACTCATCATGAAGACTTCTAGGGATAGAGACTTCCAGTTCAAGTTTCTCTTCAAGAGCTTTTATCATAGCTTCGACGATATGATCAGTAAAGGCTTTGTTTTGGCTATAAGCGGGTGGAGAGTTCAACATGGATTGCATCAAAGAAATGCATTCAATCAAGGAGCAACTATCATAATTGAATTCCTTGAAATCCACGGTAGTAATTTCATTACTACTCAAAGTTTTAATGTCTTCTACTCCACTTTTAATGCTTTTAGCATCAAGAGAGATGGACTCCGAATCCTTGGGGCACTTTTCAACCAAAGTGGATTCATATCCAGCGCCATAATCATTAGGTTTGACACAAGAAAACAAAGATTCACTGGGAGTCACACCAAGCACGAGTTTCGGGTTTAGCAGCCATTTTATTGACTAAAGTAGCTTTCTTATCAGAAATCTGGCCCACTAGCTTTTCAAGACGAGCAAACTGGGAATTCAGCACAAGGAATTCTTTGGCCATATCATCAACTTATCTACTCCCAAAAGCCAGAAAAGAATTTTGCTCCTTCTGCTCTCTACGGAAGTAACTATTATATTCAAATTGTGTAGACATTAAGCCTTTAACACGAGTTTCAATCTCTTCTAACTTCGCAAAGCGAGCATCAAAATCCCTTAGTGGGGCCATTCGGGCTTTAGCAGGCAAGCAAGCTCACAAGCAAACAAAGAGAAAGCGAGAAAAAGGGCGAACGAAAAGGCGAACAAAAAAGGAAAATTGGTGAAGTGGGGGAGAGGAAAACGAGAGGCAACTAGCAAACAAAGTGAATGCAAGAGATGAGTTTGCGACACTTACTTGGATGAGTTCTTGACTTGATCTTCCTCCCCGGCAACGGCGCCAGAAATTCTTCTGCTGCGGCAACAAAAGTGCTTCCCTGGCGCGTAGGAATTCTTCTTGTTACTTCTCTGGTTTGCATCGGTTTTTCCCTTGAAGAGGAAAGGGTGATGCAGCACAGGAGCAGTAAGTATTTGCTTGAGTTTGAGAACCAAGGTATCGATCCAGAAGGAGGGCCTCGTCAAGTCCAATGTACCTGCGCAAACACAAACAAACTTGCACCCAACGCTTCAAAGGGGTTGTCAATACCTTCAAGATTGTTTGCAAAGTGAGATCTGAAGGCGGAAAGTGCAACGAAGTAAGAAGTGTAAGGCTGAAAATATGGTGTGGAGTAGACCCTGGGGGCCATAGTGTTCATTAGAGGCTTCTCTCATAATAGCGAATATCATGGTGGGTGAACAAATTACTGTCGAGCAATTGATAGAACCGCGCAATGTCATGACGATATCTAAGGCAATGATCTAGCATATAGGCATCACGTCCGAGACAAGTAGACCGATACTTTCTGCATCTACTACTATTACTCCACACATCGATCGCTATCGAGCATGCATCTAGTGTATTGACTTCATGACGAACAGAGTAACGCTTTAAGCAAGATGACATGATGTAGAGGGATAATCTCAAACCAATGATGAAAACCCCATCTTTTTACCCTTGATGGCAACAACACGATACGTGCCTCGCTACCCCTTCTGTCACTGGCTGAGGTCACCGCACAATATGAACCCAAAACCAAGCACTTCTCCCATTGCAAGATTCATAGATCTAGTTGGCCAAACAAAACCCACAACTCGAAGAGAATTACAAGGATATTAAATCATGCATAAGAGAGATCAAAAGAAACTCAAATAAGATTCATAGATAATCTGATCATAAATCCACAATTCATCGGATCTCGACAAACACACCGCAAAAGAAGATTACATCGGATAGATCTCCAAGAAGATCATAAAGAACTTTGTATTGAAGATCCAAGAGAGAGAAGAAGCCATCTAGTTACTAGCTATGGACCTGTAGGTCTATGGTGAACTACCCACGCATCATCGGAGAGGTTATGGTGTTGATGAAGAAGCCCTCCGTGTCCGAATCTCCCCTCCGGCAGGGCACCAGGACGTGCCCCAGATGGGATCTTGCGGAGACAGAAGCTTTCGGCGGCGGAAAAGTAATTGCGATTGTGTCTTGATTTTTTTTTGGGAATATTTGGGAATATATAGGCGCAAGATCTAGGTCAGGGGACCTCCAGGGGGCCCACCAGCCTGGATGGCACGCCCCCTGGCCGCGGGGTGGGGGCTTGTGGGGCCCCTCGGGCTCTTCTGGCTTAGCTCCCAAGTTCTCCGATTTTCTCCCGTTCCAGAAAAAATCTTTTCGGGGATTTTCTTCCGTTTGGACTCCGTTTCAAAATCTCCTCTGAAAGAGGTCAAAAACATGGAAAAAACAGGAACTAGCACTTGGCACTTAGTTAATAAGTTAGTCCTAGAAAATAAATAAAAGGCATGCAAAACATCCAAAGTTTGACAAGATAATAGCATGAAACCATCAAAAATTATAGATACGTTGGAGACGTATCACACACGAATCTGAATGTTGTAGACCCGCTGACTAAGCCTCTTGCACGAGCTAAACATGACCAACACGAGAATTGTATGGGTGTTAAATTTGTTACATTGTAAATCACATAGATATGTGATGCTAGATTATTGACTCAAGTGCAAGTGGGAGACTGTTGAAAATATGCCCTAGAGGCAATAATAAAATAGTTATTATTATATTTCCTGTTTCAAGATAATCGTTTATTATCCATGCTATAATTGTATTGAATGGAAACACAAATACATGTGTGGATAAATAGACAACATACTGTCCCTAGTAAGCCTCTAGTTGACTAGCTCGTTGATGAAAGATGGTTAAGGTTTCCTAGCCATAGACAAGTGTTGCCCCTTGATAACGGAATAACTTCATTAGGAAAGTGATGTGATGGACAAGACCCAAACTATATACGTAGCATGTGATCGTGTTATTTTGTTGCTATTGGTTTCTGCATGTCAAGTATACATTCCTATGCCATGAGATCATGTAACTCACTGACACTGGAGGAATGCCTTGTGTGTATCAAACGTTGCAACGTTACTGGGTGACTATAAAGGTGCTCTACGGATAACTCCGAAGGTGTCCATTGAGTTAGCATGGATCAAGACTGGGATTTGTCACTCCCTGTGACGGAGAGGTATCTCAGGGCCCACTCGATAATACGACATCACAAACAAGCCTTGCAAGCAATGTGACTAAATATTTAGCCATGAGATCTTGTAATACGGAACGAGTAAAGAGAGTTCCGGTACCGAGATTGAAATAGGTATGGAGATACCGACGATCGAATCTCGGGCAAGTAACATACCGAAGGACAAAGGGAATGACATACGGGATTATATGAATCCTTGACATAGAGGTTCAATTGATAAAGATCTTCGTAGAATATGTAGGAGCCAATATGGACATCGAGGTCCCGCTATTGGTTCTTGACCGGAGAGTGTGTGCACTGTTAAGGTTTGGTGATGTTTCGGTATAGCTGAATTATTTATGTTGGTAACCAAAGGTTGTTTGGAGTCCCAGATGAGATCCCGGACGTCATGAGGGTTTCCGGAATGGTGCGAAGATGAAGATTGATATATAGGAAGTATTCATTTGTCTTCCGCACGGTTTTCGGGCATTACCGATAAAGTACCGGCAGTGACGAACGGGTTCCGGAGTTCAACCGGGGGGCACTCACCCGGGAGAAGACTAAAAAGGGCCCAAGGGTGGCGCACCAGCCCCTAGTGGGCTGGTGGCAAGCCCAAAGGGGCCCAGGTCGGCCGAAGTTGGAGAAGAGGAAAGGGGAAGGAGGCAAAACCGAATAGGAAGGGGAATCCTCCTCTAAGTCGGTTTGGAGGAGGACTCCTCCTCTTGCCTTGGCACGCTAACCAACCCTAGGGTTTTCCCTAGGGCGCCGTCCCCTCCCTCTCACCTATATACAGTGGAGGTGAGAGAGGCTTTTGGCACTCAAGCCAAAGTGCAGCCCTCTCTCCCTCCACCACTTCGACACCCTCGTAGCTAGATTGTTCCGACACGGAGAAGCATTGCCGGAGTAACTCCACCACCATCGTCGTCATGCCGTCGAGGTGCTGGAGAATTCAGCTACCTCTTCGTCGTTCTTGCTGGATCAAGAAGGCGGAGATCTTCACCGAGCTGTATGTGTGCTGAATGTGGAGGTGTCGTCCGTTCGGTACTAGATCGGGACGGAGTTTGTGGGACGCTTGTGAATCGGATCGCGAAGACGTTCGACTACATCAACCATGTTTCTTAATGCTTCCCGCTTAGCGATCTACAAGGGTATGTGGATCCGTTCTCCCCTCTCATAGATGATCGTCACCATGATAGTTATTGCGTGTGCGTAGGTAGTTTTTTTGTTTCCCAAGCTACGTTCCCCAACACAATGTAATTAGCATAATCAGCAAACCATGGAGTGTTTTGTGAAACATTTATTGTAGCTAATTGTTCATCAGGAAAACTATCATAAATAGGTAGTGGGTCATCAAGAGTATTTTCTAACCTAGACAAGTTATTAGCTAAGGGAATCTCAGCTCCTTTCCTATCAGTGATATGTAAATCAAATTCTTGAAGCAAGAGAACCTACCTAATGAGTCTAGGTTTACCATCTTTCTTTTACATAAGATATTTTACAACAGCATGACCGGTGTGAACAATAACTTTGGAATCAACAATATAAGATATAAATTTATCGCAAGCAAACATAACTGCTAAAAATCCCTTTTGAGTAATAGCATAATTTTTTGGGCACTATTTAGAGTTTTGCTAGGAAAATGGATACCATTTAATTTCTTATGAACTCTTTCTCTTAAACAACACCAACAACATAATCACTAGCATCACACATAATTTGAAAAGGCAAGTTCCAATCAGGTGGTTGAACAATAGGTGAAGTGGTTAAGGCTTTCTTAAGTGTTTCAAAGGGTTCTACACACCATATAAACCAAAGGAATATCCTTTCGTAAAAGATTACTAAGAGGCCTAGAAATTTTGGAGAAGTCTTTAATAAACCTCCTATAGAAACCAGCATGACCAAGGAAACTTCGAATACCTTTAATATCTTTAGGACATGACATTTTCTCAATTGCATCAACTTTAGCTTGATCCACCTCAATACATCGTTCAGAAATTTTATTCCCCGAGAAAATACCTTCATTAACCATAAAGTGGCACTTCTCCCAATTCAAAACGAGATTAGTCTGTTCACATCTCTACAAAACTCGATCAAGGTTTCTTAAGAAATCATCAAAAGAAGTTCCGTAAATGTAAAAATCATCCATGAAAACCTCCGCAATCTTTTCACAAAAATAAGAGAATGTAAGTATGTAACAGTCATACATCTTTGAAAGGCAGCACGTGCATTGCATAAACGAAAAGGCATACATCTATAAGCATAGGTTCCAAAAGGGCAAGTGAATGTGGTTTTCTCTTGATCAGATTGTGACACAAGTATTTGAGAGAAACTGGAGTATGCATCGAGGAAACAAAAGTGTGCCTGCTTAGATAATATTTCTAGGATTTTCTCAATGAAATTCAGAGGGTAATGATATTTTCTACTAGCTTTATTTAGTTTTATAAAATCAATGACCATTCTATAGCCACTCACAATTCTTGGTGGGATAAGTTCATTTTTATCATTAGGAACAACAGTATTACCTCCCTTCTTAAGGACACCGTGAACATAACTTACCCATCTGCTATCAGCCATGGGATAGATTATACCTACTTCTAGAAGCTTTAATATTTCAGTTCGTACCACTTCTTTCATCTTAGGATTCAATCATCGTTGTTGATCAACAACGGGTTTAGCATCAGGTTCCATATTAATCTTGTGCTCATATAGAGTGGGACTAATGCCCTTAAGATCATCAAGAGTATATCCAATAGAACCCCGATGCTTCCTTAGAATTTTTAAGAATCTTTCTTATTCATGTTCTGAAAGGTTAGCACTAATAATAAGAGGATATATCTTTTTCTCATCAAGATAAGCATACTTCAAAGTGTCAGGCAATTTTTTTAATTCAAACACAGGATCACCTTTAGGTGGAGGAGGACCTCCTCGATTTTCAATAGGCAAATTGTGTTTTAGTATAGATTGTTGTTCAACGAAAATTTTATCTATTTCATTTCTTTCATGCAAGTGCTTATCATTTTCATGGTCTAGCAAATATTGTTCTAGTGGATCAGTAGGAGGAACGACAATAGAAGCAAGACCAATTATTTCATCCTTACTAGATAATTATTTATGACGAGGTTGTCTACTAAACTTGAAAAAATTAAAATCATGAGACACATCACCAAACTCAACACTCATGATTTATTTTTGACAATTTGTGTTAGCATTAACAGTGTTCAAGAAAGGTCTACCAGAGATAATGGGACAAAAGTCATCTTGTGGGGAACCAAGAACTAGAAAATCAGTAACATATTTTATTTTCACACAGGACTTCAACATCTCTAACAATCCCAAGTGGTGTGATGGTGTCTCTATTAGCAAGTTTAATAGTAACATCAATATCTTCTATTTCGGCAGGTGCTATGTCATTCATAATTTCCTGGTATAAGGTAAGAGTAATAGCACTCACACTAGCACCTAAATCACATAAGCCATGATAACAATGATCTCCTATTTTAACTGTAAAAATAGGCATGCCAAATACGGGTCTATGTTTGTCTTTTTCATCTGGTTTAGCAATTCTAGCTGCTTCACCACACAAGTAAATAACATGTCCATCAGTATTATCCACCAAGAGATCTTTAACCATAGAAATACTAGGTTCTACTTTAGTTTGTTCAGAGGTATTAGGTGCTTTAATATTACTCTTGCGAACCACACTTGATACCTTAGCATGTTCCTTTATCCTAACAGGGAAAGGTGGTTTCTCAATATAAGTAGTAGGCACAACTGGATCAACATTGTAAATGCTAGTTTCTTCTTTAGCTATGACCGGTTCCTTGATTTCTTTTTAATGGGGGATGATATTTAAACCACTTCTCCTTCGAAATATCAAAATGAGTAGCAAATGATGGACAAAAAGAGGCTACTATCTCCGAATCAAGTCCATATTTAGTGCCAAACTTGTGAAAAGCATCGGTATTCATAAAAGATTTAACACAATCAAACTCAAGCTTAATACGTGATGCATTACCTTCACCGAGTTCCCAATCTTCAGAGTTGCGTTTAATTATTTCTAATATATCGCACTTGAATTCAATAGTCTTCTTAATAAAAGAACAAGTATAAGAAGTATCGAGCATGGATCGATCATTATGAGAAAGCCGAGCATAAATTTTTGAATAATAATTTCTCTCAAGAGATCATGATTGGGGCATGAATATAACATTTAATTAAGCCTCCCCCAAGCTAGAGCGATGCTTCCTCCGTCACGAGGCCAAACATAAAATATATAATTCCGATCACGACGAACTAGATGCATAGGATAAAACTTTTGGTGGAATTCCAATTTCAATCGATTCCAGTTGCATGATACAATATCATCACATAGCCTATACCATGTAAATTCTTTCCCCTTCAAATATAAAGGGAAAACCTTCTTCTTAACTTCAACTCCGAGTAAACCTGCAAGTTTAAATAATCCACAAATTTCATCCACGTCTATTAGGTGCATATCGGGATGTTCGGTTCTGTCTCGTGCATAAGGATTAGCTAGGAGTTGTTCTATCATACCCGAAGAAATTTCATAACCAATATTTTAAGTAGGTGTAGTAGGTTTAGGGGCAACTAATCTTGGTTCTAGTCGAGGTGAAGAAAACCAGAACAAACCCCTCGAAGAATTGTTCTCCATAGTGACTAGTGACAATAAATTTCAGCATGTATTATAAGTTTTTCCTTACCGATTTCCACTTACCAAGAGCTCTTTACTCCCCGACGTGGCACCAGAAAAGAGTTTTGATGACCCAAAAGATAGGGGTAAATCGTTGTCCTTTCGATAAGTAAGAGTGTGAAAACCAACGAGGAGCACAAGGAAACGACGAGCGGTTTTCAACAAGCTAATTTCTGCAAGCATTGAAATTTTAAGTAATAGGTAGTTTGATAGCAAGATAATTGGTAACGAGAAAGTAACGGTAATGGTAAATTAAGTGCATCAAGGAAGGACAATCCTTTTGTGCCAAAGGATAGGCCAAAACAATCTCTTATAATAAGAAAAGTGTTCTTGAGGATACACAGGAATTTCATCTAGTCACTTTCATTATGTTGGTTTGATTCGTGTTTGCTACTTTGATAATATGATATGTGGGTGGACTGGTGCGTGGGTATTGTTCTTACTTGAATGAACCTCCCACTTATGACTAACCCCCTCGCAAGCATTGCTACCTATTGAGCTTGCGTTGGTTTTTCCCTTGAAGAGGAAAGGGTGATGCATCACAGTAGCAGTAAGTATTTCCCTCAGTTTGAGAACCAAGGTATCAATCGAGTAGGAGTATCAAGGCAAGACTCCAAAGTACCTGTGCAAAAACAAACAAACTTGCACCCAACGCTATAAAGGGGTTGTCAATCCCTTCATGATTAAATGCAAGGTGAGATCTGAAGGCGGAAAGTGCAACAAAGTGAAAGTGTAGAGCTGAAAATATGATGTGAAGTAGACCCGGGGGCCATAGTGTTCACTAGAGGCTTCTCTCATGGTAGCAAGTATTACGGTTGGTGAACGAATTACTGTCGAGCAATTGATAGAACCGCGCAAAGTCATGATGATATCTAAGGTAATGATCATACATATAGGCATCACGTCCGAGACAAGTAGACCGATACTGTCTACATCTACTACTATTACTCCACACATCGACCGCTGTCCAGCATGCATCTAGTGTATTAAGTTCATGACAAACGGAGTAACGCCTTAAGCAAGATGACATGATGTAGAGGGATATATTCATGCAATACATATAAACCCCATCTTTTCACCCTTGAAGGCAACAACACAATTCGTGCCTTGCTACCCCTTCTGTCATAGGGTGAGGTCACCGCACGGTATGAACCCAAAACCAAGCACTTCTCCCATTGCAAGAATTATAGATCAACTTGGCCAAACGAAACCCACAACTCGAAGAGAATTAGAAGGATAGGAAATCATGCATATAAGAGGTCAGAGAAGACTCAAATAACATTCATAGATAATGTGATCATAAATCCACAATTCATCGGATCTCGACAAACACATGACAAAATAAGATTACATCAGATAGATCTCCATGAAGATCATGGAGAACTTTGTATTGAAGATCCAAGAGAGAGAAGAAGCCATCTAGCTACTAGCTTTGGACCCGAAGGTCTATGGTGAACTACTCACGCATCATCGGAGAGGCAATGGTGTTGATGAAGAAGCCCTCCGTGTCCGAATCCCCCCTCCGACAGGGCACCAGAACGTGCTCCAGATGGGATCTTGCGGAGACAGAAGCTTGCGGCGGTGGAAAAGTATTTTCGTGGCTCTCTCTGGCAGTTTAAGATTTTTGAGAATTTATAGGCGGAAAAACTAGGGCAAGGGAGCCACAGGGGGCCCACAAGCCTGGGTGGCTTGTGACCTCCTCCGAGGTCCCCTGCCGTGTTTCCCAAGTTTCCTGCGTGTCTTGTGTTATGGAAAAAATCATTTCGCAGGTTTTATTCGGTTTGGACTCCGTTTCATATTCTCCTCTGAAAAAGGTCAAAAACACGGAAAAAACGGGAACTCGCACTTGGCACTGAGTTAATAGGTTAGTATCAAAAAGATATAAAATAGCATATTCATGCATACAAAACATCCAAACTTGACATGATAATAGCAAGGAACCATCAAAAATTGTAGATAAGTTGGAGACGTATCAAGCATCCGCAATGAGAAAATTATTAAGATAACATCTAACATAGCATTAAACATGTGGATCGAAATCAGCCCCTTATGAAGTAGCGCGTAAACTAGGGTTTAAGCTTATGTCACTCTAGCAACGCATCATATAATAACTACTCCACAATGCATTCCCTTAGGCCCAAGGATGGTGAAGTGTCATGTAGTCGACATTCACATGACACCACCAAGGGAATCACAACATACATATCTTCAAAATATCGAACACATATCAAATTCACATGATTACTTGCAACATGACTTCTCCCGTGACGATCCTGTCGGGGAAACTTTCCTCTCGGAGGGGGAAATCGTCGCCATCATCATCACCAACACTCCTCTCGTCAAAGGGGAGGCATCTTCATCAACATATTCATCAGCACCATATCCTCTCCAATCCCTAGTTCATCTCTTGTAACCAATCTCCGTCTCACAACTCCGATTGGTACTTGTAAGGTTACTAGTAGTGTTGATTACTCTTTGTAGTTGATGCTACTTGGATTACTTGGTGGAAGAGTTTATGTTGAGATCCTTGATGCTATTCATTACACCTCTCATCATGACTATGATTATGCTTTGTGAGTAGTTACTTTTGTTCCCGAGGACATGGGATAAGTCATGCTAATAATAGTCATGTGAATTTGATATTCGTTCGGTATTTTGATATGATGCATGTTGTCTTTTCCTCTAGTGGTGTTATGTGAACGTCGACTACATAACACTTCACCATACTTGGGCCTAGAGGAAGGCATTGGGGAGTAGTAAGTAGATGATGGGTTGCTGGAGTGACAGAATCTTAAACTCCAATCTATGTGTTGCTTCGTAAGGGGCTGATTTGGATCCACTAGTTTAATGTTATAGTTAGACGTTGTCTTAATTCTTCTTTTGTATTTGCGGATGCTTGTGAGAGAGGTTTATCATAAGTGGGATGCTTGTCCAAGTAAGGGCAGTACCCAAGTGCCGGTCCACCCACATACCAAACTATCAAAGTAATGAACGCGAATCATACGAACATGATGAAACTAGCATTACAGAAATTCCCGTGTGTCCTCGGGAGCGTTTTTCCTCCTATAAGACTTTGTTCAGGCTTGTCCCTTGCTACAAAGGGATTGGGCCACTTGCTGCACTGTTTCTACTACTTGTTACTTGTTACTTTTGCTTGCTACGTTTCACCTCACTACACCATCACTTGTTACCGCTACTTTCAGTGCTTGCAGTTATTACCTTGCTGAAAACCGTTTATCAGAGCCTTCCGCTCCTCGTTGGGTTCGACACTCTTACTTATCGAAAGGACTAAGATTGATCCCCTATACTTGTGGGTCATCAAGACTCTTTTCTGGCGCAGTTGCCGGGGAGTGAAGCGCCTTTGGTAACTGGAAATTGGTAAGGAAAAAAAATTATACTGTGCTGAAATTTATTGTCACTTGTCACTATGGAAACTGTTCCTTTGAGGAGTTTGTTCGGGGTATCTTCACCACGAACGGAAGAACGATGGGTTGTTCCTCAACCTGAGGTACCTACTGAAAATATATTTTATGAAATTCCTTCGGGTATGCTTGAGAAACTGCTGGCTAATCCTTTCACAGGAGATGGATCTTCACATCCAGACTTTCATCTGATCTATGTAGATGAAGTTTGTGGTTTATTTAAGCTTGCAGGTTTGCCCGAGGATGAGGTAAAGAAGAAAGCCTTTCCTTTATCTTTGAAGGATAAGGCATTGACATGGTATAGGCTATGTGATGACATTGGATCATGGGGCTACAATCGGTTGAAATTGGAATTTCATCAAAAGTTCTATCCTATGCGTTTAGTACATCGTGATCGGAATTTTATTTATAAATTTTGGCGTCGTGATAGGGAAAGCATAGCTCAAGCTTGGGGGAGGCTTAAATCAATGCTATATTCATGCCCCAATCATGAGCTCTCGAGAGAAATCTTCACTCAAAACTTTTATGCTCGGCTTTCTCATGAAGATCGTACCATGCTTGACACTTCTTGTACCGGTTCTTTTATGAAGAAGGATATTGACCACAAGTGGAATTTATTGCAGAGAATCAAACGCAACTCTGAAGATTGGGAGCTGGAGGAAGGTAAGGAGTCAGGTATGAATTTCGAGTTTGATTGCGTTAAATCTTTTGTTGAGACAAACACTTCTAGAGATTTTAGCGCTAAGTATGGACTTGACTCTGAGATAGTAGCTTCGCTATGTGAATATTTTGCTGCTCATGTTGATCTTCCCAAAGAGAAGTGGTTTAAATATTATCCTCCTGTAGAAAGCAACATAGCCAAAACCAATCTAGTTGAGGAGAAAGTCATTGCTTTTAGTGATCTTGTTGTTCGTTGTGCTTACACTGAGAAACCACCATACCCTGCTAGGATAAAGGATTATTCTAAAGCTCCAACTGTGATACGTAGGGGTTACATTAGATCATTTGCACCCCCTGAGGAGATTAGAGTTGAACCTAGTGTTGCTATTATCAAAGATCTCTTAGCCGAAGACATAGATGGGCATATTATCAAATTCTGTGAGGACTGCGCTAGAATTGCTAAACCTCACGCGAAAGACAAACACGGACCTGTAGTTGGCCTGCCCATTGTTTCTGTCAAGATAGGAGATCACCGTTACCATGGTTTATGTGATATGGGAGCTAGTGTTAGTGCAATACCCCGTTCTCTATATGATGGAATCAAAGGTGAGATTGCACCTGCTGAGCTAGAACCCATTGATGTCACTATTACGCTAGCTAATAGAGACACTATCTGCCCTCTGGGAATTGTGGGAGACGTAGAAGTCTTGTGTGGTAAGACGAAATATCCTACTGATTTCCTCGTCCTTGGTACTGCACAAGATAAATTTTGTCCCATCATATTTGGTAGACCCTTTCTCAACACTGTCAATGCTCACATTGATTGCATTAAGCAGACTGTCACAGTTAGTTTCGAGGGTGTGTCTCATGAATTTAACTTCTCCAAGTTTGGAAGACAACCCCATGAAAAAGAGTCGTCTGGAAGGGATGAAATCGTTGCTCTTGCCTCTATTGTCATACCTCCTACGGATCCTTTAGAGCAATATCTGCTTGAGCATGAAAATAATATGCATATGGAGGAGAGAGATGAGATAGATAAAATTTTCTGAGGACAATATCCTATTCTCAAGAATAATCTACATATTGAACTGCTTTGGGATCCTCCCCCACCAAAGGGCGATCCTGTGTTCGAGCTTAAACAGTTGCCTGATACTCTTCAGTATGCCTATCTTGATGAGAAGGAGATATATCATGTTATTATTAGTGCTCTCCTCTCAGAGCACGAAGAGAAGATGTTACTAAGAACTCTGAGGAAGCACCGTGCTGCTATTGGATATACTCTTGATGATCTTAAGGGTATTAGTCCTACTCTATGTCAGCACAAGATTAAAACCGATCCTGACATTAAACCAGTTGCTGATCATCAAAGGAGATTAAATCCTAAGATGAAATAGATCGTTAGAAAAGAAATATTAAAGCTTCTGGAAGCAGGAATCATTTATCCTATTGCTCATAGTGATTGGGTAAGTCCAGTACATTGCGTACCTAAGAAGGGAGGTATCACTGTCGTTCCTAATGATAAGGATGAACCAATCCCACAAAGGATTATTACCGGCTATAGGATGGTGATAGACTTCCGGAAACTGAACAAGGCAACCAGGAAAGATCATTATCCTTTGCCGTTTATCAACTAAATGCTAGAAAGGCTATCAAAACACACACACTTCTCCTTTCTAGACGGTTATTTAGGTTCCTCGCAAATACCTGTTGCACAATCTGATCAGGAGAAAACCAGTTTCACCTGCCCCTTCGGTACCTTTGCTTATAGACGTATGCCTTTTGGCTTATGCAATACACCTGCCACTTTTCAAAGATGTATGATGGCTATATTCTCTAACTTTTGTGAAAAGATTGTCGAGGTTTTCATGGATGACTTCTCCGTTTACGGTGTTCCTTTGACGATTGCCTCAGCAACCTTGATCGAGTCTTACAGAGATGCGAAGATACCAACCTCGTTTTGAATTGGGAGAAGTGCCATTTTATGGTTAACGAAGGTATCATCTTAGGATACAAAATTTCTGAGAGAGGCATTGAAGTTGATAAGGCTAAGGTTGATGCAATTGAGAAAATGCCTTGCCCCACAGATATCAGAGGTATACGAAGTTTCCTAGGTCATGTTGGTTTCTATAGAAGGTTCATTAAAGACTTCTCTAAGATTTCTAGGCCTCTTACCAACCTCTTGCAGAAGGATGTTCCTTTTGTTTTTGATGAGGATTGTGAGGAAGCTTTCGAAATACTTAAGAAGGCTTTGATAACCGCACCTATTGTTCAACAACCTGACTGGAACTTGCCCTTTGAAATCATGTGCGATGCTAGTGATTATGCTGTTGGTGCTGCTCTAGGACAGAGAGTTGACAAGAAGTGATATGTTATTCACTACGCTAGTAAAACTCTAGACAGTGCCCAAAGAAACTATGCCACTATGGAGAAGGAATTTTTAGCAGTCGTGTTTGCATGTGAAAAGTTCAGATCTTATATAGTTGACTCCAAAGTCACTATTCACTCTGATCATGCTGCTATTAAGTACCTTATGGAGAAGAAGGACGCTAAGCCTAGGCTGATCAGATGGGTTCTCCTGCTACAGGAATTTGATTTGCACGTCGTTGCCCGAAAGGGTGCTGATAACCCTGTAGCAGATAACTTGTCTAGGCTAGAGAATGTCCTTGATGACCCACTACCTATTGATGACATCTTTCCTGATGAGCAATTAATGTCATCCGCACTTCACATAGTGCACCGTGGTATGCCGATTATGCAAACTATATCGTAGCCAAATACATACCACCCAGTTTCACCTATCAGCAAAACAAGAAATTGTTCTTTGATTTGAGACACTACTTTTGGGATGATCCTCACCTTTATAAGGAAGGAGTAGATGGTGTTATTAGACATTGTGTACCTCAACATGAACAGGGACAGATCTTGTAGAAGTGTCATTCTGAAGCCTACGGAGGACACCATGCTGGAGATAGAACTACCCATAAGGTATTGCAATCAGGTTTCTATTGGCCCACTCTCTTCAAGGATGCCCGTAAGTTTGGCTTGTCTTGTGACGAATGCCAAAGAATTGGGAATATCAGTAAGCGTCAGGAAATGCCTATGAACTATTCACTTGTCATTGAACCATTTGATGTCTGGGGCTTTGATTATATGGGACCCTTCCCGAGTTCCAATGGGTACACTCACATCTTAGTTGCTGTGGATTAGGTCACTAAGTGGGTAGAAGCTATCCCCACTAAAAATGCTGATCACCACACCTCTATTAAGATGCTTAACAAAGTCATTTTCCCAAGATTTGGAGTCCCTATGTGGGGACCCCGACTAGCAAGTCGAGTTCGCCGTGCCCAGTGACCCCAAGGATCAATGTTCACTGAACATAGATACTGAATAATAGAGTCTTACATCCAAGTACCGAATTATTACAACAACGACCAGAAGGTCGGGTTCAAGAGCAAGGCCTAAAGCCAAATTAAACGGATACATCGAGTAGCGGAAACTCGTAAGGCCTAAGCGGTGCCCATGCCATCAAGCCTACACCGACAGGCATTCTGACTTGGAAGCGTCCTAGATTGCGGGTCCGTCTCCGACGGCGTACTCATCGCCAAACTCCGGTCCTTCGATGTCTAGTCAATAACATAACCAGTGGCAAGCCAATGAGTACTTTGAATGTACTCGCAAACAGCCCATGATATATATATGGTAATGAATAATAGTAACAGTTATCTTGAGTGGAATGCGATGTGGTGGTATGATCAAGTATGTGCAACAAGTTAAAGAACTACTTTTGAAGAACAGGTTACACATATTGACATATCTGTCATGGGGTGAACACACCGGGTTCACCCTATATACCAAGTCATCGGACTTGTCGTAACCTCAAGATATTAATGAGGGCTAAACCATCCGGGTTTACCCTATATGTCAAGTCACCAAACTTGATCATATTATTGTAATTATCATAACAACACCTTTTTATCACCACGCACACACACTTGGATTATGCGGAAACTCTGGACGTAGTTTAAGCAGCACCACCCAACTGTCCTTGTCCGTGGACACGACTATTCGAATAGTTTACACTCTGCAGAGGTAGTACGCTGGTCCCACGAGAAACGGAATACTTCCGTGTCATCCACGACTCGCGGTATATCACATATACCCGAGGTAAGTACTCGATCATCATCTTTCCCCTGACGATACTAGACAAAGAGGTCCACTCGATTGGTACCCAGCCCACATGTTGTACGTCTTACGAGCACCGACTCTGGACTGTATCAACCATGCAGGGACCAACGTTGTGCCTGGAACTCATAATAATGGCATAGTCGTCCTACCTGGCACGACCCCATCACGAGAGTGACACCGATCACTCCCGCCACTAGTAATGTGGCTCTTTGCTAGCACCGACCAGAGTAATCAACAAAGCCCCGTCCCATAAAGGGGTATCGTGGTCGTACTGGTAAGGTTGGGACGGTCGACACATCATAAATCTAATCCTTTTCCGAAACCATACTCACACCAAAATCAGAGGTGCATCACTTCCCAAAGGTGATCACGAACTCATCATCACCCTTGGGCATTAGTGGCACCCGACGGGGTTTTCATAAACTCTTTATTTAAATCATCATTATGCTCATGATAAAATGCTCTATTATTATTACTTGTCAACATGGTATGACATCATGACCCTGACGGGGTAGGGTCAAGTTCAATGCCATGGTTCTACTCTACTAGTCAACATGACAGTAGCTTGATCCTCGTAGATGGTAGGGTCACCTCATCATGTTTGTGCCCCGAGGAGCAATGTGAATATCATTACCAACATGCAAGTGCTTCGAAGAAGCCTTCGGTACTCTCACATTAGTGATTGAACCGGCATCGTGATCACATGCAACGGAAAAATACTTGCTATACTAGCATGCATCATTTTATTTACTTAAGTCATGGCAAAAGGGCTGCTTGCCTTGGTCAGCTAGGTGTCCGTGGTCTTCGACGTCTTCCGCTCCGGATCCTCCGTCACTTAGTAACTCTACCATCAAGAAAGGAATAAATAAATACTAGCTCTCACTAAAACAGATCACAATGTGCTTTTAAAAATGTTGCAAGGCTTGAATAAATTCAAGTTATTATTTTGAAAAATGTTTCCTATTGTTTTATTAGCTAAGGATATTATTTAAAGGCAAAGAGAAGGAAACAAATGCTTTTGAATATCATTTTATTATACCAAAATAGTTTGTGTTTTTGAAAAATGCCAACAATTACAGAATCAAATACTACTCATTTTTGGAAAATTACTGGTGGAAGAATTATATTTTTCTACTCACTAAATCTTTTTACAAAAATCATTTAGTTTGCTGGATTAAAACAAAAGAAAAAGGTCAAGGGAAACAGATCCAGCCGGCCCAGCCAGCAGGCCTGGCCTCCAAGCGCGCGGGCCAGGTTCAAACCTGACCTGCGGGCCCCTGGGGTTAGCGTCAGCGGCTGCGCGTGCTGGCTGCCCAAGGACACCGACAGGTGGGCTCCACCTGTCGGGTCCTTCTCCTATCTCCAGCCACAGAGGTGGAGATGGACGCCGGCTAGGCTGCCGTTGTCCTCAGGCCTAGCTAGGAACGGGAACGGGTTCCTCGTGCCTCCGCCTACCTGCTCGTGGTCGGGACGTCACCGGAGGTGGTCTGGGTCGCCGGCGACGAGGTTCTTGTGGCGGAAGGGTTTCGGGTTCGCGTTGAACTAGGGGCTAGGGGTATGGATTCGCTCGGGGGAGTTAGGGGAAATGTTCCTGGTGTCAAGGGGAGTGTAATGAGAGGTCGGGCAACGCAGGAGCCGACGTGTAGCGGGAGATTGACCGGAGCTCCGAGGCGGAGGGGCCTCGGTCGATCTCGAGCACCGGGGCTCTGCGAGCTCGATTGGGCGACTAGGGAGTGTCTACGGGTTGTGCTGAAGCTGCTTGGAGGGTGCTGGAGTGCCGGGGGGACCTCTTTATAGGCCAACGACGGTGACCCGACTCGGGCACGCCGGTGACTCACTGTGGCACGCGTGCAAGCACAGTGAGGTTTTGGCCGCGAAACCACGGGTTCGGGACGTGGTTTAGGGCCTCCTGGTGCAACGGCCGCAGAGGGAAAGCGAGTGGGGATGAGCTGCAGCGACCGTGCCTGCTCAGCCGCGTCGGGCGCGCACGGGCACGCGTTGCGTGAGCTCTTGCGCGAGGGGGAGAGGGTCCCTGGGGTAGCTTTGCACTGAATGGTTGTCGGGGGAGCGCTTGGACATAACTGGGGAGGCTGGGACCGGCCGGAGTGTCGGCCCCTTGCGGGTGGCTCTCTGCAGCGCGCCCAGAGCGCAGTTTTGGCATGCCACGGCATGCTGGCTCGCTCTAGGGCACTTGGGACGTGTCCTCCATGTCCTGAGTGTTGCTGGGAGTGAGCCTAGCCGTTGTGGTTTTGTGGGAGCTCGAGCTGGTCAAGGGAGCAAGGAACACTAGTGTTGCCAGTACTGTCCTGCAGCTCAAATTGGAGTTCTTGTCACTTGTGCTTGGAGTTGGGGAGGGGCTGGTTGACTGGGTGCTCAGGGTGTTCTGGTGCTCTAACCCACCAAGTTTGGGGCCTTGACATTGGGTAAAACAGTGGCTAGGAGGGTTTTACCTTCCTGTTAGAAGGTGTTCGACAGTGGCTTGGGGTGCTTCCACTCCACCACTGTAAATGACCATCAAATCTGATCTCCATTGGGTTAATCTGAGCTCCATGAGGGTGCTGGAGTGCCGGGGGGACCTCTTTATAGGCCAACGATGGTGACCCGACTCGGGCACGCCGGTGACTCACCGTGGCACGCGTGCAAGCAAAGTGAGGTTTTGGCCGCGAAACCACGGGTTCGGGACGTGGTTTAGGGCCTCCTGGTGCAACGGCCGCAGAGGGAAAGCGAGTGGGGACGAGCTGCAGCGATCGTGCCTGCTCAGCCGCGTCCCCACATTGGATCAAGGTGAGATTTTAGGCGAGCACCTAATATGGTTTGGGAGGGCTCCTGTAATTTTATGGGAATTTACTGAGATAATTTCCTTTGGAAACATCTCAAAAAGCTAAAACAGACAGAAATGGTTTTCAAGGTTTTACTCAAATAATATTAATATAAAATAGGGTTGAAAATCTTATGTATGGAAAATATATGTCCTTCTGAGCTTCCATGAGTTTACTCAGAATTTCCTAAGGCGGGAAAGTAATTTTCCTTGTGGGAATATCATTACTGGCCTTAGAAATAGACATAGATATAAAATAGAAAAATAATATTTTAAATCACCAACTAATGTTTTTAATGAATGAAAATAATTTTAGGATCAGATCACCAACTTTGGTTGGAAGTGCCACTTGGCTTCATGAGCTAGTAGTGTATCCCAACATGATGAAGGTGATCTTGATATAAAGAAAAAAGGGTTTTTGAAGAGAGCAAAATAATAAGTTTTACAGGGGTTTGAGTCATCAAACAAGCAAGCATACATTCAAACAAGGGCTAACATTGCACTCACAACATGATTTGAAATTTTTTTAACAAGCTCTGATTTTTGAAATACAGAAAACTTGGGGTGAAAAACAGGGTGTGACACCCTAGATATCTGATGACTGATGGCGGTTCACACTTCATTCATGGTGTTTTCCGCAAGATGCTCGCTAAGTATGATGTCAACCATAGAGTTGCATCTCCTTATCATCCTCGGTCTAGTGGTCAAGTGGAGTTGAGTAATAGGGAGATCAAGTTGATCCTACAAAAGACCGTCAATAGATCTTGAAAGAACTGGTCTAGCAAACTTGACGATGCTCTATGGGCTTATAGGAATGCTTATAAGAATACCATGGGCATGTCACCATATAAAATGGTTTACAGTAAGGCCTGTCTTCTACCTCTTGAGCTGGAACACAAAGCTTATTGGGCAATCAAAGAGCTCAACTTCGATTTCAAACTTGCCGGTGAGAAGCGGTTGTTTGATATCAGCTCGTTAGATGAATGGAGGGCCCAGGCATATGAGAATGCCAAGTTGTTCAAGGAAAAGGTTAAGAGATGGCACGATAAACGAATACAGAAACGAGATTTCAATGTAGGTGATTATGTCCTACTATACAATTCTCGTTTGAGATTCTTCGCACGCAAGCTTCTCTCTAAAGGGGAAGGTCCCTATGTTATCGAGGAAGTATATCGTTCCTGTGCCATCAAAATCAATAACACGGAAGGAAATTCTCCTAGAGTGGTAAATGGGCAAAGAATCAAGCATTACATCTCTGGTACTCCCATAAATGTTGAGACCAATATCATCAATGCCATAACTCCAGAGGAGTACATAAGGGATGCTTATCAACCTGTTTCAGACCCTGAAAATGAAGAGGTATCTGTTTCGATAAGAAATTGGACTCCGATGCTTTTCCAATAGGAAATTTCCTCCGTTTCATAATTTTTGGAAAATTAGAAAAATAAAAAGCAGTCCGGAGAGCGCACGAGGTGGCCACAAGCCGTGCCACCGCCACCCCCTCGTGGCGGAGGGCAAGCTTGTGGGCACCTTGTGTGCCTCCCGGACTCTGTTTTCTTGCGGATCACTCCTTCTGGTCTAGAAAAAATCAATATATATTCGCCCGAATATTTTGATCTCCGTATCGCGCAGTCTTCCTCTGTTTTCATTTCGAGCCTGTTTCTATGGCAGATCTAGATCATCATGACTTCCCCAAATGCTCCTAAGGATAAGATCTTCGAGAAGGTCATCAATCCCTACCTCACGGAAGTGCTGAAACACCCTGAATCTATCAAGATGAGCGAGGGGATGTTGCACATCCGTGATATTGAGGGGCCTAAGAAGACCGGAAGCATGGAGACGAGGCTCGAAGCAATGGAGCAACAAGTCTTCAAGTGCCAGGGGATGGTGGAACGTGGACTCAACGCCAACCACATGATGATCACGGAGTTCACTAGCAATCACAAGATGGATGTCATTGACATTGGGAAACACCTCTTCGGGCTCTATGACAGGGTTGATCAACTTCAGGGACAAATCTATGACCTGCAGAACCAAAACTGTGAGTATGAGTACAGATTTAAATCAATGAGGTTGGCTGCAGACTTGAGGATTCCGGCGACTCGTTCATCCTGCCATGATGGAGCACCTATGCCTTGGAAGACGGAGGATCAAACTACTCCAACAACTCCACCACCATCACCGCCAAAGGAAGACAACTAAGCATTGGTATGGGCAATCCCCTTGGATTCTGCCAAGCTTGGGGGAGTTTCCCTGGTATCGTATCACCTTTATATCTTTTGCTTTTACCTTTGTTTTAGTTCTTTCCTTTTCAGTTTTTATTTCTTCTCTTAGAGGAATAAGTCTTTAGTGTTTAGTTTGAGTCTTTTGCTTTTGTCTCTCCCCCGATGTATTCGAGCTTACGAGTTATATAATAAAGAGTATCTTAGTCAAGGGCTTTGCTTTGTACCATGATCAATAGTATGAAAAGAACGATAGCATGAAAGATCATGAGACGATCTTATGGAAAGTGATAACTTCACTTATGACACGTATGATCATTGAAACTTGTTGAAAATAAATCAACATAGACCTCAGTCATTGTTGCCATTAATAAGAAGTAATAAGGAAAGAGAGGTTCAAATACAAATATATTATCTTAGACACTTTTTACAATTGTGAGCACTCACCAAACAATTACATGCTTAGGAGTAGATGTTGGACAAGGAAGACAACATACTGAATTGTGTTTGCTTGGTTCCAAACAATGTTATATGATTAGAGATCCCTTAGCACGTGACGATTGCTTCCACCTCATATTAGCCAAAACTCCCGCACCAAGTAGAGATACTACTTGTGCATCCATAAACCCTCAACCCAGTTTTGCCATGAGAGTCCACCATACCTACCTATGGATTGAATAAGATCCTTCAAGTAAGTTCTCAACGGTGCAAACAATAAAAATTGCTCTCTTATATGTATGATCTATTAGTGTGTGGAAAATAAGCTTTGTACGTACCTGTGATGAGGAAGACATAAAAGCGACAGACTGCATAATAAAGTTCTTTATCACAGGAGGCAATATAAAGTGACGTTCCTCCGCACTAAGAGGACACGCATTCAAACCACAAAAGCGCATGACAACCTCTGCTTCCCTCTGCGAAGGGCCTATCTTGTACCTTTACTTTTTGCCCTTGTAAGAGTCATGGTGATCTTCACCAATTCCCTATTTTTCCTTTGTATTGGCAACCGTCACATGATTGGGAAAGATCTATATTCATATATCAACTTGGAATTGAGTACTCATTCTTTGTTATTGTTGACTTTACCCTTGAGGTAAATCGTTGGGAGGCAAAACTATGAGCCCCTATCTTCCTCTGTGTCCAGCTGAAACTTTGACACCATGAGTACCACGTGAGTTGTAACAATTGTGGAAAACAAATGAGATGATTGAGTATGTGGATTTGCCTTACAAGCTCTTATTTGACTCTTTGTGATGTTGTGATAAATTGCAATTGCTTCAATGACTTTGGACTTTTGTTGGTTACTTCTCGGTAAGGTTTTTGCTTCATGCTTTGCTTTGTGAAGGAATTGTTACTTTCCCATAAGAATCTTTATGATGTATTTCTGTCCTATGTGTGATCATGATGCCCTCATGTCCGTATTATGTTTTATCGACACCTTCATCCCTCAACATGTGGACATGTTTATGGAACTTGGTTTTCCCTTGAGGACAAGCGAGGTCTAAGCTTGGGGGAATTGATACGTCCATTTTGCATCATGCTTTCATGTTGATATTTATTGCTTTATGGGTTATTATATTACTTTGTGGTACCATATTTATGCCTTTTCTCTCTTATTTTGCAAGGTTTATTTGAAGAGGGAGAATTCAGGCAACTGGAATTCTGGACTGGAAAAGGAGAAAATCTTAGTCCACTATTCTGCACATCTCCAAATTCCTTAAAAAGTTATGTGGAATTTTTTGGGATTATATAAAAAATACTGGGCGAAAGAAGTACCGGAGGGGGGCCACCAGGGTGCCACAAGCCCTGCCACCGCCACCCCCTGGTGGCGGAGGGCAAGCTTGTGGGCTCCCTGACGGCCCACTAGCCCCCCTCTTTTGCTATATGAAGGGTTTCTTTCCAGAAAAAATCAATCGGGAGTCTTTTCGTGGTTTCGCCGCCGCCACGAGGCGGAAATTGAGAAGATCCTATCTGGAGCTCCGGCAGGACGATCCTGCCGGGGAAACTTCCCTCTCGGAGGGGGAAATCGTCGCCATCGTCATCACCAACACTCCTCTCGTCAAAGGGGAGGCATCTTCATCAACATCTTCATCAGCACCATCTCCTCTCCAATCCCTAGTTCATCTCTTGTAACCAATCTCCGTCTCATGACTCCGATTGGTACTTGTAAGGTTACTAGTAGTGTTGATTACTCTTTGTAGTTGATGCAAGTTGGATTACTTGGTGGAAGAGTTTATGTTCAGATCCTTGATGCTATTCATTACACCTCTGATCATGATTATGATTATGCTTTGTGAGTATTTACTTTTGTTCCTGAGGACATGGGATAAGTCATGCTGATAATAGTCATGTGAATTTGATATTCGTTCGGTATTTTGATATGATGTATGTTGTCTTTTCCTCTAGTGGTGTTATGTGAACGTCGATTACATAACACTTCACCATACTTGGGCCTACAGGAAGGCATTGGGGAGTAATAAGTAGATGATGGGTTGCTGGAGTGACAAAAGCTTAAACCCCAGTCTATGCGTTGCTTCGTAAGGGGCTGATTTGGATCCACTAGTTTAATGCTACGGTTAGACGTTGTCTTAATTCTTCTTTTGTAGTTGCGGATGCTTGCGAGAGAGGTTAATCATAAGTGGGATGCTTGTTCCAGTAAGGGCAGTACCCAAGCGCCGGTCCACCCACATACCAAACTATCAAAGTAACGAACGCGAATCATATGAACATGATGAAACTAGCATGACAGAAATTGTTGTGTGTCCTCGGGAGCGTTTTTCCTCCGATAAGACTTTGTTCAGGCTTGTCCCTTGCTAAAAAAGGTATTGGGACACTTGTTGCACCGTTGCTACTACTTGTTACTTGTTACTTTTCGCTTGCTACGTTTCACCTCACTACATGATCACTTGTTACCGCTACTTTTAGTGCTTGCAGTTATTACCTTGCTGAAAACCGTTTATCAGAGCCTTCTGCTCCTCGTTGGGTTCGACACTCTTACTTATCGAAAGGACTACGATTGATCCCCTATACTTGTGGGTCATCAATGCCCTGATTTGAAGATGTGCAGAATAGGTGTCTATGGTATGCTTTTTCAGGTCCAGAATTCCATGTGTTGGTATTCACCACGTGTGGGCTACCCTGCTGCACCTTCGAAACTATTGTTACTTGTCACTTGTTACGAATTACCCTACTACAAAACTACCTACTATTATTACTCACAACATTTGCAGGGAATACCTTGTTTAAAACTGCTTATCATTTCCTTCTGATCCTCGTTGGGTTCGACACACTTACTTATCAAAAGGACTACGATTGATACCCTATACTTGTGGGTCATCATGACTCTTTTCTAGCATGATTGTCAGGGAGTTTAGCGCCTTTGGTAAGTGCAAATTGGTAAGGAAACATTTTCGGTACGTGCTAAAATTTAGTGTTACTTATTGCTATGGAGGGTCATGATACGTCTATTTTGCATCATGCTTTTATGTTGTTATCTATAGCTTTATGGGCTGTTATTACACTTTACGGTACAATACTTATGCCTTTTCTCTCTTATTTTATAAAGTTTACATGAAGAGGGAGAATGCCGGCAACTGGAATTTTGGTCTGAAAAGGGAGCAAGTTTGAGATACCTATTCTACGCAACTCCAAAAGCCGTGAAAATCAACGGGGAATTATTTTGGATTTTATAAAAAATACTGGGCGGAATAAGTACCCGAGGGGATCCACCAGGAGACCACAAGCCTGCCAGGCCCGGCCCTACCCCCCTAGCCGGGCCTGTTGCAATATGGAGGGTTTCGTTCCAGAAAAAATCATAAGGAGGTTTTCGGGAGGAATCACCGCCGCCACGAGGCGGAACTTGAGGAGAACCAATCTAGAGCTCCGGCAGGGTCGTCCTGCCGGGAAATTTCCCTCCCGGAGGGGGAAATCGTCTCCATCGTCATCACCAACACTCCCCTCATCGGAGGGGACTCATCTCCATCAACATCTTCATCAGCACCACCTTATCTCCAAACCCTAGTTCATCTCTTGTAACCAATCTCCGTCTCGCGACTCCGCTTGGTACTTGTAAGGTTGCTAGTAGTGTTAATTACTCTTTGTAGTTGATGCTAGTTGGATTACTCGGTGGAAGATTATATGTTCAGATCTTTAATGCTATTCAATACCTCTCTAGTCATGAACATAATTATGCTTTGTGAGTAGTCACTTTTGTTCCTGAGGACATGGGATAAGTCTTGCTATAAGTAGTCATGTGAATTTGGTATTCGTTCGATATTTTGATGTGTTGTATGTTGTTTTTCCTCTAGTGGTGTTATGTGAACGTTGACTACATAACACTTCACCATTATTTGAGCCTAGAGGAAGGCATTGGGAAGTAATAAGTATATGATGGGTTGCTAGAGTGACAAAAGCTTAAACCCTAGTTTATCCGTTGCTTCGTAAGGGGCTGATTTGGATCCACTAGTTTAATGCTATGGTTAGACTTAGTCTTAATTCTTCTTTCATAGTTGCGGATGCTTGCGTGAGGGGTTAATCATAAGTGGGATGGTTTTCCAAGTAAGGGCAGCACCCAAGCACCGGTCCACCCACATATCAAACTATCAAAGTAGCGAACGCGAATCATATGAACATGATGAAAACTAGCTTGACGGAAATTGCCATGTGTCCTCGGGAGCGCTTTACCTCATATAAGAGTTTGTTCAGGCTTGTCCCTTGCTATAAAAGGGATTGGGACACTTTGCTGCACCTTTGTTACTATTGTTACTTGCTACTAGCTACGAATTATCTTATCACACAACTATCTGTTACCGATAATTTCAGTGCTTGTAGAGAATACCTTGCTGAAAACCACTTGTCAGTTCCTTCTGCTCCTCGTTGGGTTCGACACTTTTACTTATCGAAAGGACTACGATAGATCCCCTACACTTGTGGGTCACCAAGACTCTTTTCTAGCGCCGTTGCCGGGGAGTGAAGTGCCTTTGGTAAGTGGAATTTGGTAAGGAAACATTTATATAGTGTGCTGAAATTTATTGTCACTTGTCACTATGGAAACTAATCCTTTGAGGAGCTTGTTCGGGGTATCTTCACCTCGAACGGTTGCTCCTCAACCTACTGCACCTACTGAAATTATTTGTTATGAAATTCCTACGGGTATGCTAGAGAAACTGTTGGCTAATCCTTTTACAGGAGATGGAAAATCACATCCCGACTTGCATCTAATCTATGTAGATGAAGTTTGTGATTTATTGAAGCTTGCAGGTTTGCCCGAGGATGAGGTCAAGAAGAAGGTATTTCACTTATCTTTGAGGGATAAAACATTAACATGGTATAGGCTATGTGTTGATACTGGATCATGGAACTACAACCGATTGAAATTGGAATTTCATCAAAAGCTTTATCCTATGCATCTAGTACATCGTGATCAGAATTATATTTATATTTTTTGGCCTCGTGATAGGGAAAGTATCGCTCAAGCTTGGGGGAGGCTTAAGTCAATGTTATATTCATCCCCCAACCATGAGCTCTCGAGAGAAATTATTATACAGAACTTCTATGCTTGGCTTTCTCATGATAATCGCACCATGCTTGACACTTCTTGGACCGGTTCTTTTAGGAAGAGAGATATTGACTTCAAATGGAATTTATTGGAAAGAATTAAACGCAACTCTGAAGATTGGGAGTTTGATGAAGGTAAGGAGTCAGGTATGAATCTTAAGTTCGATTGCGTTAAATCCTTCATTGGAACAAATACTTTTTGTGATTATAGCGCTAAACATGGACTTGACTCTCAGATAGTAGCTTCATTATGTGAATCATTTGCTACTCATATTGATCTCCCTAAAGAGAAGTGGTTTAAATATCATCCTCCCATAAAGTCAATGTAGTTAAACCCAATCCAGTTGAAGAGAAAGTCATTGCTTATAATGATCCTATTGTTCCTAGTGCTTACATTGAGAAACCACCTTTCCCTGTTAGAATAAAGGATCATTCTAAAGCTTCAACTGTGATACGTAGGGGCTACGTTAGAACACCTTGTGACAGCCCGTTGCCCCCTGTTTTCAAAACTTGCATTCGTCATGTGGGTATTTTCATTTGTCGCATCATCATCGCATCATGCGCATCATCTACATTGCATCGGCGTCTCCTTTGCCCCCTGTTTTCAAAACTTGCATTCGTTAGTAGTTGCCGGTTCTCGTCGTTGTCCGTTCTGAGCCCGACCGCACACGCACGCGTGTGCGGCACCGTCATAACCCTGTTTTCAAAGCGTGTATAAAACTTTCTCCGATTGAGCTGGAATTTGTCGTGCGGTATCATTTATTTACAGATAGACCGCCTCTCGAATTTCGTCGCGATCGGAGACCGTCTGGTACCCGAACGGTCGACCGTAGCGGCACCGTATTCGGGCTACCGTCGGACGTCTGTCGGTGTTTTAAAAATTCGTGCCGCGTCGCCCGATCTGCCTCTCATCTCCGGATATCCCCTCTACACGGCCGCATACCCATACCCGCGTTCGGAATCGTCCGAATCCGACCCCGCGGTTGGATCCGGAACGCGATTCCGGTTAATCGAGCCCCCCGTTTGTCTATATATAGCCCCCATGCCATTAATTAGAGAGCCACTCCCCCTCTGCCTCGAAATCCGTGCCACCTACCCGAAAGCCTAGCCTCCCACCGACTCTCTCTCTCCTCCTCCTCCCCCCCCCCCCCCCCGCCGCCGGCCCGCCAGGCCCAGATCCGGCGCGCCGCCGCCCAACCGCCGCCAGCCGCCGCTTCCCTGCTCCCATGCCTCCCGCTAGCGCCTCCAGTCAGCCCTCGTCAGCACCAGCTCCGGCCTCCGCGCCGCCGCGCCCCTGCAGCTCGCCGGAGCGCCTCCCGCCTCTTCCAGGTCGCCCCTCGCCAATCCCGCTCTGCTCTTCTCCCGTCTACCTCCTCTCACCTCCTCCTCTCTAGTTCAAGGTACCTCGCAGGAGCCCCCATGGCCTCGAGCGTCGGATCTGCAGATCAATCGCCGGGATCAGGTCGGGCAGGTCGGATCAGCCGCCTCCGCCGCCCGGAGCGCTTCGGCCACCGTCGCTGGGTCGGCCAGCAGCCGCCGCCGCTGGCTCGTCCCGAGAGGACCGGTCACGAGGAGCACGACGCCGTGGCCAAAGCTGCCTCCCCACGCGGCCCAG